>NC_042526.1:2441111-2753333 GCF_900963305.1 Echeneis naucrates | reverse complement strand
ATAGCTTTAAGTACGGGAGCTTTAAAAGGACAGTCTGTGACGAACAGCCACATTTAGCACCGCTCTTCACACACTTTGTTAAACGAGGTGAAATAACCTGAGGAATGGCGGTATCAGTGTTGTGTCAGCTGTGCCCATTGCAGCCTTTTGGATAAACGTAATTTATATTTTACAAAGATAACACTTGAATTTAAAAAAATAAAATAAAACTGTCCACAGAGCCAAAACACCAAAAGGCTGATTGCGTGGCTCCGTCTGATAAATTTCAGATTATTTTTTTTTTTATCCAAGATCAAATCATGTAACCCCTAAACTTCGGATCTGCTCTGTAACTGAAGATAAAAAGGAGATAATACAAGACATTTTCTTTTTTTAAGTCTCAGAGGAATACACTACAAAGCAAGGCGGAATTTCAGATTTAATGAGCTCCTTTCATATCATGTTTAAGGTTTGTACATGTGAACAGCATATTATCTGAACTAACTAAATGGCTTTTTTTTTAAATGAACATTAGTTGAAGAACTGAGTTTCAAGGTTGTATGAGGTCGGAGACAAATATTCTGCTTGCTGCGTCTTCTCTCCTCGTTGGGCGAATTGCAGCTCCCACATATCAATTCAGCCAAACGAGTTTCATTTCAACACGGCGCTAACAGTTCTGAGACAACTCCTGGGAAAGAAACAAAATCAACCTGTACCGAGTCAACAGAGCTGCTCTCTAATCTGGTTTCAACGCCAGTTCCATCTTGGCATTTTTTTCTGTTATCGTGCATTTCCCTTTGGGACACAGCGCACTTACAGTACAGCTTTGTGAGGCTTATTGTGAATAATTATCGTAGTCGTCCTTGTAGAGTTCCCGGCTGATGAAAAAGATACCAACATAACAAGTAGCCCGATCAATCCTATGCTGACATGTACCTCTGTGGACTTTCAGTGTTTTATCAGAGCCCGGCAGAAATTTAGGAGCTCCTAATTTTGCTTTTTGACAGGAGGAAGTACAGTCTAAATTTGGCTCCTTGGGGACTGGCGACAACATTTTCCAATGGCCCTGGAAACGCTGTGGAACTTTGCTTATCATCAGATAAGATTTAAAATCAGCTCCTGACTGAGACAGAAATGGTGCCAATGATAAAAGATGACGCAAAAATGATTCGCTCTTTAGCAACCGGAACCTTTTGGACAAGAAGTGGGTATGAAATTATTCAGTTGATATATTCCTTGATATGTCAGTGAACGAGCGAAACTCTGGGTTGGTCCTTAGAGATCGCCTGCATCAAGTGATAGGTGTGAATTTCCCTGGAACATCAGTCAATAATCCATCAGCTTCCAGCCCAGCTCAGAGCAAACACAACCACAGCAATCAGGCTTTAATCCGAAACCCAGTGACACACCCGACAGACGAGGGGGGGGGAGAAAAAAAAAAAAAGGAATCTTAAAAATGGATTTGTCAACTATATTAAGAGTAAGAGTGCAGATGGCGATAGAGGCGAAGGTGTTTAACATTCAGAGGAAGAGAAGTCAGGCTGGATTTAATGGGGGGGGGGGGGGGGGGGTCCAACAGTTTGGATCGTCCACCTGCACCAGTGTTTGGTTTCTTCCTTCGCTCTTCCTCCAAACTGCTTCACTGTGGCGTTCTCCCAGACGTCCCAGAGGGCAACAGCTGAAGTAAACCTCAAAGCACAGAGCAAAAGAAACCAAAAAGGAGCATTGATTTCTGTGTACCTGCGCAGCCCGAACCGCCTGATGTCAGGATGTTTACAGCGACGGGGCTCGTCACGGAACGCTTCACAGGCTCCATGGGCAGGCTTACAACTTCCACATCTGATCTCACACCACTACCATGCATCTTTGATGGCACAACCGACACGCAACTTCCACTCTGATGCACCCACACACACACACACACTCAAGTCCACACTCTTCAGCAGACTGTCAACATGGATCAACTTGCGTTGACTCATGAAAGAGACTTCTAAAAATAAGACTTGTTCGTGGCAGGATGGAAACAAACAATGCAGATCAAAATACAACATCGCATGTGAGGAGACAGACGCTGCGACGACGTACGAGGCTGAAAGAATACGTGGCCATGAATTCTGTTTCATGTCTTAGAAGTAATTATACTCCGGCTCTTCATCGTGCGCCTCAGCCCCGCGGCGCTGTGGTGAATGGCTGAAAACAAATAGGGTGAAACATGCACCGTTTCATGACCTGAATCTCTTCCCCACCGACACAGCCGGCGATGTAACGTGGCACCATCACAGTCAACTCAACAGAAAATCCAGCCTTTAACTGATTCCAAATGGAGTCCACGTGCTCATTATGAATACGTCAATAAGCCATCATGAAATTCAAATTTTTCAATCAACCAAAACGTTGTGAATTCATTAAAACCGCAATCATTAAAATTTGGAATCACTTGATTATTCTGATCGTGATTATTGGAGTTAATTTCCATTTTATCACAGATTTTCTACTTCAATATGCTTTTATTTGATCATATTTTCCCAAAATGTGTCTTGCAAAATACGTATATATGCTTTAAATATTAGTTAACAGCCAATCACACGTCATCACCTCTTTGCAATAAAGCCCAAAAACTGCTACCAAACTTAGCCGTTTAGCTAAAAAGATAGTTCCACGTTTGGCCAAATACAATCAGAGTTGAAACCACACAGCCTTGAAACCCGAACTACTATATACTCAGAACTGAGAATATTAACAAGCGTGGCCACAAAGTTGGGTATCTGATGCAGCCTTGACAAGAAAGTTTTTAATTTCTTTGGAGTGTTTTCACTGCAGAAACAGGACAATGAGGAATTCTGTAGAGCTGTCGAAGGTGATACAGGACCTTAAAAAACGGGAACTAGCATTCTGCTTATTTCCGAGAGGCTGACAGGAGCAGGACGAGTGTCGGAGTTATTCCAAAAGAAAAGGCTTCAAGGATGAGGACTCTTCACTTACAGCAGCTCTCTCAGCAGGACTGGTCTGACTGACACTGGTTTTCTATATTCACAAACAGGAATGAGAGTTTGTTTTTTGTTTCCACAGGCAGGGAGGTACTCTAATATCAGAGATGTATTATATTCAGACCAACCTGTGAGGCTACTGCTGCAAATTAAAGCAGAGCTCAGAGATGGATTGTCCTGAAACAGCAGCAGCAGCCCTTCGGTTCACTCAGGAACAACAACACTGAATCTTTCTCCCAACAGGAGATGGCCAACTCTGTGATATGCAACACACACTGTGTGTGACATTAGAGGCCACAGTCAAGTAAAATATCTACTGAAACAAAACTCCAGAAATAAAATTAAAAAAAAAACATTTATCAGGGCGTTCATATTAAATATTATTTCTTTGATATTTATCACTGTAGGGGTCCACGATGTTACAAAATTCAAGTCCATATGTATAATACAGCAGAATTTTATAGTCAGGAGTATATAAATATTTAGTGCTTTAACAGTAATATTTATATTCTCATATAACCCATTCAACTAGTACAAATGCTCCGTAGCGGATATGCCAGTGTACTTTTCCATTCATTTTTTATATTAATATATATCCATCCATTTGCAGGTTGTATTTTCTCTGCTCACCTCTCACGACTGAATTATGCCCAAACCTGATTCCTCACTGTACTTGGATCTTTTTGTATCGGTGACAAAGCATAAACACATAAACACATCAGCCCCTGGCCGATAATGTAATATGGCACCGGCTCCGAGGACCGAGTGGAGTGTAGCAGAGGAGTGTGCCAAGCACTCCTGAGGGGAAATTTACTCACCCGCTGTAACCCGGGAGCCTATGCAGATTCAACAGCCTGCCATTCTCCACATTAATGCAGTCTACTTCAACATGTCAGTGCACAAAGAGATGGAGTGCTGCACTGGTAAACAGACGTTTCTCTGAATCACAGCTTACAGACTGGGAGGAGGCGTCGCATCTTATATCATCAGTGAGCAGGATAATGTTATCTGTCCATTCTTTCCTACTTGAGAGAGACTGATCCTGAATCACCTAACAATCCCCATCCACTTTGGAAACAGTGCCCCCTGTTGTAAACACACTCTGTAACATCACAGCGTCACATTTAGATTCAGGATTATATAGATTTGTTTTATTTGTCCCTCTTAATTATCTGAGCGTCTAACGCGGCAGCAGGTGGCGTTTAAAAGCATGAACAGCTGGGCTCAACCCGTCTATGTGAGGCGTCTGCAAAAAAAACAAAAACAAAAACAAAACAACTAAATCTGAATATTTCCCATCATGAAATCTGAGCACATGCAGAAATGGGAACGAATTGGGACCAGAGGTTTAGAATTGAGCTTTTTCTGCACTATGAATGCGCTCATCATCCTCAGCAACGTCCAGCTTATTTGAAAGTGAAAATGGATCCTGGATCAGCGGCCTTCTCGCTGAATGATGACTCCCTAAAATCCTGAATTGGGTTCATGCAGCATGCAGTGTCCCATTTAGCCCCGGATAAAGGAAGTTTGTCCCACTTTTCAGCGTGTTGACTCACTAACGTAAGGCGCTGAAGAGGATAGTCAAAACTCAGAATATAATTATCCCTGTTTGCATGCAAGTCAGCGAGGCATTTTATCAATGAAGAGTTTTCCTCTCACGCTGATAGTAAACAAACCAGCACAGGTCTGACGGAAGAAGGTTTTATATAAATGTCACATTCTGACGCACCTGGAGAAGTTTGTCCGGCTCTGACCTGATTTGATGGTAAAACAAAACGACCTAATCTGATTTCTCGATTTAGGTTGGACTTAAAGAGTTGGCCAGAGGGGGCCAGAAATGGGGCGATGATGTAGTACCATCAAAATGGGACACATACCGCTGATGGATTTGGTCCCGTGCACACTTAAAAAGCATAAAGAAGAGCCGGCTGATTAATCCTGTAGCGATTCTGATGCTGAATTTGTATTTGCCACACAAAGACACACGACAGGCAGCTGATGTGAGCGGAAACAGCAGAGATGAGGACTGAGCTGCGGAGTTTCTAACTCCACTACCAGTTTAAGTCATTGTAAAAAAACAGCAGTGACTTCCTGACGATGCCACAATCGTATTTATGTGGAAAGTTCTTTTCCACATCAATACAAACTTTAATATTCAAGATTCTCTGGATCAAACCTCTCAAATGAAAATATTGTGTCTTTGTCCCCCTGAATATCAAATGAAATAGACAAACTACAGGCCAGCAAATCAGCCTAATAAAGTTCTTAACTTCATTTTTTGACTGATGTCTACTGGATGTTTTCAGGCTGTTTTTGTGTTAATCTGCTGCAGAAAAAACGACCACATATTGACTGGTGACATCACAAAAGCCAATCAAAGGCCCAGACAATGTAGAAAAATTCAAAGCCTCTTAAGCCACAAACACCAAGAAGAGGAAGAGATGCAGCTTTAATCGACTTAATTGAATGTCCTTCCTGATATCACATAACTGATTATAAACCCATTAGAGTTCACAGGGGAAACATCTAATCTGTTTTATCTCTCCATTATTTACCTCATTAATTGTTGAACATATCTGAACTGGCCCATAAAACAGGGCTCAGGTGAGAAGAGCTCATTTCGATCAGAAGATTAGCTCCTGTGTTTTCACAAGATCGATTGATTGATTGATTGGTTAATTGATTGATTTGAAGCCACACACTCAGAGAGGAAACCTTCCTGCCATATTCAGGCCGTGACATTCCCCCAAAGCTCTGAGCAGTTTGGAGTAAATGGAGAGAAAAAGGCGCAGGTGAAGCGGATCCTCACCGCGCCCTGCTGACCTTTAATGTGCTCGTTGACGACGCTCTCCAGCCGGTCCAGCCTCTCGATAATCCTCAGGGTTTCTCCTTTACTGTCCTCCTCCAACTTTCTCTCCACCTCGCCTCCTTCTCCTCCTCTTCTTCCTCCTCTTCTTCCTCCTCCTCCTCCTCCTCCTCCGCCGCCGACGCTCTCCGGAACTTTGGCACCTCCGTTGGCCACATAGTTGGTGATCCAGCCGACGTACAGCAGGCACACGATGTTGGTCATGCCGCTCAGGATCACGCATGTGGACACCAAAGTTTTGGTTCTCCTGGTGCACAGCATGGCGACATCCCTCCGCGGGCTCCCGGATCCGGACCTCGGAGCGGACTCTCCGGAGAGACGCGTCCGGAAAACTGTGAAGGCGACGCTGCGGAGTCAGATCGCATCTGCGCCCTCAGGTCCCGGCTGAGGCGCCGCTGAATCCTCCTCCTCCTCCTCCTCCTCCTCCTCTCCCCCCCCTCCCTCCTCCCTCCTCCTCCTCCTCTCCCCCCCTCCCTCCTCCCTCCTCCCTCCTCCCGGGAGGCTGTGGCTGCTTCACTCCACCGAAATACTGATAAATAAAAAAATAAAGAAGAAGAGGAGGAGGAGGAAGAAGAGTGCCCCCCCCCCCACAAAACTGCTGAGCAGCCGGAGAGTCAAGCTGCCTCAATCAGCCCCCCCCCAAACAGCCTGTGGTCCTTATACTGCCCAATAGGAAGGAGGAAGGGAGGGAGGGGGCGGGGTCTGGTCCCCTCTGCCCCCCCCCCCCTCAAAGCTGGAGTGGACATGGAGGGCCATGCTGTGGAGTCAGAGTGCATCGACCCGGGACAGGGTGTGTATCTAAAGGAGAACAGGTGTGTGTGTTATTTTTATTTCTCTATCTACCAGAATCAGAAATAGTTTTTTTATTTTTTATTTCCAGGTGTGTGCAAACATACAGGGGAACAGGGAAAGACAAAAAGGAAACACATAATGACGTGTCATGACGTTTGTGTCCGTCCACGTGTGTTGTTAGTGTGTCAAAGTTTGACTGGTGTTTTTACCCATGATTTTTTTTTTTTAAAGAAAGAATTGTCAATTTTGATGTTTCCCATAACTTTACAGTTTGTTTGTTTTTTTTTTTTTTGTAGATATGCAGAAATTGTTCAACATGTCAGGATTTATATTTAACAATATTAATATATAATTTTGATGCTGCAGAACAAAGTTAATCGTTCTACATTGTCTTTGTTTGTACTCTTCAGGAGGTGTGCCTTCGTGACTGCTGCTCGCAGGTGGTTTGTCCAAAAAAAAAAAAAAAAAAAACTCATCTGCATCACTTCCACGCCTCGTTGATTTTTATGAAAACACACACACACACACACTCCTCTCTGATTGCTGGCCACCGGTGGCGCCTTACCTGAGAGCTAAAGTAACTTCAGAGCTTCATACCATCAACAGATGGATCTCGTGGTTCGAGCCTCCAGGCTGCTGCTTTCATCTTTGTCTTTCATCCACTGCTTCGCCAATCAGACACACACAGACACACACACACACAGTGGTACTGAATCGAAAACTCTCCATTCACCCAAGAGCACTCTGGCATATTCAGCCGGCTCGCCGAGGCCATAAATAATGCATAGGATCTGAAATATTAAGGCTCTCTGCTCTGTGCTGCTCTCAATCTTGTGTGACTGGCTGTCTGTCCATCTGCCAGTCTGTCTGTTTCACTTTCATCCTCCCTTCTTTTTGAGCGGGGCAACAAAGAGACGCTCGCTGATTTCGGAGGTAAATTTACATCCTGCTAAAGTGTCTTGATCACGGTGGTCTCTTAACACAAGAGCTCTGCTGTTTAACCTGCGGACCTCAAAGCTCATCCACGATACGAAAAGGCAGATTTTTCACAGCTCAGTTTTATCAAAAAGGAAAAAAAAAACCAACTTTGCTCACATTAAGTCTGTCACACAAGACTTTTGAAGGTGGTCACGGTCGCAGACACGAAAGCAGCCCACTGGTTTTACATTTTTCTTTACAAAATGAGTTGTGTACCACTGACTCATAATAAATCTACACAATAAAATACAATACTACAGAGATTTTCTACTTTCTTCGGTCCATCACTGCTGATTGTAGGCCACCGTTGGTGAGACTCTCACACAAGGTACCCATAAAATCAAGTGTGCCTTTAAACCTGTAATTTTGGTTATTTTAACCAGTTTCCGTTTATACCAATGTGCTCCATTTCCATCCTGAGTGGAGAAAAACTGTCCTTCTGTCATCACATGGAATTAAAGAAGCACAAATGCTCTCCAGATGGTCACATTACATTTGTCTGTATCCTTCACACCCACCACAGGTTTAGCTGTTGGGCAACTTTTCAGCGTTGACTCATGGGGCTGGCAGTGCCGTGGTCTTATTTTAAGTTTCAATAGACGGCTTTCCTGTTTACTAAAAAAATCGAGGATGCACAGAGCAGTAGAAAACAAATAGATAGTTTACAGGAGTCAGGATGTGTGAATAAATAATGCAACTCTCTGAGGAGCAGTAAACTTGCTGTAGAGGTAACAATGTATTCTGCCTCCCCCCCCACCTCCCTTTTTTTTTTTTATCTTTTCTTACCACATGCCATCTTTAATAGTCATCTGTCAGCTGGCTTCCTAACACGACACATATTCCAGTGAGAAATGACAGTGAGGCACAAACACAGAGCAGGCAGAGTTAGCGCTACAGGTAGTGAGAAATTAACAGTGACTGTCCTGAAGCATCAACCGGCAGACGCACAAATCCCCCACGTCTCATGTGAGTCAAGAATCTAAAAAGAAGTGCACGCCGTCTGTAACAGTAGCTTTATAAAAAAATCATTCTGTCCTCAGAATGATATGCACTCGAGGTATTTATTTATTCTCTCAGCTGTTCCCCATCAGCGTCAAATGTTTGGACTTTTGCTTTAGCAACGCAGGAACAGTGTGCAGCTTATTTCAGTGCTAAACTAAACTTCTTGCGGTATTGTGCATATTTTGTGTTTGTGCAGTTTATGGCACTAAAGCATTTTGTCTGTTCTGCCCCTCGTGTTTCTTTGTAATGAATGGCATCCTGTCAGGGCTGCAGAAAGGTCACCTGTAAAGGACTTTAAGTACCAGAGGTGACAGTAAAGCTGAGCAGGAGATTGACAGACGGTGAGGTGCCTCGTCAGCGTAATGTGATTATTCTCCCGGCCTTCTGTGAAGAGGAAACTATGCCAGAAGACAAAGTCAATCTATAATGGTGAGCTTTAGGTAGTGAGAGAAAGATTAAGATTATGAATTCATGCAGCCGAAAATGAGTCTCCTCTGCAGCGTGGCAGGGCTCGTGCTTAAAGATATGAGGAAAGGAGCTCGGAGAAAAGAGGCACTCCTCCTTTAAGGGATGAAAGGAGCGAGTTGAAGCGGTTAAGGCCTCTGATTGAAACGCCTCTTGGGCACCTTGTGTTGGAAGTTTTCCAGACATAACCGACTGGCGGGAGGCCAAGGGGTAGACCCAGATCATGCCGGAGAGTCTTCATATCTCATCTGGCCTGGGACGACTTCAGGATCCCACAGGAGGGACTGGGACATTACTGGGACGCTCGGATTCCCTTGGCTAACCAGCTGGCACCGCGCCCTGACTTGATAACCCGATAAGCTGCGGAAGATGGAATAAGTGCTAACGACTCACAGCCAGCACACGTCCCCTCGCCGAGAAACGGACGTGGAAACGTTTTACATCAAAATAATTAAAAAAAAATGAAGGAAACGCTGATTCTCATAGTCAACAACACACAAACATCACTTCCATGTAAGTGCACTGTGGCGGCAGGGATGTGAATTTTTGACTTAACCCTAAAACACCTGCCGTCTTCAAGCTCACGAGGCGAGAAAGATCCTGCCGCTTGTAGTTTATGCGTGTGAACACATAAAGGGGCTCGTGCTCTTGAAACACTCGTGATTCATTATGCAACAAGTGTAGCAGCAGCACTTTGAATTATTAGACACGCTAGCCTGTTGAGAAAAGTTATTCCGAACCTCCCACCTGAATTTGTTAAATGTGGATTCCAATCAAATAAGATTGTATTCTAATGCAGCAATTTGCAAGGGAGCCAGCGCCGACTGCTAAAACATCTTGAGCGCTCACGTTAAGTGCGGCATACATTTAGCTCTCTGGCAGCGTTAAACTTTCCAAGAAAGAGACGCGCCAGGGGAGCGCTGCCAAATTCCCCCTTGTCTTCTTGGCACAACGTCCCAGTTTGATTTCGGTGGACGCCATCTGTGAGCTGTTCAGACAATATCGAGCTGATTGTGTGGGGCCATGCCTGGCTGCAACAAGGCTTTCATTAAATCAGTTTGTGGCTGGATCAGTTGAAAAGGTTCTCAGTGAAGGGGAGGTTGGGGCCTGCACCCCCCTTCAGCCCGACACCACCCGTCTTCATCGCACATGTAGTACATGACTTCTGCCTTATTTATTTATATATTTATCTTTTTTTTTTTTTTTTTTTACTAAACTTTAGCAACTGGCTGTGCAAAGAACGCTCCGAGATTTCAAAGAAAATAAATGCTGCGACGTCTTTCAGTTTTCAGTCCTTTTCAGAAAACCTTTCAATCCAGCCTGCAACAGCAAACACACTCAGAAGATGTTTTTCTTTATAAACTCGAGCCTTTCACATTCTGAGGTGGATAAAAAGCCTTTTCCTTTTAGGTGGAGCCGCTGCTACCTTAAAAAGGTAGAAGAGGCTTTTGTACCTGTCTGAATAAAAGTGGAGGCAGCAGAGGTGGAGAAGAGGCCAGATCAGGGTGTCAGCGGGGCCCACAGCCCACCCAGGGGGTCTGCATTTTGTGTTTTGTGTGTTCTTAAATTTGCAGTTTTGTCAGGTCTTAAATTGGTGTACTTATTTTTTGTATTGTCCTTCCTGGGACGCGCCCAGACCCCTTTTGGGGGGGGGGCGCGTCCACCTCTGCTACATAAAAATAACACCAGTCTTCCCAACGGTACTCTAAAATCATAATTGTGTCTGTGTCGCAGTCCCTGTTGGATTCTGCTCACCTGACCTCACAGCCACGCCCACCTCATCGGGACTCCTCCCCTCACCTGCTGCACTCAGCTGGTCCTGATGTGAGACCTCCCCCTCACTGAGCCTGACCTTTCCTGTTCTCTGCTCACAGCCTGCCCAGAGCCCCGCAGTCAGCCGGCACCTGCTCCAGAAACTATTCCTGTTTTCAGTCGCCTTTAACGGTCACGACGACTGTAGTTCTGTTTTTTTAATCATATGGTATATTTCACATCTGAATTAGTTTTTTACTGGTTAGTTTTCTTGCCATACAACACACACAATATTTACCACTTAGGGTATGTTGCCTGTCTCTTTGCATTTGCTTTCTCTTCCTATCCGTTTCTTCCTTAGTTCAGTATGTTATGTTACTCTTTCTGATTTGTTTTTTCATTTGATTTCACCACTAAAGGATAAAAATAAATGGATGAAAGTTGAGGTCTGCTGCTGGACTTATCAAAAGCTTGAAGAAGAGATGTCAAGCACTCTCTGATAGCATTTTGGCCTGGCAATTCTTCTTTAAGCTGTGTGGGAAAGTAAAGAAGCGCTCTCTATTGTTATCTTTGATAGGTAAAGGTGACCTGAGGAGGCGATCTTCATACTTCAGAGTTTCACAATAATCCGGTTTAAATGAAAGTCCTTCGTTTTTCTGTGCATTCAGACAGCAAAGTTCAGAGGTAACAGATCATGGAGCTCGGAAGGTGGATTGAAATAAGTATTGACTGAACCAAGAAACTTTGTAAAAGTTTATTTTCTTCAGCTCTATAGGGGAACTGTGATTTATTTGCCGGGTGACTTTTGCGGATCAGGCAATCAGACGAACTCCTTCTTCATAGCTGTCATGTAAACCTGGAAGATTTTGGCAGCGAATGCTCAAAACTAGGACTTTATTTATTTATTTATTTTTATTTTTATTTTTATTTTATTTTATTTATTCGAGTTGTCCAGATTTTCTGGGACTCCCGGGACATCCAGCCAGAAATGGTGACGTTCCCTGGGGAGTACGGTGACCTCTGGTCCATGTCGCATCCATAAATGGACTAAAACTTTTTCTTTTCAACCTGCTTGTTTGTGGTAGACATGAGTGTCGGCCAGCTACAGCGCTCAGCAGGGAAAAAGTCCAAGTGTTTCAGTTTACTGATTAATAATCAATCACTCACTTCTCAGTTCGATCTCCATCCACCACGGTGTAAAGCCCTGTTTTCCCATTAATCTCCTAAATGACTCCTGTTTGATGTTAAATATATCAGACCAAACGTTCCAACTACCCTTTGAGAGATTAACTACTTTCAAATTAAAGATGGCTCTAAATTTTTTTTTTTTTTTTTATAATTTGGACTTGAAATTAAACATCATTCAATAAATTGAACAGATTTGCAGTGTGGCTTTTATCAGAAGTGATGACATTTGTACTTTCTTAAAATTACATCTTTGGGATTTTGCAGGAAACAGTTTTATAAGTGCTGAGTCTCGGCCAGATACTCTGGAGTAATTTGTTGAGCTGAGAGTTTCACAATCAGTCAGTGTGGAAGAAGGGCGGGCGGCGGGGTCTAATAAAATGGAAAGCACCTGATTCGGATGTGAAATGAATGACGCTGTGCTACTCTGTACGACTCCCTGGCATAGACGCACTTTATACATTAGCAGTGAAAGGCGGTGACAAATGTGACAGCAAAATGTCCCAAAGCAGCTACAAAGTGATGCAAAATGACCACAACGTGATGGAAGGTGGGAAACTAATGAGCCAAAAAAAAAAACAAAACAAAACAAAAACCAACAAACAAACCACACGGTGACAAATGAACTACAAATAAAACGGCAGAAGACTTTTGCAGCCAGGCTTCAGTGTGGGAGACCTTTAAAATTCAGCCCTCTACACATTTTTGCTCATTTTACAAACGTGCAGTTAATCAGTGAAACAATCTGACATCCATTCTGCAGATATACCGCTCATCATGACATGCAATGTAAAAAATGATTCAAACTTTTTCTTCTAAATAACAAATTTTCTCTTCAGTTCAAATAGTTCATTTAAGTTTATCACAGTTTGGATCTGAGGTAACTGAGGAGAATCAATAAATTGAAAACATCTTATCTTTTTTTTTATTTGGAGCGCCATTAAGCACTTGAAGTGGAGAAATGAATAAATTCTTACCTTACTATCAGCTCGCCTAAATTACTACTTTAAAAGACTCTAAATGAATGCTGGTATTTATATTTAGACATTTTCTCAACAAATCATTTGCCAAATTATTCATGACTTGATTTGAATTCTGCACTATGGAGCGAACACGTGGCAGTAAAGCTCATCTGTCTTCAGGTCTGCAGTGGAGTCAGTCCACATCTATCAGGAGAAGGATCGAACTATCAAACCGGCTCTGTTTACTGACAGATGAAGATATAGAGGAGAGGGAGTTAGCCAGGAAGGAAATTAAAGCGTAGTTAGCTATCAAGTGGTAATATATTACATTTAGAGATGGAACTGCATTAGCTTTGTTTAATTCATTTCAACTCAGCTCTGGCAAATAGATTTACTAGATTTGTTGAGAGGTGAATAAGTGAATCACCTGTGCCTTCTGGGTAATGTAGTTGATTTAGAGTGCACCATCCAGAACCTGAAATGGAAAAAGTGCTGGCCCTCTTCCATCAGTCTATTCAGTCCAAGGTCAAAACCAGCGAGACAAAAACTCAGAGATGAGTTCCAGGATGAGGAACAAGGATCAAGAATGAACTCTCACGGGGCTTTTCACGAATACACACTTTTTGTTGTCCGTTTCTGGTCGACTGATTCATCAGCCAATCATATGGCTCTGTTGGGATCACCTCCCACGTGCTCTGAAAAGAACAATAGCGAGGCCTACGGGTCCCTCCTGAAGCCTGAGCCAGAATGGCGCCACGACCCCAGGATCCACCCCTGAGTTTGAACGGGAGGGCGACGTCACACAGGTAATGAAGACGCTCCGTGGCTCTCCATCTTCGCTCTTCTTCCCGTGCCCCAGTTGCAGTAGACAGCTGTGCCAGCTTTTGTCTCAACCGGATCGCCGAAGGGAGCAACACTAAACATTTGGATCCTGCCACCACAAAATCAGTTATTTCTTTTCCTCTATCTACTCTGTGAATGTTTGCATAATGTTTGCACTGCTGTGTGTTATCGTGCTTGCGGATTATTGAAACTGAAATGAAGATAATTTATAGAAAAGGGTTCACTTCCTTTTTTCCTTTCTATACACTTCTGCCGGTAGCGAAGCTAAAAATGCCATATTCTATATTCGACTCGAGCTTTTACTTTACCATCAGTCGTTCCTTTCCTTTCATTTGGGACAAGACGGGATTATTCCAGCAGAACGTGTGAGAGGCAGACAGCTGACTTCCACACCTGTCACACCATGAATGTGTGAGTGTGTGTGCATTTATTTGCATATGTGTGCGGTGACGGTGTGCTGAAAACATTCAGCGGTACCTTTTCTGTGAAAATGTATTAGTACGGCCGTCACCGCTCGTGCTACTCCCTTCCACTGAAGCCTCAGTCGGCTTACATCCTCCCTCCATCCCCGGCTCATTCATCCTCTTCACCTTTAACTCGGCTCTGATGCGCTGGCTGCAGTGAATGTAATCTGACTAGCGGCTCAGCGGCGGTCATCACAGCCTCTCACCTTTCATGAATCAGGCCTCCATTAGCAGCCTATTGGCACTTTTTTTTCTCTCTCTGGCATTGTACAGTGAAAGTGGGCAGGCGGACTGCAGGAGAGGCCTCATAGCTCTCCATTAACCGGTTGCCAGATCATCCCTCAGCGCCAATTGGACGGCTGCGGGTGAATGTATTGTTTTTGAAATAAGATGCTTGGAGGCAGTGCATCAGAGGGACTCCTCTTCACCACCATCCATCTCTGAAACATTCCTTATAACATTTCTTTGCTCATGACGTGACCTTTCAGTTGTTTGAATATATTGTATTTCCAGCCTCCCCTTTTCGTTATTAGCTGTATTTAAAATAGCTTGCAGACAGGATTAATGTCTCAGCACGAGAACGAGAGCTCAGTTCTTTATGGTTATTACCAGCAACTGTCCTCACTGAGAAAATGGCATCGGTCATTTGTTCAAAAACTGTTTCTGGGAGAAAAAAAAAAAAGAAGGAATAGAAGTTGTGTGAATTGTAGCTGCTCACTCTCCCCCCAACAAAGGCCAGAGTTTACGCTCACGACTGCAATAAATCCAACCAGATGATGGGTGATATAACGTTGACTTTTTCCCTAAATGGTGGATGGAGTTGCAGCAGGATTCAAAATCAACAAACCACACCATTTAACATAAAATCAGCCAAAAGATGGACAAACATGCAAACATGGGCCTTACAAAATGACAAAAAGTTGCTTTTGTCATCACAAAACAAGTGAGAAAAATGTCAGTCATCCCAAGAAGGAAATGGAAACTGCAGGAGGAAATTCTGGTCTGAAGGTCAGGCAGCTCACACTGCTCTGGGCTGTTTAATGAATACCGCTCTGGCTTTGGGTTTGGCTTGTCTTTTGAGAAGCAGACTGATAGCTTTGGATGGAAAATCTTTCATGTTGATATTTTCTAATAATTTTCCTGCCTGGGAAACTGATCTCTGATCCCATGTGGCTGATTAAATCCTGTATTGACATTTTGTCAGAAGTGAAGCAGCTAATTCTATCGGAGTGAACTCTCATTTGAATTTTTGCTTTAATGAAATACATGCATGTCAATATTAAAAATATAATGACCATAATCAGCATGTTGGCATCCTTAACTGGTGCAGCAGCAACATTAGCGTCTTCTGCTAATAACATTAGAAGGCAAACATGTTATTTCTCTGATCTGAGGAGGTAACTGTACATCCTCACTTAGTATTGTCAATGCTACAAACCTAATTTTGCCACATTAGCTGCTCAGAGTGTGAATCAAAATGTGGCATGCTGTTAAAACTTCTATCTAATATCGCATAGGTTTCCAAAAAGTGGCTTTATTGTGAAACAGTGAAAATGTCCATGTGTATATTTTGAGTCCTGTACTGTAAGCTATGGAGTTCCACAGGGTTCCATTCTGGGCCCTCTGCTTTTTTCCTTGTATCTGGCACCACTGGGTCAGCTTCTTTGTTCTTTTAATAGTGATTTTCATTGTTATGTGGATGATTTGCAGGTATATATGTCATTGACTATCAGAGATGGGTTGAACAAACAGAAACTTTTGGACTGTCTGGCTGCTGTTAAGAGCTGGTTATCAGCAAATTTCCTGCTACTGAACTCAGCCAAAACAGAGATGCTCCTTATTAGACCATCAAAGTGGAGCCACCTACAGGATACCTTTACTTTGTCTCCAGATGACTGTGTTATTCATTGTGGAGACAGAGTTAGGAATCTTGGTGTGGTCTTTGATAACGCGCTTTCTTTTAATCTCCATATTAAAGAGATTACAAGAGTTGCTTTCTTCCACTTCAGAAAAATTGCTAGGATCAGACCTGCTTTATCATTTAAGGACATGTATTTGTGACATCACGATTGGACTATTGTAACGCCCTTTTGTCTGGCTTACCCAAAAAAAGTACACATGGTCTGCAAATGGCTCAAAATGCTGCAGCTCATATGTTGACTGGAGTCGGTAGATTTGATCACATTACCTCAGTGGCCTCCTTAAACTGGCTTCCAGTTCAGGTGCGAGCAGACTTCAAGGTGTTACTTCTCACCTATAAAGTTGTAAATGGTACCGCACCTTCATATCTTTCCAATCTGGCATGCCTATTGTGCTCACTGGAGTCTGGCCTTTTGTGTGTCCCCAAGGTGAGCGTGCCTTTTCTTTTCGTGCCCCAACGTTATGGAACAATCTACCTCTTGACATCAGGCAGGCCAGCTCAGTGGACATTTTTAAAGCAAAGCTAAAGACCCACTTGTTTTCTTTGATGTTTTAATTTCATTTTAGCTGTAAATGTTTTTATTTTATTTTATTTTATGATTGCAATCGGCTCTCAACTTCCTTTTATTGGCATTGTTTTAATGTTTTTATCCTCATATTTTACTTGCTTTGATGGAAAGCGCTTTATAAATACATTTATTTTTATTATTATTATTATATAAAAGCTACATGAAGTTGTGGAGTCTTTTTTTTTTTTTTACCTCACCATCTAACTCCAATCAGTATTGATCAATGAAATCTAGAGTTTCTTCCATCAAAGTCTGGTTCTTTGCTTCTTCATAAACCACCGCTAAACGCCAGCGTATCATCTGCACCGCTGAGCGGATGATTGCCTGTCAAATGTCTTCCGTGAAGGAGCTGCATGGTGCAGCCAGCCGGCAGAATGGCTGTCAGTCCGGCACACCTAGGAGGCCTGTTCGGGAAAGGTACCCCTGGGGGATGCCTCGGGACGATAATCTACTTCCTCCCAGGAGCTGTCACCTCGCTAAATAAATTGAAACTGCTGAGACCCCACTGCCATCCATCCTTCCACAGCCTGGGAGGCTGATGGGGAAACCTCAAATGATGCTGAGTCGCTGCTCGTCCGTCCAATCCATTTCAAGCATTTTTGACAAATATTTTCTTGACTTCTGCTGGCTGAGGATTCTTGCCCTGGCTCCACATTTCACAAAACTAATTAGCCTGTGTGTGGTTGTGTTTATATCCATACATATTTACCATTTAGCTGTCAAAAAATCAAGCAAAGCAACAGTGGCTTGTATTATATTTCATTCCCAAGGCAAGAAAAATCATGACTCAACAGAATTGGATCTGTATCGTTGTAATGACATCGATCGACAGAAAAAACCTGCTGCTCACAGCAGACTGTGTTTCTTCTTACAGCAGTCCAGAGTGGTCAGTGCTGTGAAACCCAAAGATGAACTTTTAATGCCCCCCAAAAAGACGTTATGATAACCAAAATAATGACTTCAAAAGTTCTTCCTCGTTTTTTTTTTTTTTAGCGTGTTCCCTCCAGACTGATGATAAAACTATTAATTATCAGTAACAATGTGATCCTGAAGCAGAGGAACGAAAGTAGCTCACCGTTCCAGACACCCACAGACACACCGGATCTATTTTAAGACTTCAGCGTTCATCCATCACCGCTGCAGACTGCTGTCTTTACAGAAGCTCGTACCTTCCTTCGTGTTGTAAGATGAATATAGATTAAAACCAAAAACTCAATTTATTATGCCAGCAGCTGACAGACAGCCACGAGGGCCCCGTCTTTTCTCCCTACCCCTCCAAAACCAGTCCGACAGCTCTCACACACTTGAACAAATTACGTCTGGAGCGACCCCACCGGGAATACTGAGTCACGTCTCCGAAGTGCAGGCCGTTAAACGTTCTCTGCCGAGAGCGCCGGCTGACCTGTCCTTCATTTGTATGACGGCGCTGAGTGTAATTAATTTCATTCTTGGTGTCACAACTGGCTGAGCTCAGTCTGGGTCGCCCCGCTCTGGCCTCTCCTTGGCTCACACTCTCCCTGCGTCCAGAATCGACCCTCCTCCGCACGAAGGGATGATGTTTTTCTTTCTTTCTCTCTCGCACACATGCACACACGCACGACTCCGACGTTTGGGCATCGTCATTCTCAGTCGCACACCTGAGAGTCCTTTTGTTGGGCTCCCCTTGGCTCTGACGCTGGCGGGCGTTCTGAGTCAGAAGCGCCTCATAGAAAAGGTTGACTGACTATAAAAGTGTTTTTCTCCACCTCTATGCACGACTGTCTTTTTCTGCCCTTGTCCTCTTTGCCTTTTTTATTTTTTGGCTACTATCATGCCCACAGATGCAAACACAATTATGAAGCTCATGGATCTCCTCAAAAGCCCCTCTTAATCCTGCAGAGGACTTTAGGCCGAGGCTGAGGTAAGTGTTTACATTAAGACAATGAGGATTACAATAATTAATCCAAAGAGCACACGCTGAATGCCAGTTTGTGAATGTGTGATAATCCGCGATGATGTTTGAGTTCTGCATATAAACGGGAAGCTTGTAGAGCATTTAGAAGTCATTGAAGGTTCAGCATTCTTTTAATGAACAAGTTGGATGCGTAGTGTAATTATGTGCAGTTTAATATGTGGAGTCGCGCAGTGACAAACTCGGAGAGTTATCACCGGTTTCCTGGGCTCTGCAGTGCGTTTTACTGACTTTCGGCCCATTATTTACATTAAATGGCTCCCAGCTTCACTGTTTTGGTTCAGTCTCGCCTCACTCATTCAAATTGTCTGCAGCATCAGCAAAAACAAGCTCAATAGGCCCGTTGGGGACTAACCTGGCCCGCACCAACAGGCAGGAAAAGTTTGAGCTGTGAGCCAAACCAGAGATAAATCTGAAGTTTCAAAAGTAGAGTTTCAGGTTCTCTAAGTTGGTAAACCAAATGTCATCTTTGTCGGTGAACCAGTCAGACTTCGACAATATTTGTGTAAAAATCCAATGACAGTCAGGAGGATTGTGTTCTTATGTTACTAGTAACACAAACATCCCACGACCACGCAGCGCTGACGAGGCTCAGCTTTTCAAACTCAATATTTACGCCTTTGACAGCCAGGCGTTAAGCCTGAGGTATTATGTTCCCATTTTGTCCGTCCAGCTGTTCAAACACCAGATTTATGTATCTCCGGCTCGAAATGCAAAAATAAAATAATAAAACTGGCAGCATCAATTGAAATGAAGTCTTTTTTTTTATTTTCGTATCACTTCAAATTTGACAAGTTCTGACTTTATTGAAGTAAAATAATGCTAAATCAACCCTAAATTCATTTAAAGCCAACAGTTTATTTATGATGTACTGACTTTGCTGAATACTTACAGAATAGATGCAACACAAAAGAAAAGTAAAGGAAAATAAAATAAAGTGCTTATTTTGTAACTAATAAAAATGACTGGTAACCCTTGCTCTTTCACGGTCTTTGTCATATTTCTTCAAGAAATCGAATTTCTCGTTGTGATGATTTAAAGAACCTTTAATGTGATGGGGGCTTTTTTCGAGAAGGCCGAGGGCAATCAGCCCTTCCTGAACCATCTTGGCTGTTCCAACCGAGCATCACCTTGAAACAGGGAGAGGGAGAAAATGTACAATTACTTTCACATCATTTCATCGGTGAGGAAAATTGGTGCTGCCAAAGACTAAAAAGGAAAATCCGCTCCTCGTCTTGTTGGAAGCTCAAAGAGCACATGTCGCAGCAATGAGACAGATAATCAATCAAACGATGGAAATATGAAAGAAAGAGGAAGGCATATCTGATTTGGCAAAGGACTGTAGCTATGACAAGAAAAGCAAGGACGGGCCTAATGGATTGACGTGGACGTGGACTGGTGTGTGAACGTGGAGCAGGACAATTGTGACAAGCTGTTTTCTTTTCTGAAATACTGTAGCAGCAGCTTTTAGATGATGTCTCCGAATGATGTTTATTTAAGCCTGGAGGTTGCTTTTTGAAAAGTGTCAGTATTATCGTCGTATTCAGCTCCGTGGATTTGAACTAGAACAGTAAGTAAATGTAATGTGATCAGTAATTCCATCAACGTTTTTGTTTTTGTTTTTTTTTTTAGATTTGGCTCAGTGGATGACCAGAAACAACTTTGAATTTCGATATTGGTACTCTGTACATCTTCTGCTTCTGAGGCCATGAGATAAACATCCCTGACAGTTCACCGGTCTTTCAGGTTGTTCTTTGAAGGATCCTGATCTGAATTTAAAGTAAAAGTCGCCCACTATTAAAGATCGTTAGATAAATCTATTCTCGTTAAAGAAAGACGGGGATCCAGAAGTTCACCTCATACAGGATGTTTTAATTCGGCAGTTAAAGTAAGTGTCGTCAATGCAGTTACTCAAGATGGCGTTTACTGTTCGCCGGCCCTGCTGGCTCATCTTTGATCAGCGTCTTGTCTTTTTTCTGTCTCAAAAAGAGAATTACAATGTCCCTCTATGAGACTGCACCGACGAAATGATGTCTCCATGTTAAAGAGAAAGCTTTTGATAAAGTTTTTAGTTAAAGCGCTCTCTATGGAGAGCGAGAGAGAAGATTTCTGATACCCCCTCGAGGCGTGATGGCCTCCAGGCATCGCCTCAAATAAACCTCAAATATTCATCCACAGCTACTGTATGCACAGTGTGTGAGGACAAATGCAGCTCAAAACAAATCAGCCTGATTAACATTTTAAATAACATTTTTGAAAGAAGCCGGGACAAACCTGCCACAAACCTTCATCCTCCACTCAAACACAATAAAAGGAAAATTTAATGGGCGTCCAAGTTCACCAGCGGGCGGAGAGCCCAACACAGATTTTTAAGAGATTCATTTAAGACAGAGCGGGCTGCTTTATTGCCTGATTGGGAACATATTGGCTCCCCTGTTCTGGCATTTATAATCCTGAAATCTACCAGACTGGACACAGACACACAAAAAGTTGAAGGTCACCAACGTTATCAACTCCGTCCTTGAAACATGAGTTTTGTAACCCGTGGCGATGGCGGATCTTGGCCCGAGGTTTAGGTGTGATTAAATGGGTACATCTGTGGATCGCACTCATGCACACAGGATAGTGAGCTGCAGATTGTGTAATTAGAAAGGTACTAATTAATTATAAGGAGAGAGGAGGCACATAGTTTGATTTAAATAAATCACTGCGGATACACATTTGTGCCTAGACAATAAGATATGCGTGCTTGTGCATAATTCTATCTTTTAGTACGGTGTCTTCTCTTGGGAGGACGTTGTTTCTCACACACAATGGAAAGTCATATGACTGCAAATAAATACAGGAAATAAATGGTAGGATTTCTCTAATGAAGCTTTCATAGCATAGAAATAAAAAAAGTAAAAAAAATATTTTAAAAAAGTGTCTTCCATTTGAGCTCGGTTTACTGAGTTGGTGAGGCCACTGGACTCAGTTCTAGGGCCGCTATTTTTTTAGATTATAGATCAATAATCTGTCCATCTGTTTGTGCTGACTGGATAATCCGGTTTAGGCTGATGACACAGAAGAGATGATCCTCAAGTCTTATTAATGCTGTGTTAATGGATGAATAATTAAAATGGAAATCTAATGTTAATGTATTTAAATTCAACTTTAATTTTGAATGTCATGGTGAGAAAGACAGGAAATGAATAAATTACAGATATACTGTGAAAATGCATTGATGGATGTCAGATCTTGTGCTTCTTCCCCACTGAAGATCTCTCGGTCTCTTTTAAACTCAGATTTTGACACCACTCTCCGTTGGGCTGCTTTTCACAATCTTGTTTTTCATTTCCAAACATCAAGCGAAGACAGACCTTCATTTTTTAAATTTTTTTAGTTTTTTCCCACAGTGCAAGAAATAGATATCAAGCCACCAGTCATGTCAAGTTCGTAATTGTGGAAAAAAAAATGAAATGAAATGTTTTTGGTGTCGGCTGATTGTTCTGTGGATCTGCCAAGACTGTCACTGCAGCACATGGTCCGCACAAACACAAATGCTCATTAGGCTTCCATTTATTAATCCACTCAGCATAAGAAATGAACCTTGAAGGGATATAATTATTTGGAAGGCTAGAAGACAGGAACATCGTGCTAATGGTCTGGCGTTACAGGAAGGAGGGGGTCTTCGTGAAATTAAATGACTTCTTTCTCCCAAATCTAGCTCGCTTTGTCACTTAAAAATCAATTGGCAACGTTCCTCACAAACCTGGACGCGTTTTTCCTTTTGACTGGAGGACTAGATGCGGGAAAAAACCACGAAATACAGCCAACCATAGACTGAAGTGCAAAAAGATATTCTTCTTCTGGTGCTGATTTCAAGACGGCGACGAACTCCTCAACCAAGACAGGTTTTTAACTGGGCCGCATATTTTGAGGTCTCAAATAAACAGATCTGGACCTTCAAGGCAGGAAAGTAATTTAGCTGCTGATTGGCAGGTTGTGAAGCTGGTTTTCATGAAAAGAATTTTATTGCCTTCACCTTTAATGTCACCTTCTACACATTACACAGAGGAAAAGGAGACGGAACTAGATCCATCTAGATGGACGTTCGTTTAATGAGCCAGCTGTGGGCTCATTATCAGTATATAGAAATCCTTTGTCAATACAGGAGTTCTCTGATGGCTGATGAGGATCTTTGAATGGATAAAGTACTTTTCCAAGGTCATGATTTAGTTTTTCATACTTAACAAGGACAAGGAGGTCTGATGTTTCACAGTTGTTTGACGATGAAGAAGGAGAGCCCTGCTAAATGATCCATACGAAAGTGTATAAAACATGAAGCTGCCGCTTGTTTACACAACACGCTCTTCGACGTTCTTCAACAAAAAAAGAACGGAGCACAGAAAACCTTCAACCATACATCCACTCCGCACTAAAAGACTAAATTCCTTGAACACTAAATTGATTTCCTGTGCAAAACCAGAATTTCCTCTCCGTTCGCTGTGATAGCAAAAGGCACAAGACTTAAGAATTCAAAATCAAAACCAAAACCCTGAACCCTGAAGGAATGTGCTTGGAAAAAAAAAACCAAACAAACCCAAAGACACAGAGGCAGAAAGAAGCAAAAGAGACTTTGTTGTGTTTAACAACGAGTTCAATGAGTTTGAGTCTGTATTTTTAAATTGTGGGTTGGTTTTAAACCATTCCTCAGCTAAATCATTAGAAATGCTTTGAATTGACCAAAACAGACACGCACGGCCAATCTCACACATCAGGGTTTTGTGTTTATTCATTTGTCTTCATGCAAAACTGCAAACCATGTAATTATCTTTCTGAACAAACATAGACTTCGTAGCGACTCCGTATGCAGCTGGGCGTGTTGAAGCCGACGCAGAACCTGCTTCTGAATTTCCATCAGACTGTATTGACGTTTATGGGAAAATTGGCATCTCAATTTATTTAATTCCCCGGTAAATGTTTTCCTAACGAGTTCATGATTGTATAATTTCAAGTTTTCTTCAGTACAACATGATGTGAGTTTATTTTCAGACACACATAAAGTAGGAGATGGATAAGACCGGGCCGGAAAAGAATCAGTCAGGAATAGAGGACAGAGCAGGTCTGCTCAACTTCATCTTCGTTTAAATAAAATCAGCAATTCAACAACCAAATGACAAACTGAAGGCTCTTTTCACTGAGTTTATCTTCATTAATTAAAAAACAAAAAACAAAACCCCGGTGAAGGTCATCCCTGCTGCTCTCTATCCGCAGGCTCTGTGCTGATGACCTCCGACCCTCCTCCATCTTGTCCAATGTTGACATCTGGTATTATTTCCTTCCAGCATTAATTCGCTCTTTTATCTAGAGTGCATTTGTCGAATGCCTATTTACAAACTCATTAGCCGCTGAAAATTTGTCTGTTTACATACATTTACATAAAGCAGTGCCGTCTTTATCCAACAATGGTCATAAAACTTTCAATCTTACCATATGAAAATGAAAACATTGTTAGCTGGCGCCAAAACTAGAAAGAAAGTTGAGATAAAACACATCAAAGATGAAAAGATGTTTTCGATGGAAGGTGCCCTTAAAAACTAAGATACGCAGAGACTGCAGTGATAAATCACTGACATGGCAAAGAGGAACATTTCCATATTTTTCAGCGTAAATCCTGCGCCGTGCTGAACGGACTGATGAAACGTCAAACAACAACAAGCTTCAACATCTCAAATACAGAAGCGAAGAGGCGCCCCATCCATATTCCTCACTGTGAGCAAATTCTGTGAAATTGGACCGAAGTCAAGGATAAATTTCTCCTGCAGCTGGAGTGAGAGATATTTCCACTCTTATCATTTAGTAATTAATATCACACCACTGTGATATTCCAGTCGTGCTGATAAATGTGTGAGTTAGTATCTTGGAGATAACTGTCCATTCAGTGTAATTATTACAGCTCTATTTATTCTCTCCAAGACAAAACGCACAGTAAACAGAGTTCTAATTTGACTGATAATGCTATTATGACTTCTTTTTTTTTCTCAAAATTTTCTGCAATTACTGTGATAATATCGTGTTCCTCCACGGCATTTATCCAACTGACACCATGTTCATCCTGCTGCAACACAGTCCAGAAATCAGTACAACAGGAAAAAAAAAAGCTGTACCCTAAAACACATCACACTTTTGTTGCTGTTGTTGTTGGTTTGAACTATTTTTGTAAATGAAAAAGAAAAAACTTGTTTTCCACATTTGACCAGCTGATATTTTTAAAAGAAACATTGAAATGGTATCTTTATTTGACATTTAATACATGCCAACCTGACACCCGGACTCAAAATATATAGTTTATATATTTATATATATATTAATTAATTATATATTTATATATATATATAGTTTTACATCTTATCTTGTGGGACAATTGTAGGACGACTTTGCTTCATCATTTAAAACTCTTGTGTGTTACCAGCACAATCACACAAGTATCCTCTGACTTAAAGAGGATTTAACATGGAGCCAATAGGAAAGAACTGTAGCTTAAATATCGATTTAGAACGTGAAAAACATTAAACCAAAATCACCACCCCCCCACAAAACAAAACAAAACTCATTTCATTTAAATGTAATGTTGATTCATGAAACCTGAAGTAGCTTCTCTTGGAGAGAAAAGTAAAAGCGCCTCCATCTTTGTTGGGTCAGGAATCGACTGCTGAGGATGTTGGACTTGGCAGATGTTCCTATTTCAGGCCGCGTTATAATTAATAAATGACCTCTAAGTCAGACACACTGAGCAGGATATTCTCCACACCGCCGCCGCAGTTACTCCATCATGACAGTGACCCTCGGGAGGGAAGCGAGGGAGTTTGGAGGTGTCTTTGTGTTGTCACAAAGAAAGTTTCACAACCATTCTTCTTCAGCAGCAGCAGCAGCTGCAGCTGAACTGAACGAGGTTGACAGCAGTTTTCAGAGGTGACATGTCTTTTATTAACAGACAGGTCTACAGAGCTGAGCTGTCTTCTTAAGCCTCCCTTCGATCGAGGGCCGGCTCCAAAGGAAAAGTGCTAATACGCTTTTTTTTTTTTTTTTTTTTATTGTGGTCGGAAGAAGACCACCTGGATTTAATCTCCTCCGTGCTTTCTGTTCCTTCCTCAGTCAAAAGCGACCCGAACGCCTCCAAAGCTTTTATCAATCCAGCTATAAAGTCGGATTTTAAGGGACGCCAAAAAGCAAGGAGCATGTCATCTCCCCCGTGGTGAACATTTTTAACATTTAGTTTTCAGTTCTAGTCTATTTATTTGTTAGCTAATAGGGATAATACAGCTCCAATATAAAGTGTGATGAAGGTTTATAGCTGTTACTTCGTGTCCCTCGTTGGGCTTTGCATGCACACTTTAATATAAATGGTCTGTTTTCATTATCATAAAAACACAACTCACAAAAAATCTGACAGCAAAGTAAAATACTGTACAGAAGTTAATGTCTTTTCTGTTCCCACGGCATAACACAACTCGTCTTTCTTTGCTGATTTATTCCAGTTCAGTTGTTAAAGGTTCACTGAGGGCCAGATAAACCTCCCACACAAAAACTCATCTCGGTCCGAGAAACCCGAGGAAAGTGACTCCATCAACAAAGCTGCAGCACCACGTAACATCTGCTGGGAAAGTCTGCTCTTCGTTTCCAGGATGTGTGTGAGTACATGTTGGAAATATTCCTCTGAGATTCAGCTCCATGTTGACACGATTGCATCACCTCTTTTCGTTGCCAGTCTCCCGTTCTAAAGCATTTTACCCCAATTCAGTCAGTCTGCCTTAATTCGTAAAGCACTTTCACACAACAGCGTAACACAAACTCCTGTACACACATGCAGACAGGCAGTCCAATTTATGCACAGAGTAGTACAACAACAGCACAACAATAACAGGAAGTGAAGAAACGTTATCGTTAATCACATGAATTTTGGAGGAGACATCGAAGAAGAAAACAAAATGGAAATAGAAATCAATAATAATAATTAAAATACAAATAAATAAACCAATAATAATAGAAATAAAAGTTGAAGTAATGCATCTGTAACTGTTGATAAGTAAGGTAAGAATATAATTGCCAAGGAAAACAATACAGAAAATAATAATAGAATAGAATAATGCAAAAGAAACAGCGTAAATTCACCAAATTCCTGACGCCAATCCAGATTCTCCGCTCTACGTTTTTGTCATTTTAGGATTAAGTGACTGCGTTGTTGGACCCCCAGAGAGAGACGAGTCTAAAGGCGCCGGAGTTCCTGTAGGTCATGATGTAACTCTCATCATCGACACTAACAGGCCAAGAACAGAGCGTGAGGCTCGATTAGACAAACACATCTGTGGAATCAGAGAAAAATTTTCATGTATCAGTAGTTAACAATATTTGAACGTGCGTATGGATGAGGTGTCCCCTGCTTTGATTGTGTCATGACTAAATTCCTGCTAAGAATGCTAATATGCTAAAATAACACAACTGTTAACTTTCAACTGCACAAACTCATTTATCCGCAAAACATCGAGTCAAACTTTTAATTAGTCTTGAAAGACGGTTCGAAGTCGTACGTAGCAAATGTGTTGATGACACAGATAATGACTTTGAGCTGACACACGTGGACTGGAAAGTTGTTTGACGTCTCACCGCTGATGAGCGGGCTCGAACGCAGAAGGTGTCCCGTCGACCGGCTGGAGGTTTTCTCACTCTTCGTCTCTCTCAGTTCATCGAACACTTCAGTTGTCGTCAGCCTCCTCTCCGCCTCATTAGGGGACTGACAAAACGTCACTGGCTGTGCTGAGTTTGGTGGGAAGCATCAACGGGCTTAATATAACCGAGCTGAGATGCAAAATAAGCGATGAGCCCTTCACTCGTGAGTTTTTCTGGTAGGTTCTGTCATTTAATCGTCCTTTAAATCGCAGCGACTGCGGTCATAGCTCAGGTGATTATCAGGCACTGTTACATTGGACACAGCTCTTCGTTTACAGCGATCTGAGCGACCAACTCATCCATAAAATGTCAAAACACACTCAGAGACGCAGCCCGACATGTTGTCTAAGGTCGCTCAAACGAATGATTATTGTTTTGTTTTTATCATCGTGATGCCTTTCATATGTTGGTGAACGGCCTTCAATCCCCACTTTATTGTGTTGTATTTGTGTTGTATTTAGACACACTAGGTTCGCACAAGTGGCTCTTGAGTATCGAATTTGAGATTCAGTTTGTGCACAGCAAAGCCGATAACATTTCTGAGATTTGAATGCAAGGGGAAAATGTAAACACTGATTTAATGTATGCTGCATTGAACAAAGAGGTTTGTAAACTCCTGCCACGCTTCACGCTTTACAGTCTGGCTCTGCGCTCACTTCAGCTCGCAGAAGTAATTGCAGTGAGGTGAAGTTCCCTGCGAGCAAAGCCGCTATACAGCGGCGGAGAGATTAACACAGATGGTCTGCAGATTTCTCTGAAGCACAGAGAGGATTATCCGATACAAGGAAACAAGGTGCAAGATGGCATCTGAAAACTGTGTGGAAGAGCGCGCACACACACACACACAAAACTAGAATATGTAATAATTATGTACATTTGTAATATGTAGAACTCACCTTACATTATGAATTTCTGTAGCTCAGCCAATAGGTTTTCTGTTTATCATCATCAAAATGAAAGATGAGCGCTCCCCCAAATATGTTGGTTTTAATTATTTTACATTTTATAGATATCATATCAGGTCTATGCTGTGAATGCAGCATACAGTATATATGTATGAGCATGTAGCTCTATAGATATACAGATATGTAGAAATACACTCAGTTGCTTCATGTGTGTGTAATGGTAAAAAAAATAAAAAGTTGAAATCACACAACAAAGTATTTGGAAAACTAAAACGAATGTCTTCGGTTTATCCAGACTCACATAAAACATGAATGACTAAGACCTCTGACCTCTGACCTCTGACCACCAAGACTAACCGGTCAAATGTGTGATCATAATCACACAAAGCTGTGATTTGTGAGCGCAGCGCGACCTCAGTGTTTTCCTTTGTCCTGCCGTTGTGACCTTTAATGCAGGTTAAAGCCCGTTTGGGAATCAGTACCTGTCGTACAAACGTACGTCTCTTTGGTGACTGCGTGTTGGCTCATTAAATCCCGTTTACACATCTCACAGTCTATTGACAGTATTAGAGGAATGATAAACGTTTTAATTCATGCTGATGATACAAATATAATAACAAGAACCTTTTAGAGCAGCTGTTGATGTAATAATGCTAATTTTTACATGCTGCAGTTAAAGACCTTCATTTCGGAGCCTGCCTTTAGTTATTAAAAAAAAAAAAAAAACAAACAAACCAACCAGGTGCTGCTGTTCATTTATACCTGGAATATGAATTTTAAAAATGTAATTATGTATTATTACGGAAAAAATTACCAGAAGGTAATAAAAAAAAAAAAAAATCCCCAAACATGACACCGCTGATACACTCATCAGTATGGAAGAGAGACAGTGGCTGCTCTGCATCGGCTCTGAAGGACCTCTAAATGATGTGCAGAGCACTGGGCCTTCCAGCAATTAGCCACATCCACTTATATGGCTGTTTTCTTTTTGCTCTTTTACTCTTAAGAGCACAATTACATCGAATCAACCAATATACCTTCCTTCCACTCCCGCTACTCCGTCTAAATATAACCTGACGGGTCTTCACAGCCATCTGTAACCATGGTAACAGTGACGGTAAAGGCAAAATATTTCCTAAGAGCTGAGGTTGAAAGGTCGCCTGATGATGGAGGATAAGTGCTTATGTAACATTCATTTTTGATGATGAAAAGTTCGGTGCAAAAGTTTTCCAAAAGGTTCGAGTGTATAAACAAACACTATTACGATCCGCTCCTCGGGGATCACAAGGTGCAGTTTCCTCTGCTTCTTTTTTTGTGTGTGTGTTTGCTTTACATATTCATCGTCAGTGACTCTTTGAATGTTGTTTTATGCTTTTGTTTGTGTCTTTGTGCACGTCTCTCTGTGTGTGAGTGTCTAAAAATCCTTTTTTGGTCTTTTAAAGATCTTGAGAGTTTCGGAAATGTTTAGTCAGCTGGAAAGTCAAATCTTCCAGGCAGATTTGAAACTTTTAAATCCCGCCTCGCGATTCGCTGCAGATTTTGGAACTGAATCATCTTTAAATAAATGCACTACAAAAACTTTCCTTGGTTGGAAATCCCCACCAAGACAAGAACTGGCTGTCTGACAATCCATTTGTTATAATTAGAAATAATGATGGTGGTGTTGGTGGTGGAGTGTGAGCTTCTTATGCAGTGGTGATAATGTTTTATTCACAAAGGTGAAGCAAAGTAATTTCTGTGTAGCACAACCTAGCAGCCTGCAGAAGAGATTATCAAAGATCTCACAATGACTTCTGGGAAACGCGTTGAAGGTTCAGCCGGGATGAAAGATAGTTTGACCTCCGAGTTGGACCTCACATGCCGAACAGGTGAGAGGGGGACGTTGCTGTTTTACAGCACCTTCAAAGTTTTACAACAAAGCCTGCGCACATTATCTCTAGATCATAAATCACAGATGGTGGAAAAACTTTAGTGCCAATATCACGCGTGAGGACTGAACACGTGGGCGCCATAACTCACGTCCCTCCTTCAACTTTGAGTTTGTCCCACCAGTCGACATCGGCGGCGCAAGAGCTGGAATCCAGAATTTTAAAGCGCTCATAACAAATGACTTGGTAAATGTTTCATGAAGAAGGAAATGCGTTCAAGAGTTGTGTCAATTCCTTCGGGATACACACAGTGAGTTTAAATGATGGCAAAAATAACAAAACTCGCACATCACAAAAAAGAACTAGAAACAAAAAGACATCAAACATCTACGATCCAAGTCGCCATTATTCCTCCTCGCCAGAAACCATCTTACATATTCAGGCCGTTCTTCTGTCTCATGGATCATCCCGGTGACACTTTGAGGGTATTCCTTCTGAAATAAACATTCGCTTGGACCTGAAGATGAATGATGAAGGTCACAGCGTCTCAAAGCACGTGCTGGTAAATGTGGCCTCTCAGTACGGCCTTGACATTAGTATCACACATTCCTTTTTGACTCAAAGACGAACAGTTTGTTGGTCAACGATAAAGTAATTGACTTTTATACAAATGGCCAAAGGTCCGCATCATTGTGACATCACAACGTTCTGCGAGGACAGCTCCGGCTGCTTTAAAGGGCTGTAACTGCTCATTATTATATTTCCCTGCTTGGTTAGTTGCTGCATGGCGTATAATTCCAGTTTTTATATTGTTTTACAAAGACTATAAAACACTATTGTGCTCGCAGGGTTGAAACTACAACCCGACGGTTCGTTCTCCATTATAATAAAAACTATCATGCTCTTTAACACACTGATGGGAATGAGCATCATTGTGTGAACGTTTCCTCTCGCTGTGAGTGCAGCAGCTCTCAGGGCTGAATCTGGTAATGATGGAGTTTTAAAAAGACATTAACCAGTACTCTTACTAAGATTAATTATCTTTTAATGCCAAGTCATTTTTCTTCCTTTAGGCTCTCTGAATCCACCCCAGTCTGAAACATGGAGACAAGGTGGAGGATCCAGTTACAAGTCAATCTGCTTAATGAACCAAAACGTGTTAGAATCACATATTTATCCAAATGGGGTTACTGCAAGAAGAAGTTTTTTTTTTTTTTTTTAATCTTTTGTAAATATAGTGGTGAAATTACATTTATGCCACAGAAACAGCACATTTATAGAGAATAAAAATGGCAGTGATGAAGTGATGAAGAGGTGAGATTGAATGAACGCTCACAAACAAATCCTTCTCCCTGAATGTCAACTGGTTTTCTTCTCCTTCTTCGTCAAATTACAATTAATATAAAAATCCACAGAGCCCCACCTCATCCTCAATCTACTGCCACGAAAAGTAATTAACCACCTAAAGTCTTGCACATCTTCTCTGGAAACTGTTCGAATCTCTAATCTTGTCTTTAGAAAGTATTGTTGATGGCTCCCTGCAGACTAGCATGTTCCCCGCTGCTCTCAAGCATGCTGTAATTTCCCCACTTGAAGAAAATAGATCCATCTGCAATCGATGATTATAGACCAAGCTAATCAAAAAATGTTATATAAACAACCGGCTGGATACCTCACAGCTCACCATGTTAATGAGAAATCATATTTCAGATCCAATCCCAGCACGGAGTCGGCTCTATCAAGGTTAATCAATGACCTTAAGCTCAACAGTGACTCACAGAAAAGTTAGATTTCTGAACTATTTCAGCTGTGATGCTGCTGATATTAACATTTTAACTCAAAGGCTTTCATGTGTCGGCGGGCAGTTTTAGATCTGCCAAGCTGTACGTTTTTTGGTGAAGTGTCAGGGGCATTCAGCTTTATTTACAGCTCGTACTTTAACACATTACTCTGGTGATTCATCTCATTGACTCCTGTACAATAACCAATCACCTTCAGAATCTGTCTAATAGTCCATCAGGGCCGTAATGGTTCACTTCCTAATGATATCTCTGACTTGCTGGCTAATTACAGCCCGATCAGGGCCGCTCAGGTCATCAAGTCTTCCAGCTGTACCTACAATTAGACAACAGTGTGGAGCTTTTAGTCATCGTGGTCCTGCTTTCTGCTGATCATCACAATTCTTTTGTATTCAGTGTGCTCTCAAAATGCTCCTATTCCCTCAGGCTTCTGGATAATTTGTGTGTGTGTGTGTGTGCGTGTTGTGGGGCAGGGGTTTATCATTTTGCAGCGTTGATGTTTTTAGCTTTTACATTGCTGCATTAGTTTTTAAGATGTTCTAAATTGACCCAACTATTTTCCTCGCACTGGTGAGCTGAAGCGTCCTTTTAGGAAGCAGAATCGAACTCGACTGGCAGGGTTGAGAGAGAGAGGAGAGCTCTGCTAACAATAGTTATTATTATTATCATTATTCATTATTTAAGTGTGGTGGTTGTTGAGCAGGATCATGGAGCTGGTGGGTGGTTTGAAAATCCACCATGAAAATCCAGATCCGGAGGCGGGAACGACCTGCAGAGAAAGCACAGAACGACAAGAAGGACGATGGTGCTTTAAAGAAACAACAAATGAAATTAAAAAGATGGAACAGGACTGCATTGATTTCCTTTCCAGGAAAAGGATGATGAGTAAACGATCAAATATCTTGATGCTTTGGTCACAGATTGAACGGGGAGGGGGAGGGGGGGGGGCGTGCAGCGTCTGCGACCTTGGAAAATCTTAAGAATCTAATACTCCTGACTTAGATAATCTAAATGCGACAGAAATATTTTCCATTTCAGTTTCCAAGACAACTTGTCCTCACCAGACTCCCCCTGATTTTTCTGCAGCACTGACAACAGTGAATATATTCACTTTGTGAAAGTGACAGGCTGCTGTCACGTTGTGAATGAGAGATTTTTGAAAGCAACACTTCTACTGAAGTGTTCATAAATGGAGGTATGTAGAGTTATTGATGCAGAGTGAGTAAAAAGTCGAGCGTTGGAAGAATGGAGCAGCGAAGAGGAGGAGGGAGAGTAAAAAAAAAAAACTAAACTGAGATGCAGTTGATCACTCTTTAGATATGTTTCTCTGTGACACCTGGATTTCATGTTCGGGTTCATTTTTGATGTATTTTTTCCCCTCACGCTGTCAGCGTTGCATTCTTCATCACGTCAGCTTCACCCGCCTCATTTCATTTATAGCTGCTGTTGGTGAGTTTTCCAAATAAAACAGAAACAGAACAGGAAGTTTTCATTGATACACAGCTTTCTAATTAAATACAACAATTGCGAGGAAGAATTGGTGAGCGGTGGCGTCTTGGTCGAGTGTGACTATCGCCGGGCAGCAGGGGTGTCTGGATGAAAGCCTCGAGGCCCATCTGAATATCAGCCCACGTCGCTCACCGAGAACGATTTTTCAGAAAACAACACACTCCCAGCGCGTGATTCAGAGCGCTATCAGCTCTGATTCAGCAAATAGCTCAATAATCAGCAGCTGACAGCTGCAGCTCTAATCTCAGCGTTTAAAGCTAAAAGAAATAATGTGGATTTTGTAGGCGGTTTTAAGGGATTAGGACGGACTCACAACTCCGGCTCAAGGTGCTGATTTTGGATCTGGCCTGCTACAGTAATGCGGCAGAAACACAATGTGTGGGTCCAAATATTGTGCAACATTGTGCATATTGTGCAGAAAGTTGTAACAAATCAAACAACGTTGACTTAAACATCTTTATCTGTCCTCAAAGTGAGGTTTCCATGTATATATCTGTTTGGTGGTTTGTTTTTTTATTGTACTTCGGTTGAGGTTTGATATTAATGTTGTGAAATCTGTAGAGAAAAAAATCTGCAGCCTTGATTTTAAACAAACCATCAGGACTTGCTCAAAGCAGCACTTGGAACCATCGGCCATTGTTTAGTTGTGTTGTAAGTGATTTGTTCAAGGGGAACGAAGCAGCTCTGTTTACATGTGAATAAAGATAAATTGTGGATGAAATAACACATTGGAGTTGAAGTATATAAAAAACTATTTCACAGAAAAATAACAATATATGAAATTATAATTACAGGTTTAGCCTTTAACTCTCAAAATACTGGCAGAATAGACCAGAAAATGTGCCATTTATTGTAGACAGTTGGGTGTTTTTTATTTATTTATGTGTGTGTGTGTGTGTTATTATAGGTGTTGTGTTGGCTTATGGGACTGGCTGTAACTAAGAGCAGAGCAGTAAATAAATTAGCCGCCTGCCTGGGAGTACATTATAGTCCTGCAGTAATGATTGTGCACCTTGTCATCTCTACAAATCAAATCTTACTGTGAGACTCTTCTTACTTTCATCCCCAAAGCAGCAATTTCACACTTACAGTGTGTTTCATTCTGCTCCGTCTTGGGGAAAAACTATTTTGTAAATAAATTTTGAAAAGTCTCACACAGGCGCCGACCCACAACTTATTTCTTACACTTAGAGTTTCACAATCTTACATCCATTTCTATCTTTTCCTTTAGTACTTTCTCTTAACATCTGTCATTAGTGCAGTGTCAGTCGTTGAACACTGACTGTGACAGACCAACAACATTTAATTTCGGTATCGTATGCATCTGTCACACAACAGCCATTATTAATGTGATGAAGAGGAAATATTGAAACTGAACTCTGTAGGTGAAGTATGTGACTTGTGTTTGTTTTTTTTTTACTCTCTCTCTGTCCTTGTATCTCTTTCGCACTAAAGGAAAGATCACAGTCTGAATTATGAAAACGCCAACTTTGACTTTTCATTGTAACTTTAAAACTGCACTCTGCAAAAATAATCATAACACACTGTATAAAAGCAGAAAATGACTTGGGGCTAAAAGTGAAGCTTTAAACTTGGGGGGAGGTTATTTATTGAAGTATTTGGGAAAGTGGCCATATTTCTCATCTCAGAAAACATTTTCTGAATGAGTTCATGGTCTCAAGTTGCAGTTTCAAGTTTTGGCAGCGTGACGTGAAGTGAATTTTTCTTGATGGTGCTGTTATGTTTGGCACACCTGCCTGACAATCAGGACGGAGTGCAGAGCAGGTCAGATCCTCCGTCTCCTCCGAACCGAGATGGTGATGCTTCCAGACTGACGGGTGACGTCATGGTTGGTTGATATTTGATAAAACGCTGACATTAATGAATCTCTGTCACACACAGAGTAACATTCAGATTGATTTGGAGTTGAGCTTTTCTCTTTTCTGAAACATCCACCGCGTTTTTTTTCCTCTGTTTTCACCTCTAATCATTAGATAGTAGATGTTATGTTATGGCTCCTCATCTTTCTTGAAGAAGACAGCTGCTTCTCGTGTTGTGTTAATATGACAAAGTGTGTTAGTAGCCTAAGACCTGAGGCTCCCCTCAGCACATTTCCAGCTACTTTGTCTCTGCTCACGTTTTGGCCTGAAGATTTTGCCGTCGTGTGTCAGTGTAGCTCTTACTTCCTTTTCTTAAAGGGAAGCTTTAAACTATTCTCACAGCAGGAGGTTTGGTTGAACTGTTGTCGTGGAGAGCCGTCCCGTGCGCCTCCTTCCAGTCCTAAATGTGTATTTCCTCTGTGAGAATCCTTTCTTTGTATCCTGCTCTCAAAACACCTGACGTGCATCCGATTTTTGACATATTCGACAACCAGCTCCCTCCGTTCCCTTTTCATCTGTTACTCTTGGCAGCTTGTTGACAGCTCTTACCGTCTGAGCATTTGTTTTCAGCCCCTCTGCTCCACAAGCGGGTGTCCGACATGGGACACGGCGCAAACTCTTCAGCTTTCAATCCTGCTGTTGATTTTGCGTTCAGGGTGTGTTTCTTGTCATCATCTGGAATCACCACATCGCCTGCAATTACAAAACGTGCACATCAGGTAAGCCCTTTGGTGCTTGTGTCAACTTCCTTTGATAAATTTCCTGCGCGAAGCTGATTCCCAGAAGGCATCGTGAGGCGCAATAATCTCCCGGCGTGGAGGACATGATTGGTTGGCTTGATTCCTCTGCTAATTTAATATGCCAAAAACAATATTTAACATCACAGACTGCGAACACATGGCAGATCAGAGAGGATGTCATCAGTAGTGCGCGGCAGTGGGAGGGAGAGCGCTCAGACCTGCATATTAAAAACTTGGTCTGTCATGTTTTTTCCCCGCAGAAATCAAATGCACTTTCTGCAGCGTTCATATTTTTCTCTTGGAAACGGCACTTCACTCATTTATTCTCCTGAGTGACTGTCGTTGATGAAAATCTTAACAGTCCTTCATTTTCTTGCTTTGCTAATATATGTTGTGGCTCTGCCTTTGCAATTCTGTGTCCAGAATTGTAGCCGATATCGTCCACAGGATTATAGAATTTCTCTGGTTTAGCTGTTTAAAACAGTGTTAAAACAGAAAAACTCGTTCATTTCCAGCCTCTGATATTTAACTGCACAGCGTTATGCTCAAACAGTGGTACATTTAAACCTACAGTGACTCATTCTTGTACCCAGCTGCAGACATTAGCAGATTTATTAACAGCTTTTAAGTTGGCACAGTTAAATCCGCCGAACGTTTGCGTTCATTCGGAGTCCTGTTTTTGGCCATCTGATGGATGTGATGTGATGTTTGCTCTTCTTTGCTGTGTTTTCTCCAACTTTCGAGAAAAATACACATCTACATTTTCTGCCTCCATCGATCCAGCACACAGCTCCATGTCTCATTGTTCTTTCACGCGTGAAAGCTTGCTGGTCCTGCAGCCTTTTAATTATCACCTCAGAGACTTTTCACTTTACACCTTTGACATGGCACCATATGCCAGATGGTGCAACGTAATTCTACAAGAGGCCTCGAGTCTGCGCTTCCAGTGCAGATCCAGCTGGTGCAGACGGTCCTGCTCGCCAAAGGAGACCTTTGACACCAGAGGCTGAGAGGAGCGTCCTCTGGAGGGCAGCAGGGTTCACCCTCAGAGAGAGACTAAGCAGCTCTGACATCTGGCGGGAGCTTCGGCTCTGACACGCCTCGTCGCGTTCAGAAGGCAGCCAGCTGAAATGTTTCGGCTATCTGATTAGGATTCCTCCCGGGCGCCTTCCCTGTGGATGTTCTCCGATCACGTCCAACTGGGAGAAGAGCCTCGATTAAACCCAGAGCTCGCTGAAGGGATTACTCATCCCATCCGGCCTGGGAGCACCTCGGGATCTGCCAAGAAGAGCGGGAAAGTGTTGCTCTGGCGAGGGAGCTCGCTGCCAACACGACCTGATGCTGGGTAAGTGGGCAGAAATGGATTGAAAGTTTTGTGATGTTATCGTGGCACCGCCAATGAATATCTGAGCAGTTCAGACTGGATTTACGAAGCCCTCACATTACCATATCACAACCAACAAAGTCCAGAGAGGTCATCTGAGGATGAACTGGCACAGCTGTTAAGAGAAGTGCCCTAATTCCCAATATGTGGAAAACCTTGAGATCAAATTCATATAATTATCCTTAGTTTCATTTTTAATGATTGTTGATGAGCGGGATGAGAAAAGATGGTCGACATTGAGGCTGGTTCTGCTTCACTGAGCGAAAAGAGGGAAAGAATAATGATTCAAATTAAACGAGTTCATCTCCCACGTCTGCCAATAGCTGACGTGCCTGCAAAAAATGGTATTTTAAATATTGTTGGGGCTTATTAAAGGCACCGTGAGCGAGTCGTGACTTCTTAATATTTGTGTGTGTGTTTGTGTTCCCAAGCAACAAGGTGGAAGCAAAGAAAAGCACAGACACACAAGAGAGACTTTATTTCATTGTTTGTCACTTTTAAAACATGAAGAAGTGAAGTAAAGCAACTGCAGCGACCACAAAGCGGCCATCAGTCACCGTCCTGATGTAGACAGAAACAGACTAATGCAGCTCTCAGACAAAATGTGATTTGTTCTGCAGTCGTCACTCAGGTCAGCTCACAGAGGCCAAAACAAACACAAGTGGAGGTTCCCAAACTTCTGCAGTTCTGTTTATCATTGCCAGCAACTGAGACGTATCTTTCCAATGCTAAATAAATAATAAAAAAATAAAAAAAAAAAAAGTTTCAGGTCTACTTTCCCTGCCTGTCTGGACACTTTGTTTCTAAAAGCATCGAAGGTAAATGACACATTACCGTCATGACACAGCACGGAGCGAATATAAACATATAAACACGTCTATTTCTGTCCTTCACTTACTGCATACATTCATTTATTCGGTTTGTTCATTCGTAACTTCCACAGATGGTGTCGTGAGCGGCACAAACTGGTGTTTACACACCAACTCTTGCTGTGGCTGGAGTTGTCACCACCTGCTGGGCCCTTAATAACTCACTCTGTGGGCTCAATGCCAGCTGTTTGCAGAGAACAGCAGCACACTGAAAAAAAAAAAAAAAGATTTTGTGTTGTAGTAATATTTATTAGGTTAACTGTCACAATATTTACTTTCCGATTGTAAGTTTCAGTGAGAACTGGAATTATTCAGGTAAAACTATCGATGTTATTCATGTAATACAGTTTTACTGTGTGTTTTCACATAATGTTTAAACGTAGAAATACCAAGTCAGTCTGAGTAGTTCTGCCGAAGATGACGACGGCGGTCAGGTGTACTGGAGGCAGCAGGTAAGGGAGCCTGTATGTTTCATGGTTGCATTACAGTTTTCACATACATTTCATTACTTAAAACACTGTATCGGGGTTGACTGACATTAATATGAACACAACGAAATGAATGAATGAAAAATACAGATGGAGGTTGTTGATCTACCAGTTTTCTGGTGTGTGATTTGAGCAGCATGGTGGAGCCGCCCTGCAATGAGAAGGCCGCAGGTTCGATTCCCTGGACCAGACTGGACCAGATCAACGACAGGACCCCTCCAGAGACGGGACCAGACTAGACCTGAGACTGGACTAGACCAGCAACAGGACACCCCAGCTCCTAGACTGGGCCCCCTGAGGAACTCGATCAGAACCCTCCAGAAACTGGACCCCTCCTTTTTTTTTTTTTTAAGTATCTGTCCAGATACAAAATTCGGGAACGCATGCACTTTGAAGACGGCATCGGGGAAAAATGCTCCTAATAAAGCATGTTTAAGATATAAATCAAACAAGAGTCAGCAATCGGTGGAAAAGCAAAGCGCATGTGTCATTGTTTTGTTGTTGTGTTTTTGCACCGTCACCTTATTTGGAGGCCTTCATTTCTAATTCCCTCGTTTATATTTTGCCTTATGAAGCCTCATTGTCCTCCATTCTGATTGTGTTTCATTTCACACAGCTCTCTCTCACAGCGACACGAATCTAGACCAGCAACGCACAAATACAGGATTTTCTTAATTAAAGATTTAACATATCGAAACAGTTCCAATTTAGAATTTTTTTATAATATTTAAAAATATTTGGACAGTGTATTATCAAAAACACGTCGGTTTGACGGCGGTACAGTTTATTTTGGTCACATGATTCTGTTGTTTTAACGTATGTAATGTTTTATGTCTTTCTGTTTTTGTCCTTAAACCCAAAGAACTTCCTACAGTTGACAGAGCGCCGTCTAAAGCAGCAACTACAGCACGCTGTTTCACAAATAAAGCCTTCTGGGCATTCAGGTAGAAAAAGATGAGATCGTTCTTTGCTCTTCATAAGTTGTAAGAGGTTTACCTTCATCACAGAACGTACAGTAGCCTCACTTCTTCACGAACCAAAAACAGTGAGAACTAATTTAGGCAGGAAATCTGTCCGTTCTGTGACTGTGGGTCGGTTCTTATATGAACAGATTCACGGGTTATTATTCACTCATCACTGTCTGAATGCTGCCAACAGAGACGGAGGAGCGTCTGACCAACTGCACCCATAACTGATTCTCCAACCAATCCAGAGACAAATACACTGCGCACACTTTTGTGTATCCGGTTGTGGTTTGGTCTGTTTTGTGCCACTTGTGTTGTCAAATGGATGAAGTTTGTGTTTTGGCTCTCAGGGGCCACCGTACTAATTGATTACAGCACATAGAAACACATTTCAGTAACACATTCCCGCAACGCTGCAGGTTTGTGTTGTTTTGTGTTGTGTGTGTTGAACCCCACTTGTCCACAGATTTTGTTGAACAGTGTTGCCTCCTAGTGGCTCCAAGAAGGAAAAGCATGTCTCTGATTTGTATCCTCACATTTAGTTTTAAAAAATCGTCCTGGCAGAAGTTAGATGCAGAAGCTGATGAAGTAACTGTGTTTATACGAGAAGTGAAACGATAAAAGTCAAATCCAGAACTTCAGTCTGCTTCACGTCGGCCGCTCATCAGCGCTGACAGTCAAGATATGGAGATAACACACACATCACACACATCACAGGATGAAGAGTGAAGAGAGCGCACACAGACACACACAGACACACAAATACACAGAGACATACACAGACACAGACAGACACAAAGGCACACACACACATCACAGACACATCACAGACACATCACAGGATGAAGAGTGAAGAGAGCGCACACAGACACACACAGACACACAAATACACAGACATACACAGACACAGACAGACACAAAGGCACACACACACATCACAGACACATCACAGACACACAAATACACAGAGACATACACAGACACAGACAGACAAACAGACACACACAGACACAGACAGACACAAAGGCACACACACACATCACAGACACATCACAGACACATTACAGACACATCACAGGATGAAGAGTGAAGAGAGCGCACACAGACACACACACATCACAGACTTCACACCAGAGGGAGGTGATGAAGAGTGGAGAGCGCAGACAGACACACACAGACACACAAATACACACAGACATACACAGACACAGACAGACAAACAGACACACACAGACACAGACAGACACAAAGGCACACACACACATCACAGACTTCACACCAGAGGGAGGTGATGAAGAGTGAAGAGAGCGCAGACAGACACACACAGACACAGACAGATATACACAGACACACAAATACACACAGGCACACCCACAGACAGACACAGACACACACAGACACACATACACACAGACAGCCATAGACACACAAATACACACATACACAGACATACATACACACACAGGATGAAAGTGTGTGATTTTTGTGTAACAGTTGGATTTCCAGACGTCTCAGTAATTTTATTTATTTGCTCTGACAGAGAACACATCTGCATGATGTGAGAGCTTTGCTTCATTCCTCAGTTTACAAAAAGATTGTGCTTCTGTTTTTGTTTTTTGTTTTTTGTCGTTTCTTTTTCACTACACCTACAAAGCCAAAGCTACGGCGCTGAATCTTTCGCTGCTGCAGATTAACTCCTGTGTTTTTGTTGTAAAAATCATTAAATGTCAGTAGGACACCTCAGAGTGGAAATTTTGTTTGCACTGTTATCATCATTATTTTGATAAGAGCCATAAAATCCTACTTTTGGTTGATCAGATCAAATGTGCAGAGATGCTTGAAAGGCTCTGCACACCTACGCAGTTGATTTTAACCATTCTGGCTAGTTAGACGCTGATTCAGCTGGATGTTAATGTTGTGAGTTATATTAATGCATTAATGGTCTATGTAATAAGGAGTGTGTGTGTCTCTGCAGTCCTCAGAGGGGTCTGACAGAGCAGCTAAAATAAAACCACTTGTATGAGTGATGCGTGGAAGTGCAGAAATGTCTTATCTCCCTCGGGATCCAATCATTCTTCACAAAAATAACCTGCTGAGCTTGTATTTGAAGGACTTTCCTGTTAATTAGCCTGATCTTGGTTCTTTTATCCACATAATGGTGCCGTAGGGCAGCTTTCTTTTGAAAGTGCATCTTACCATCAGATGTTGTTAGCGTAGCTTAGCATAAAGAGTGGAGGCAGCTGGATGTGATGTAGCCAACATGATTGGGCGAAGAATAAATATTACAGACAGCAAGCTAGATTTGTGACTGCCTGATAAAAGTTGGGACCCCTCCTAAAATGCTGCTTAATCGTATCAGTATCACCTTATCAGTATGAAGAAATATGGAAGTAATCTTTCTCCACCCTCTTCAAACATGCCCCTTCAGAATAAGAGCACATAAAAAGGCAGGAATATGATGCCATAAGATATAAACATAGCCACATCTTTCATTACAAATCAGGTAAAGGTCTGATATCAACTGTGAAAGCATCAAAGTGTCCGTCCACAATTGTTTATTTTGTGCATTCAGCAACAGAATTTAGTTAGTTAGCTTCTGAGTTAAATGATGTACGAGGTACAATCACATTCAGGTGGTTTAAATCATCTTCTGGATGCCGACACTTAAATTAAAACACTGAAAAAGTGAAAATGTGAAACCTCTCAGTTAAATGAGCCCCTGCGTTCATAGAAAGTCTGGTGTTCATGTGGTATCCCGTCACTCATAACAAAATAAGGAATATATTATCATGGCCATTAAGCACAAATTATATTGTTGCTGATCAGAAAGGCGGACCAAATTATCTGAAAATGTTGAATTACACATTTTCAAGACAAGTTATCCGAGGGGGCCGTTTGTTCGGGGTCATCCACTTCATAGATTTTCAGGAACTCAGCGAATTTAAAGTTTCACTTTCCCCCTGCAGGTTCTGGTCTGCCTGTTGTTTCCACCTCATTATTCTGAAACACAGGCTTCTTTTTGTTGCTGCACTAAATCTAATATGCAAAAATCTCCCCGTTCCACACCGTATTATCATCCTGCCTCTGCAGAATCAGCTGGGGGGACACTTGACATTAAAGAGTTTGAGGACCCCTTAATCCTGCAGCCTTCCAATTCACACACCGCCGAGCTGATTGCTCATTCAGCGTGAAATGATATTCTGAAAAAAAAAAAAAAAAAAAAAAGCTCTGACAGGTAGCTCTTTGTCCTCATTATTCCAGAGTAACACCACTTCAGTCCTGCTACATGACAGTCTGCATCTATGTAAAGACACAAGAGCTGGCACAAACACAAACACATACATATATATATATATATATATATATGGAGGCTGCTGCTGCTGAAATAAAGCAAACTAAAAAAAGCTCCGTATCTCCTGTCCTTCCCTCTTGTTCCTGCAGCTCAGTGTCGTCCTTCACTTTTAAAACTTGAAACAACCTCTGCAAGTGTATTATCTTTGAATTAGTTTTTGGATTAGTTGGATCTTTATAGATTCAGATCATTCCTTCGTGTCCCCTGGATGTCCCGGAAGGAACCATTGCCTTTGACCATACTGTTGGAGAATAAAGAAAATAAAAGGTGTAGATCACAAATCTTTATTTTCAATTAAGATAAGATAAAAAAAAATAAAAAATACTAAATGCTGGCACTTGGATGAAGAGAAAGAAATTAAAAAAAAAAAAAAAAAGTTGAATCACATTTACAATTTCCCACATAAAGGTCAATTTAGAGGGTCAGAAAACAATTTGCATGAAGCCTTGAGTTTCCCAAAACCAGATCAACTGCCTCAAGTGATGACACGTCAGTGTGTGACAGATGGGACTGAAAACTGAGTTTAAAGTGGACTGCAGCTGCTGCTTCAGGCTACATTGGTCACTACCAGCCCAACACATCCAGCGCCTCCAGCTGAAATGGTTGTCCCCGTTTTTGACAAGGAATGTCAACGATAGCAAGGACGGGCTAATTTGGTTGGACTACATCACAAACTGGAAATGCACAGAAATACGCAGCACCATTTTAGTTTTTATGACCTGATGACCTTTAACTGATGTACACGAAAAGATGCTAAACATTTTGGAGAAGGAAAGATTCAGTGAGAATATATTTTTTCTATTGTCATTCAACTTATGTTAAGATCATGGCCTTAGTTTGATACAGGAGATCACTTCAAACGTTTAACTGAAACCAGCTTTTTCTCAAAATGAACTTATATATCCAATCATTTCGATGTCTTTTTTTAAATTTAGGTATTTTCATGGCATCAATAGGCTTCCATATTTCCACAACACTCTGGCTCTGATGGGAGAGAGGGAGGCAAAAATCAAAATGAATGAATGATTTATTATCCAGAGGTGACTGTACTGTAACGGGTGACACTCCGCTTGTTAAAATCCATTTTGCAACATCAGGAGGGAATAAACAGGCAAATAAACATACAAGTAAGGAATAAACAAACTCCTTGAGGTGATCCATCATCATTATTATGGAACAATAAGTGCTCAGCTGGTTGCAGAAGAAAAGTTTCGATCTTTAACACTTTATTGTGCACGCAAATGGAGTTTTCTAACATTGTGGCGCCTGCACAGCTTTTAAATACTCCTACTTTATGCTCTCCTTTAACACGGGCAGGTGTGATACAGTGACAGTTAAGAGTATAAATACTTGGGTCCACAGTTTTACACTTAAGTTTTGGAATCAAAGATTCAGGCTTTGATTCCCGCTACGGCTGTATGTGTGTAAGGTGCATTATGGCTACTGATGGCTTATATCCAGGTCAAATCATCATTCACCATTTTGTTCATTCATCGAGTGGAAACAAAGATTTTGGTAAAATGTGACACATAACGTGTTTTTACTGCAGTGAGTTTGTCAGAAGGGTGCAGGGGAAGTACTGAAGGGAGTCCAGGGAGTGTGGCTGTGGATACATGTGGTGCTGGTAGGAGGACAGAGAGCCTGCATCCCGAGTTTTATATATTCATACATTATTAATGCAATATCATGATGACTTTTCATTGGAGAGAAAGAACTCAGTAAATGTGTTGATGTCCCAATAATGCTTTCATCTTCTTATTTAATTATTTTTTTTTAAGTCATTGGCTGTCAATCCAAATCCATATCTTTCAGCAGTGACAGTCTTTACCTCTTCCATGGGATGAATAAAATCCGCTTCAAAACATCCAGTAGCAACTCGAACATTTCCTGCAGCAGCTTGTATCGTTTTGAATAATTCCTATGGAGAGGTGCGTCAGTGTGGATTTGCTGTGGTGAAAGTTTCTGGGAAAAAAAGTCAGACAGTTTTCATAGAATGAGCAAAGAACAAAAGTTGAGTTCCAACATTCATGCATAATGTGGTCTAAAATAGAAATATGGCGACAAACGTGGGGGAAATTCAAAATAAAGTTATATGAGAGAGGGAATATGCATGAAGTGCAGCTCTGCAGCGGTTCTACTTTCACGAAGGAGAAGCTGCCATGACCGGACTGAACAAATCAGAAAGCTCTGCTGCATTACCACAGAAAAGCCAAATTAAATCACACTGGCCAAGGTGATCACGCCAATTGATCACACCTGTGCGTTCAGACTACGGCATTGATCACACCTGGGAGTTTCCTGTGGGCTGGAAGAACAAATTGAAAACATAATTTAAGGTCTGCCGAAGCAGAAGCTGCACATTTGTCAGTCTGACAGGGTGAGTCTCTGCGTACAGTCCAGCTCAGCAGCAGCAGTTATTAGGGCGGACTGTGAGCTGCAGTCATGGTGGCTTGGCTCCAACTCACGAGGTAACACACTTTAACCTCTCACATCTTAACGGTATTTTGACGAGGTGTCTGGCACTTTTTTTTTTTTCTTCCCCCCCTTATGTGATATTGTGTATATCACACTGTCTTAATGAAATCTGACTTTGTGTTATTTGCGATTGCTTTATAGGATTTTGCTAGTTTGCTTGTTGAGTGAGCTGGAGAACTCATCAGCTTTTCCAAAAGGTAAGCATGACACGTGAATTGCTGCAGTTTTAAGTAGTTAAGGGGCGGATGTAAAATCTAGAGTTGCTGCATGACAGAATAATCAAATATTTTTTTTTTATGTGGAAAAGGAAATGTTCTGAAAGTATCTTTAAAATTTTCTTTGTAACTTTCTTTTTAAACCTGTCTTTTTCATTTCAAAATAAAATGAATCATGAGGCTGAGTATTGAAAACCAGTCATGGTGGTTCTGGTACAGATGGCCTCTGGCAACTGTAAGTTCTTGATGTGAAATGAAGAACTGCCTTGTTAAACTAAGATGTGAAAGGAAAGCAGATCTAAACAGTCAATAGAACTGAGTGCATAAAGTCACTGAAGCTTTTGCTTTTTAGACTTTCAAACAATAATGTATGTTGTAATACAGTATGTGATTTAAGTGCAACTGTTGTGAATCACTTTTTTTTTTTTTGGGTTACTTTGACATAACTGTTTTCTCATAGCCAGAGGTCCTATTTATCCGGAGGCATTGCAGGGCTTGAAGAAGCGACAACAGGAACTATTTAACTCTGGGACTCGTCCTTTCCAGCACGTTGAAGCCCTGAGGCAGGGCGGCAGAAAGCTGCAGCCCAGCGTACGTGATCAGGTTTGGGTGAAACCCTGGCAGAGGACTCGAGGAAGTTCAAGTTATTCCCAGCCACAAAATGGAGCCCCTCAGACCCAGAGTCCAAAACGCATCAGCCTGCCCCAGATCCCATCAGGGAGAAACCTTCCGCTGCCCCGACCCAGAGGCTTTGAATTCAGTCTAAAGGTTCCTTTCATCAACAAAGGTACCCGTCAAACCGTTAATGGCTCTGATATAAAGGATGGTTCAGACTCATACAGGCCAACCAGTGTCCAGATCCACAGCAGTTTTAACAAACCTGGTTTGGGTGGATTTTCAGGCAAAGGCTCCACAAATTCAGAAAAAGATCCAAGTTTTGACCTGAGTGTCTCGGTCCCTATTTTATCTGGTGGTCAGTCTCCAAAACCTTCAAGCAAGGATGGGGACCAATTACCTGGTGTGAAAGGACCGGGACCTTCTGGTTACACAGAGCCATCAAAACCACAATCTGGTTTAACCCAAAGTGGATCAGGAGCGACTTTAGTTACTCAGTTGCAGCAACAAACAAATGAGCAGCTGTATCAGCATGTTCACGTACCGCCAGGTTCCATTTCACCTGAACACGTTGGCAAGCATGAAGCTACTGTTCCACAAGTCAGTCTGGGTCAAATCCACAGTGGACAGAATCAGGAATTTCCGAAGTTAGATCAGGTTCCATATCTGTCAATCGAGCATCGTCCTCAACTATATGACGGTGGATATTATGTTTCCCAGACAAAACCTGCCAAAGGTCAAAGCAGTCAAACACTTTCACAGCACCCAACTAAACCAGTTGATGCTTCAGCCCTGCCAGTCCCTGAAAAGGTGTACAGTGGTTATCCTTCCCAGATAAAACCTACTAAAGGTCAAATGGAGTCACAGCACCCAACTAAACCAGTTGAAGCTCCGTCCCCTCCAGTTTTTTACCCTCAACAGTATGTACAGAGTGAAGACTATCCTTCCCAGATAAAACCTACTAAAGGTCAAAGCGGTCAAATGGAGTCACAGCACCCACCAAAACCAGCTGAAGCTCCATTGATTCCAGTTTATTATCCTCAACAGTATGTACAGAGTGAATACGATCCTTCCCAGATAAAACCTACTAAAGGTCAAAGCGGTCAAATGGAGTCACAGCACCCAACTAAACCAGTTGAAGCTCCGTCCCCTCTAGTTTTTTACCCTCAACAGTATGTACAGAGTGAATACGATCCTTCCCAGATAAAACCTGCTAAAGGTCAAATGGAGTCACAGCACCCACCAAAACCAGCTGAAGCTCCATCGATTCCAGTTTATTATCCTCAACAGTATGTACAGAGTGAATACAATCCTTCCCAGATAAAACCTACTAAAGGTCAAAGCGGTCAAATGGAGTCACAGCACCCACCAAAACCAGCTGAAGCTCCGTCTCTGCCAGTCTATGACTATCCCCAACAGTATGGCAATGTTTACAGTGGATACCATCCTTCCCAGATGAAACCAACCAAGGGTCAAAGCGGTCAGATGGTTTTGAGCCCAACACAAGTTGAAGCTGCAGTCCTACCAGTCCATGGAAATGTGTACAGTGGATATCCTTCCCAGACAAAACCTACTAAAGGTCAAACAGATTCAGAGCACCCAACTAAACTGGCTAAAGCTCCATCAATTCCAGTTTATTATCCTCAACAGTATGTACAAAGTGAATATGATGCTTCCAAGATTAAAACTACTCAGGGTCAGACAGGGTCACCTACTAAAGGTCAAACTGCTCAAACGGGTTCACCAAATCCAGCAAACCCAGTTGAAGCTCCGTCCCCTCCAGTTTATTATCCTCAACAATATGTACAGAGTGAATACTATCATTCCCAAACAAAACCTACTAAAGGTCAAAGCGGTCAAACTGTTTCACAACACCCAAAAAAACCAGTTGATGCTTCAGCCCTGCCAGTCCCTGAAAATGTGTACAGTGGTTATCCTTCCCAGACAAAACCTACTAAAGGTCAAAGTGGTCAGATAGTTTCGAGCCCAACAAAACAAGTTGATGCTTCAGCCCTGCCTTACTATGCCTATCCCCAACATTATGGCAATGTTTACACTGAATACTATCCTTCCCAGACAAAACCTACTAAAGGTCAAAGCGGTCAAATGGAGTCACAGCACCCAACTAAACCAGTTGAAGCTCCGTCCCCTCCAGTTTTTTACCCTCAACAGTATGTACAGAGTGAATACTATCCTTCCCAGATAAAACCCACTAAAGGTCAAAGCGGTCAAACAAATTCACAGCACCCACCAAAACCAGCTGAAGCATCATCCCTTCCAGTTTATCATTATCCTCAACAGTATGTACAGAGTGAATACTATCCTTCCCAGATAAAACCTACTAAAGGTCAAAGTGGTCAAATGGAGTCACAGCACCCACCAAAACCAGCTGAAGCTCCGTCTCTGCCAGTCTATGACTATCCCCAACAGTATGGCAATGTTTACAGTGGATACCATCCTTCCCAGTTGAAACCAACCAAGGGTCAAAGCGGTCAGATGGTTTCGAGCCCAACACAAGTTGAAGCTGCAGTCCTACCAGTCCATGGAAATGTGTACAGTGGATATCCTTCCCAGACAAAACCTACTAAAGGTCAAACAGATTCAGAGCACCCAACTAAACTGGCTGAAGCTCCATTGATTCCAGTTTATTATCCTCAACAGTATGTACAAAATGAATATGATGCTTCCAAGATTAAAGCTGCTCAGGGTCAGACAGGGTCACCTTACCCAACAAAGGTTGAAAACCCCCTTCCGTCTGCATCACAGTATGAAACAGTTCCACCTGGACATTACGGTGCTGCTCAGGTCCAACCGAGTGGAAACGGCTACAGACAGCATCTGGCCTGGCAGCTGGTCAGCACGCAGCCTGCCTTTGTTTCTGGTGTCTACGGACAGAATATGAAGACGGATTCGCCTTCCAGTCCGTTACATACTTCTGCTCCCGTTATTGCTCCACCCCAATATGAAATCCCTCACTATACGACAGGCAGTATGGGGCAAACAGACTTGTCTTCATCTTATCAGTACAGCAAACAGCAGAATGGACGAGATGTACTTCCCAACACTCATCTCACAGCTTCTCACTCTTTGCCTAATTTCCCAGATCTGTCAGCTTTCTATCAAACCCACATGACACTTCCCAGACAGGACACAGGCAAAGGACAAATGAGTGTTAACCCCAGTTACACAAAGATTTTTATCGATGTGGAAGCTGAGTCTGGACTTCATGGAAAGAACTATGGTGCACCTCCGATAGCGCATTATGTTGGTTACCCTGGGCAGAGCAGGCAGGAAGCACTTCAGTCTGCAGTTTCAGTTAACCAAAACCAACACTCTGAGACCCAGCTGAGTCAGAAACGGGATTCTTACGTACCTACAATGAACCAGGCTCCTTCGGTGAACAGTGGAGTGGGCCAGTATCCATTTTATCCCCAAAAGCAAAATGGAAATTTTCAGACTTCTATCCCTCCACAAGTTAACAAGGCCCCACACGTGACGGCAAACATTGGCCAAAAACCTTTTAGTCAAAGCAATGCCAATCCTGGTGGCCAAATGCAGCAGCAGCAGCAGCCAACTGATCAGAACATGAACTATTTTACTCCCACTGATCAATATCCCACAGGCCACATACAGCTACAGCAGCCTGCGAGTTACCAGCACACTGACTACTACGCAATGTCTAATGGTCTGAATCCATATAGTGCATACAGCCTTAATCATTAGTCAACTCTTGAACCACACCAGAACAGTTCCCTCTGCTCCACCTCAGTGCTTTTTTTCAGGACGGGCAGCAGCCATCTCTGTATCTTCAGCCAAAACCATTTTTTTTTTTTTTTTTACTGAATCTTACTAAGGACATTCCAAATGGTGGTGGTTGAAAAATCTATCACCCAAAGACCCTTTCTCTGATTTTTGTGGAGGGGGAATTTATCCAAGTACCAGTCCATCATCCAACACTGGCAGCTGTGGGAGACCACTGCAGGTCCATGCTCAGATTTATTGCCGTCCTGTGCCCAGCAGCAATGGGTTACACATGTCAGGTGTCCACATTTCCAGTCTCCTACCAAAGCTATTCTGTCCATGGAGACCGCAGAAGGGCACAATCCTGGAGCTTGCTGACTGAGAACCTGGCCTCAGATGTGCATCTTAGGCGTGTTTTACACGAAGGTCCAGATGATCTACTTAACTGACTGCAGAAGAGTCACTGGAGCACAGGTGGGTTACTGCACCAATCTGACCTACATTAACGTTGACTTTGGTGTCAAGTCATTGTGCCCAACTAATTTAAAAATGTCCCTTCTTGCAGGGTGTGCAGTCTGAACTGTAGCAGGGCTTAAATGATGTTCCCCAGCCAACTGGTTTCCATTAAAGTGTTGCAAGTCTGTCCAAGTGTTGGTTCTTTAAATTGCTGCACTATTTTCATCAGTGTTTCCAGGAATCGCTTGACACTGAGATCAGTACCACTTAGCTCAGTTTAAACTTTACGCTGCAGTTTTTCATTAACACATTAACCTTTTCTTTTGTCTAAGACTGGAAGAACAAGCTCTGCAAAAGAACTTTCATACTTGGGCACGTTCCTTCCTGGAATATCTTCTGTTTGCCTGGAAACTTCACAGTAGGACTCCTGGAGGTGATTGTGCTGTTCCAAGCAAAGCCAGTCAGTTTTACCTTTTCAGCCAGAATGGGAGTAATTGTGGTTTCCAAAAGGTTCTATACTGTGGACTTATTCACATTATCTTCTATCAGACAGTATTTGAAGTTTAAGTCTTGTTTTGGTGTTGTGCTTGCCAAATATCTTGAACTGCAGCCAGTCGTTCATCAGAAGGGGGTAAATGTTTATTTGGGTACATACATTGTCACGCCTGTCATCGCTCACTAGTGATGCACGTGGGATTAAAGCTGTGCTGCTCTGTACAGCGTGACTTTGTAGGAACTTGCACAGTGAAGCGTATGTTCAAAAGAATCTGTGATCAAAGGCGCTCCAGCTGATGGAGGCGGTCTCCTGAGAGGTGTGAGCTCTTCAGAAGGTTTAACACATGCTTTTTGGATCGACGCCATTACATGTTAACTCAGGTTGCCTCATGCAACGTCACTTCGGTGCACATAAACGGCAGCTTGGCTGATGTTTCTTTTTGATATTGACATAAATCTGGATGCATTTTATTCCACACCTACACAGATCCTCATCAAATATGCCAACTGAAGAGGAGTCATGGAAAAGGAGCTCATTATTTCTCCAGGTTTTTGTTATAGTCTGAGGACAAAACAGCTGCTGTGTTTATTTTTTTGGATATCTCAGAGGAGCTATATATTCAAGCCAAAGGCTAAAAGTATACAAAAAAGAGGTATTTTACTTTCATGCTGTAACTGTATATCTGGACCTCACAAAGCAGGCTTGCCCGTTGCTGATGAATCTACTGTATTATATATTCATACCTTGTTATCGCTAAACCTGTGATGTGCAAATGAAATCTAATTGTAGACAAATGCACCAGAGAAAACAGACCAGCATCAGAAAATGGTCTGATAATGGCTGTAAAGGTTTCTTTAAAGAAAATCTTTTTTGGTTCATTAAAAAAAAAAAAAAAATTGATTCCATCTTGGAAAATATTGATTCCTCAGAGCTGCAGTGGGTTTTCAGTGAACTCAGTTTTTCATTTTCAGAAGACATGACAAGAAATCAGCTGAAATTTGGTGAGCTCACAGCGGGGGGTCTTTAGGTGATTGGCCTTCAAGTGATTTAGTGTATGAACAGCAGTGATGTGCTGTCTGACCTCTCTGCAGTGCCATGAATTCATGATTTAAGGCTTTCTCTGTCCAGAACGGAGCACTTGTTTTTTTTTTTTAGCTTGAAGATGTAAACGTCTGCAGATTTACATTCCAATTAAAAGTCATAACGCAGGTTTTGCTTTCCCGTCTCATCAGAGAATCCTCCGTCCTGATGCGGGTTGGAAAACACACTCCTATCTACTCGATATTTTTGGATTCAGTTCAAATCACTTTTCAAAACTTGCCCATAAGTTTTGAAGTAAAAACATATTTGAGAGTGTTTGGCCAACTACAGGTTTTAGATCCAGTTTAGGAGTCTTCCAGAGGGAGACTCACATTCTTCGATGTGAAAGACTCCTCACTCTGAACTTCAGTCTTTTTATTGCTTATTGAAGGATTGTTGTATATCAAAACAATGAAATGACCTGTAAATATGGTCCATGAATAAATAAACCAGTCTACTGCGGTTTGACCTTGAGAATCCTTCAGACTCTGTTCACCACTTTACTGAGAATTTCATTTCTTTTTCTCTGTTGTAATCATTCACCTTCTCTGTGCTGTTTACAGTAAAATACCCGACATGTCCTCTGCTGCTTTAGGTTACCTGTGAAGAAAACTTTGACCTCGCTCTGAGCGTGTGTGTATGTGTTTGTGCGTTGGTTATGCATTGTTGTAAATGTCTGTGTAATCGAAGGCTTCGCACAATTAAGCAGCTTGTAATGCTTCAAGCAAAGCGTGAGCCGTTACATTTCAGCTGAACCTGAAAGGATAAAGCAGGGATGTAAAAGCTGCATCAAACAACACTCTGCCACCTGATCACAGAGAAAACGCTATGATCATAAAATCAGTAGAGCGTTTAGGGTGCGTAGGTGTCAGAGAGGGGCCTGCTGTTGTTTCTTGTCAAACTAACAAGTTTTCATGCTACTTGGAATTCAGTTGTTAAATCTCAAGCCTGAGGTTTCACTTTGCTCCAGGGGTGGTTTAATGATTTAACAAAGTCTGACATATGAAGAGGAAGTTCAAAGAAAAGAGCCAGCACCTTTCGGTGTCAATGTTGTCTCTCGTTGTCAAACATACTGTGTAACTGTGCAGTTCAGCTGCAGCCAGAGCAGCGAGCCTTACCAACTTTGTGAACTTTGTGAACTTTCATTAGCTCTCCCTTATTTTCTGATCTAACTCGCTCTTAAATAATGCTGTTGAATATCTAATTTGATCTTTTTTTCTATTTTCAAATCTTACTGTGTATTACAAAACTTTATTGTTACACTCATTAAACCAAGAACGTAATCTGGAAACCAAATTAGTTTCTCTGGCTTTATGACAGTTATACATTGCCATAAGAAAGTAGGAGAATAAATTCTTATATAATTCAATTTAAGAGGCAGCCACTGTGTCCTTGTGCTGCCTCAGTCAAGGTTATCTATCAGGTCAATCTATGTGTGTAATGATGCTGTTAAAACTTCCTCCATATGACTGAAACCCCCGGCGGATATTAATCATTAATATTTCTGACTATACACCCAGACACTAAATTCCCCTTAAAGAAAACTAATGAAAACTCAGCACCCGACACAAACACTGTTTATAAAATGAAGGTCATAAATAGTAAAAATTTCAGCTTTTGGGGAATGAAAGCGTGGATTCTTCAGGAGGGCATTTTATAGATGACTCTTAACTGAGTGGAATAGTATAACCCCAATTTCACTACAGTCCAAAAGGATTTTTTGGGTTGACCCTACGAAGTGGAACAGTCCATGAAAGGCTTAATAGCTGCTGTAATAAGTCTTGTTTAACTGTTCATTGAACCAGCCTTCTTTCGTGGCCTCGGGCTGTTCCAGCTTGGCTATAAAGTCAAATATAAGCCCAACCCTCCCAGCTCACTCAAATCTGCACAACCTGCGTAAATTACATCAGTGACTGAAAGACAGAAACTGTATCTGTGTGGTTTCAGTCACCTTAAAACATACAACCGGCCATCCTGTTATTCTGAATGGAGGCCAGCAACAGTGTTCGTCTGGCTGCGTTCAGACCTGCAGGTCCTCCGTCAGTAGGCAGTGGGGGGGCAGCACCCAGAGGCTACCAAAACAGTCTCAGCGATGTGAGCAGCATAACATCCTGTGGATCTGATGCTCTGACGGGCTACGAGACTCTGGATGCCCCCCCACACTATGACTTCTATGCCAACACAGCAGTGTGGGGCCGCCGGAGACGCTTCAGACCATCTCTGTACCAGCTGCACGCTAACCCCGAGGTGAGGACTGTCTGGTGTTTGTCAGCTTCTACGCTCAAAACAGACTAATTAAGTTATAATAAGAACGACAGGAAAAAAAATAAATCCCATATTGCCAATGAATATGTTTTAAATGGGTCTGGAAATGTCTCTCAATGCTTTAGTTAGCTGCAAATCATGAACCGTCAGTCATGGCTGGACAAAAAAATGTTGATCGAATTGAATGTCATTATTCTTTATTTGTCCAACTGAAGAGGCATCACGTTTTCCTATTTTTGTTAAACTTCTGTGATTATGTCTGCACAGTCTACTCATTGAAAGGTTATTCCTACGTATAGAAAGTATAGCTCCTTTGTGATGTTGAATTTCGGCCTGTTTTCAGTAGGTAAAATTGAGTTTGTCTCTTGCAGGATGACTCCAAACCTCCCATGTACGAGGAGACAGCAGCTGAGCGGACAGATGAAGGGGACACCTCTGAGGAAGATGAGGATGAGCAAAAGGGGCCACCTCCAGAGCCGCCTCGCTTCGGCTGGGTGCAGGGAGTCATGGTACGTACATTTAGGTATACAGCTTCAACAGCAGCTGCTTAAACGGCCAAAAAAAAAAAATAAAGAAAAAATTGGATTGTTCTTAAAGCAGCATAATCCAAAACCACTTCCATTCGATTGTACAGCTGCTTTAAAAACACAAAAGTGCAAAGCAGAGTAAATGTTTGTGACTGCACATATTAACTAGGGGTGTAACGATTAATCCCCCGTGGGGTTCGATTCCCGGTGTGGTTACCTGAACACGGCTAGGTTAATTGGGTGGTAATTGGTGGTAACTGGCAACAGGGTGCGTGTTCCAGGTAATAATATGGCTACGATGTATAAATGTAGAATGATCGTTATGGAGAAATAATGACAGATAGGATGAACAATGATCAGTTATGTTAGACTAGTGAAAAAGTAACGAGTAACGAGAGCATCAATAGAAATATAGTGGAGTAAAAAGTAAAAAGTATCCCCCCAAAATAATACTCAAGTAAAGTACAGATACTCAAAAACTGTACTTAAGTACAGTACTCAAGTAAACATACTTCGTTACTGTCCGCCGCCGCTGATTGGCTGGTGATGTTAGTTTGGTTGTGAGGGAAAGCTGCGTTACTGATAGGTGAACTCAATTGACTGCTCGAACCATCAACAGGTTTGTTTTTTTGATCGCAGTCCAACACACTTGCCTACTCGTACTTTAAACCCTGTACAGGGATCTCTGAAACTTCACCTGCACTGTCCAGTATCCAGCTATTTATTTCAGAGTGACACTGGTTTGAATTTTTAGCTAAAAAGATTTCAAGGCACTGTGTGAATCGATTATCGAACTGTCTAAATGAACCAAGATCGTCCTTGAATCGAATGGGCAGCCATGAATCGTGATTCGAATCGAATCGTTGTTAAAGTGAATCCTTACACCCCTAGTATTAACGGGGTTGGTGTTGAGCTCCAGATCCTGAGTGGGTTTGATCAGGTCTGGAGTATCTGGTAGATCCAGTTGGTCCATTTGTCTTGCAGATCCGTTGCATGTTGAATATCTGGGGGGTGATCTTGTATCTGAGGCTGCCGTGGATTACTGCTCAAGCTGGTATAGGTAGGTCGGAGTTCATTTGTTCTGTCCAAGCTGCCGTCTGGCTCACTTTCCCTCTTTATGTTCATATCAGGTCTGACATGGGTGATTATCCTGTTATCCTCTCTGATCACTGGGATCACTGGGCTCTCCACATCAGCCATCGCTACCAACGGGAAGGTCAAAGGAGGTCTGTTGGTGCAGTAATACGCACGCTTTTATGTCTAAATGAGAGAAAAATATATTGCCGCACTATTCCTGATGTCTTTCTGGAACAACAAGCACCAAAGTTAGAAGCTCTTTCCATAGATTGTTTCACTCCTCTCCTCGTCGTCTTTAGGTGGGACCTACTTCCTGATCAGTCGTAGTTTGGGCCCAGAGCTGGGCGGATCTATCGGTCTGATCTTTGCCTTTGCCAATGCTGTAGCTGTGGCCATGCACACCGTGGGCTTCGCTGAGACAGTTACTGAACTCATGCGTGTGAGTAGGATGTTGCATGTTTTTACAATGATGCCACGTTTGACGGTTATTGTTGGTTGTTTTGTTTTTTTTTCATTCCCTCCTGAAATTTCCTCTGAAGGAAAATGGAGCTGCCATGGTGGACCCCATCAACGACATCCGCATCATCGGCATCATCACTGTCACGTGTCTGCTCGGCATCTCCTTGGCTGGCATGGCGTGGGAGTCCAAGGTTAACTCAAGTCCTCTTGTGTGTTTTAACCCTTCGGGTATGTAAATGTCTCCAACCATGTATTTACTGAATATTTCATCTTCAACAGGCCCAGATTGTGTTCTTCCTGGTCATCATGGTGTCATTTGCCAGTTACATCGTTGGAACAATCATTCCCGCCTCACTACAGAAACAAGCCAAAGGTTTTTTTAGCTACAAAGGTAATTATTGAGTCATCACCTGCTTCATAATGTGAAACTACCGTTTGCAATAACTCACAAGTGAAAACAAAACTATTTGGATAGGATGATAATCTCTGCAGTAAACTGACGATTTCACCTTCAACAGCGGATATCTTTGCTGCCAACTTTGTGCCGAACTGGCGGGGGAAAGAGGGCAGCTTCTTTGGCATGTTCTCCATTTTTTTCCCCTCAGCCACAGGCATACTGGCAGGAGCGAACATCTCTGGAGACCTGAAGGTTTATCAGTTTGCTTTTTGCTTTTTAGCCTAATTATTTATTTTTCCCCACTCATTCATGTTCATACATTTGTGTGAACATTACATTAATTGCACCCGCAGCCTCCATGCTGATGCCTTACGTCCTCTCCTTTCCAGAATCCCACAGTGGCGATCCCTCGAGGGACACTCATTGCCATATTCTGGACCACCTTGTCCTACATCGTCATCTCTGCAACTATTGGTATTTCATGAGCATCTGAAGTTGCAGAGCTGTATTTACACCATATTTCACCCTTTCACACAATTCTCAGCACATGTTTTATTTATTTATTTATCTGGACGTGAGACTGAATAATCTTATTATTCATATCAAAATAATGATCACATTTATTCATTCATGCTTGTGTTTGTGTTTGTTGTGTTTGTTTCCTCTCCAGGAGCCTGCGTGGTGCGCGATGCCTCCGGCATGTTAAACGACACCTTGTCTCCTTTCTCACCCGGCAATGATTGTGTTGGTTTGGCTTGTCAGTATGGATGGGACTTCAGCGAGTGTATCGAGAATAATACGTGTCCCTTCGGCATCAGTAACTACTATCAGGTCAGCACAAACACGCACACACAATCAGGATATGTGATTAGTTAAATTCAGAGTAATGAGGTCCTGCGGTCTTTGCTGAATCCAAACAGGCCCGCTGCCTTCATCACACTGTCACATCTTTATTCTATCATCGCCACAGGCAGAAAATACACAGTGACTTTTTGTCGTGCAGCATAAAAACCTCACCCCCTCCTACTCCAACCAGTTCCATTAACTGGAGGTCAACTTGAACACGAATGATCAGCCAGTTTCTGGAAGAGGCTAGTTTAAAGGGTGAATTTCTGTCCACAGTCGATGAGCCTGGTGTCGGCCTTCGCCCCTCTCATCACTGCTGGTATATTTGGAGCAACTCTCTCCTCTGCGTTGGCCTGCCTGGTGTCTGCACCAAAAGTCTTCCAGGTGCACGCACACATTGTTGTAACATTATTCATTTCCACATTTCAGCCTCATCCATCTCGCTGCCTTTGTAAACAAAGGCCTTTCTTTTTTAGTTTCTCTGCTGTGACTTAGACATATTGCATTTTTCGTCTGCCCCTTTTTACCGGATAGTGTCTGTGTAAGGACAGACTGTACCCGCTCATTGGCTTCTTTGGCAAAGGTTATGGCAAGAACGATGAGCCGCTCAGAGGCTACCTCCTGGCATACATCATTGCTGCTTGCTTCATTCTCATTGGTGAGTATAGTTTTACAAACATTGTTCTTGTTTTAGTTAAACTGCCTAAAGTTTACCAACAGCCCAATCTTGGAGGTTTTAGGCCTGGTCATGGTCCTGTTTGTCATTTGTGTCAGCAATGGAGCAGAATAGCAGCTGGTGGATCTTGTTACAGTGCAGCCAAACAATCAAAGTCAAAAATGAGTAGAAATGTAAATTTACGCTGCACATGACGCAAGTAGTTTTCCACACGACAGTGAGACTCAGGAGTTGGTTGATTTGTTCCACTGCTGTTTAGAGAAGCTTTTTGGACCACTTACTGGTCGGTGTCCTCCATAGTTAAGTGTTTGATTTGAAAAGGTTGCGATTTTCCCTTTGAATCACGCTTCTCTCCTTTAAACCAGCTGAGTTGAATACCATTGCTCCCATCATCTCCAACTTCTTTCTGGCCTCCTATTGTCTCATCAACTTCAGCTGTTTCCACGCATCAATCACCAACTCACCCGGTACGAAACGCCAAGAGGAAGAGATGAGTTACCTAAATGAGAACGCACAGAACTCAGTATATGTTTGTGTGTGTGCAGGTTGGCGTCCGTCCTTCAGGTTCTACAGTAAGTGGCTGTCATTGCTCGGCGCCTTGTGTTGTGCCGTGATCATGTTCCTGCTGAATTGGTGGGCGGCCGTCATTGCGTTTGGCATCATTATCTTCCTTTTGGGATATTCACTCTACAAGAAACCCGGTACACTAACATACAGTCACACTGCTGTCACACATCGGAAAGCTGCCCCCCCACCTGCCCACGCCTTCCCTTTAACTCTGCTCTGTGTTCAGCTGTGAACTGGGGCTCTTCGGTGCAGGCAGGCTCCTACAACATTGCTCTGAACCAGTGTGTGGGCCTCAACCACGTGGAGGATCACGTCAAGAACTACAGGTCAGTGAGGACATAAGCACACCTTTAGTTTTGTTTTGTGTGTGTGTGTTGTTTTTAAATTTGTATTTGGACATTGGATTAGATGTAAAATCATGTTTGGCTGTTGTGATTCTATTATCGCAACCAACTTTACCAACATTACATCTTGGTATTAATTTTTAGTAACTATGTTTCCCATCAAAGGGGCCAGATTATGTCAACGGATTCATAAAAACATAAATTTCAGCTTGTCATCAGCAAAGTGAATCCATATTGTACATAAACTTTCCTCCAGAGCTTGATGAGAAGCTTTGTCCTTTCAGACCTCAGTGTTTGGTGCTGACTGGTCCTCCCAGCAGTCGTCCAGCTCTGGTGGATCTGGTCAACTGTTTCACCAAGAGTCTCAGTCTCATGATATGTGGCAACGTAGTCACTGTGAGTAAGGCTCAATGTTACAGTCACAGCTCTAAGTACAGTCTGAATACGTTTACCTTGAGCTTGGTTTTTGATTCAGTAAAAAGCAGCGCCAAATATCCTTTTAGATGTCAGATAGCGAGCATCCAGCTGTGAGAGGAAGGAGCGTGGTTTCTTATTTAGCATTTCATTTTTCAGTATGGTCCCTCCTCAGTAGCGGTGGAGAGAGCAACCAGTGGCAGTCATGTTTCCTGGCTGAACCAAAGGAAGGTGAAGTCTTTCTACAGAGGAGTGGTGGCTGCAGAGCGACGATCAGGAGTCAACATGCTGCTACAGGTGAGGATTATACCTCATCCATTGATCTGCCCCCATCAACTCAACCTCGTCTGCAGCAGAAGGCCAGCTATCATCGGGGTGAGCCCCAGGTTTTCAGTCCGGCTCTTGTGGGAACTGGGCCAAACCTTCTGGGAGCAGGTTTTGTTCTGGATTACAGATGACAATGTTGCTCCTGGCCTGAAGCCGTTGAATAAACGGTTTTAAGTTCAAGTAATTGGATTGAAAAATGCAGCTAGTTAGTAGCCAGCTGACCCTTAGATCAGCCAGAAATGAACCTTGGGTTGACGGCTCTTCCCCCTCCTGCTGCTGTCTGTCCAACAGGGAGCAGGGTTGGGTCGTATCAAGCCAAACGTTCTACTGATGGGTTTTAAGAGAGACTGGTGCACCGACTCTCCTCAGGCTACACATGACTATATAGGAATACTGCAGTGAGTACAGTGGAAATGAATACATCATATTCTGTATGTGTATACTTTGGAACTATTAATATGATTATCTGTCATGTTTCTTGCAGTAAAACTGCCGTTATCCAAAGTTCGTCATCAACAATCACAGCTAAATGAAACTTGCTCACAGAAAATGCCACCTCAGCCTGCACTAAAAATGTGTGTGTGTGTCTGTGTGTGCGTGTGTTACAGCGATGCATTTGATCTACAGTTTGGTGTGTGTGTGTTCAGAATGAGGGAGGGTCTGGATATTTCTCATCCATCTCAATCACACGGTGAGAGCTCCCAAATTCATTTTACATCACCACTAAATTCGGACTGGAGCTGCAGCAGTAATATCTATATCAATTTTGCTTGGAGTTAACAAGACATATTCTGTGAGGTGCAGTCCGCGCTCATCCATCATCATTAATGGAATTGACTACCTGTAAATACACAGCCTGTTATTTTGCTTTTATTTCAGTCAATCCAGGTTTTGATGGAGGACAAGAGAGTATAAACACCCTCTCTGCTCCTTCCCGCATTCAAACAAGTGTTAACTGTATGTATAAGTATGATCATATCATGCAATTGATTTATTTTATATCCAAGGTCATCTTTAAGAAATCTTGAGTAAATACTTTAAAGCCATTAAATATTCTCTTTCCTTGCAAAATGTTTGCAGCCTCCATCTGCATTGATCCAGAGCCTCAGTCCAGCACAGTATTTCAGAAAAAACAAGGAAAGAAGACCATTGACATATACTGGCTGTCTGATGATGGAGGTCTGATTGTCTCTCGAAACATGTTTCAAGTGCCTCTTTTCTACTGTCAGGAACTTAAGACAGGTTTCCTCTTCACCGCCTGCTTCACTAGGTCTGACACTACTGCTGCCCTACCTCCTGACTCGCAGGAAGCGCTGGGCCAGATGTAAGGTCCGAGTGTTTGTGGGAGGAGAAATGGGCAAGAAAGAGGAGCAGAAGGAGGAGTAAGAGCTTGTATTAATAATTCAGTGTGTTTATTTGTGGAAGCGTTACAGAGCTGGTGATTTTTGATGGATTTTCACTTCAAAGAAATCTTTTCTTATGAAAAATAACAACTGGACCTGTGATTGACAGAGAAAGAATATTAGAGCTTCTTTAAAGTGATACTTGTGATGAAGTTAGCCTACTAACCAGCTAGTCAGTCTCGTTTCTTTCCAATAGAAGCCTCCAATCTCCCCTTAACATGTAGCGCTGCTCTGGGAATGTATCACAACCTCTCACCTTGAAAACCCAAAGCTGTCGGTGTGGCAGGAACTGTAAGTTTTCCAACAAATCAAAATGAAAACAACTGTTTCTAACTATTTTTATTTTTATTTTTCAGGGTATTGGCACTGATCAAGAAGTTTCGCCTTGGTTTCCATGAAGTTGAAGTTCTTCCTGACATCTACCAAAACCCTCAGCCTGGGAAGTAAAGATTGCATATGAATCAAAGAGTCAGGGCCCACTGAACCATAATATGTGTTTTCTGGTTTGAAGCATTTATTTGGGAATATGCAACACTAAGGCACAAAATATTCTGACATGATGATCATGAGGCCTCATGAGGTTCACTGCATCATATCTATAAATGAAACCTTCACTGGCTCTCCAAGTGCCATCTAGGTTTCTGCCCTAAACCTCCTGTAGTGCTGCCTAATCCTGGGTCAGCCAAAGATTTCTGTTTTCGGTACAACGGAATTCCTAAAGCCCGGTGAATGAGCTCAGGATTTTAACCCCATGTCTGTCTCTCAAGTATCCATCAGTTTGAGAACATGGTGAGTGGCTTCAGGCTGGATATAAACCCCAAGCAGGACTCAGATACTCGACCATCAAGACAGCAGGAGGAGCCCTGGATGATCGCTGACCAGGATTTAGAGAAGAACAAGGCGAAGGTCTGACACACTCATAGGCACTCTGATTTACACACCTAACCCTAACCCTAACCTAGCAGGTAGAGAGCTAGGAAGAGATCATTGAGCTGAAACATCTTTGTAAATTCTTAAATTTGTGAATTGTGGAATCAGACTCTCCGTCAGATCCGACTGAATGAAGTTCTGCAGGACTACTCCAGAGAAGCTGCTCTGATTGTTGTGTGAGTACAATAATCTTTCTTTAAAGGTCAAGCTAAGTGCCAGCACTTTACCTGTTGATGTTTTGAACTAAATCTCCTGATAGCACCATGCCAGTGGGGAGGAGAGGAGTGTGTCCCAGTACTCTGTTCCTGGCGTGGCTGGACATTTTGTCACGTGACCTGAGACCCCCGGTGCTATTGGTTCGAGGAAACCAGGAAAACGTTCTCACTTTCTACTGTCAATGAAATGTCTGTTGTTATTCCTGCATTTAAATCTTGACAAGGCCTTGATGACTATTAGGAATAATTAATTCTGCTAATTCAATAATTAAAGTCCTACAAAAGCGAATCATTCTTGGAACATTTACGTAATTACTGATTGTGAAGACATTTGTTATATTACATAACATTTGTTATGTTATGTAAATTATTTGTAATATGATTCAAATGCATGAACATTAAACATTTTTGTGTCCTTGCCTTGAATTTAAAGCACAAATTATAGCAAAAAATGGCACGCTGTCCTTTTTGTGTGTGCTGCATAGTTACCAATCCAGCATAAATAGCCAAGGTCAACCCGCTCCCCTCTGAGTTGTCCCACCTGTCTCAGTTCTCTCATTAATCAATAATCTGTGTGCTGATTCTGAGCAGTGACACGTGTTTCATTCTGCCGGTTTGTAGGGACATTCAGTTTAAAACATTGATTTTTTGTATATAGCTCCCCAAAGTTCATAACTGGTAATCAACTTTATTTCAGAAAAAACAGCAAGATTTTATCTGTTGTACGTTTTTATACAACGCCATAGTGCAGCACCTGGACACATGTCCTGTTAAAAGTGTCCTTCATCATTTGAAATCTTATCAGCAGGACAGCTTTTAGCTGGTAGGAGACCTTCACCTTTGACCTCTACCAATAAAACTGCTCTTCAGAAAAATACGTCAAATTGGCCTGCTGCAATTGAAACACGTGGTTCACAATATAACAATCTATTATGATGATCTGCTTTATTGTTATTTATTTACTTCTTGTACTTATTTACATATGTTTGTGTGTGTGTGTGTTCAGTTTTCAAATCATATGTTAAGTTATTCTGCAGCTCATGTAACACGACTGACGCAACTTCAATTGTGAGACATATCTTTGTTGTCAGGAAATGTGTCGCTTAGCAAAGATTGAGTTCTCGCTCCTTTTCCTTTTTCAGAAACAAAAACGTCAAGCATTGAAGACAATTTACAGTGGGAAAAGCAATAAAAGAAATTATTGTATCAATCTATTTATTACGGGGAGTGTTATACTTATATTTACGGCATTACTCGTGCAATTTCCAGCAGTTAGTAAAAACAAACTAACAAACTTTGTTTTAGCAACTTAACAAAAAAAGCACCTTATAGAGCCCTCGTTAATAAATAAACGATCTTTGAACGGAATTATAAAGATTTGCGCATGCGCATTGGTGAGGAAGCGGCCCCTACCTTCCACGTAACCAATCAGGTGCTGACGTAACCATTCAGGAGGTGACGTAGCCAATCAGGAGCTGATGTAACCATGCAGGAGCTGACGCAGCCAATCAGGAGCGGCCACCGTGTTTGGAAACAAGAGTCCTCCCCGCCGAAGGCCCGGATGACGGCTGCTTTATCCCGGCAGCAGGACAGACTCACGACCAGAGTCAGCTGAAGCTCCAAACGGCACGATTTGGGTTTTATTCATTTTTTTTGTTATTTTTGCCTTCACCTCCCCACGGGAGGGCCTCCATCTTTGTTTCATTTTAACGACCGCGGCCGTTGCCAAGGGAACTGTGACGTGCGGCGCCGCGTGCATACAGAGACAGTATAAAAAAGAAAGAAGAAGAAGACAAAAAAAAAATGGATGAAGGAGATTCTCAACAAGAGATGATCAAACTTCTCATAAAAACGCCCAACCAGAACCAGGAGGACCTGTTGGTCGAAGACATCCAGCCGAACTGGACCGTGGAGGACCTGAAGACGCGGCTGTCGGCTGTGTTCCCCTCCAAACCGGTGAGTTTTTAAAGTTAGCCAGCGAACGTCGGAGGAAGTAGTTCAGCCAGATGCTCACACACACACACACACACACACACACACACACACACACACACACACACACACACACACACACACACACACCTTCCCCCCAAAAAATAACCTGTACAACAATCTGACATATTCATTCACCACCCCGAGAGTATTTAACTTACTTTTCTTATAAAACTAACAGAAAGAGAAACTATTCAAAAGGGGGGAACTGGAGAGTCACGTCAACATTGGAAAAGCTTTGAGCTGACTTCGGCTGTTTGTTATTATCTGTTAAAGATCCTCTCAAGATAGTAGCTGTTTGATAATGATTGTAAAGAAAAGAGTTGAGTGGCAGAGTGATCCCCTAAGAGTTGGCAGATACTTAAAAACCTTATTCATTTATTTATTTATTTATTTATTTTACCAGAGAGGTCTGGAAATAAGCAGAGCCCCTGAAGCAGAAACAGGATCTTAATGTTAAACTGGGACCTGACAGAGAAGATGCAAATAAAACGTGATCAGACGAGTTGGGGCCAGGAAGTAGACTGTAAAATGTCTCAGTCCTGGTGAAAAGCCAGGTGTTAAGAGTACCAAAGAGTTTTCACTTTAATGTACTAATGTGAAATGTTCATCTCCCTCTTAGTAGGCATCCATTTATTTTTTTTAGTCCTACCAAGAATAAGTTTACAGTGCTCTTTTTTGTGGCTGCGTGTGTTTATATTTTACCTTTTTACATACCTTTTTCCACAAAGCTTCACTCAACAATGATTTTGGTGTGAATTTTCCACTCAGCAGCAAGGTAAATACAACTATCAATGACACAGTGGAAAAATTCCTCAAGGTAGTTTCACACCAGAAAGCTCAGCAAAGTCAAACAGCTGCCCAGATAAGTGTGAAATTACTTAATCCTAAAAAAATATGGTACTCAAGAGATGCCAATAATTTCTCCTTTCTTTAGGCTGTGAATGACCAAAGACTGATCTATGCTGGTAAACTGCTGTCCGACCATCAACACATTAAAGACATCTTCAAGCAGGTTTGTGTTCATTTTCCTAGAATCTCTTGTTATTAAAGTTTTACTTCTTTCTACAAAACCTGAAACCACTAAGACTCAGTTAATTCCCTTAAGTTATTATCTACACCAAAAACAAAGCTTCTGTAGTGTAATAACTCATCAACTGCTATTTGAAACCCATCTCAGTTTAATGACATGCAATTCAACAGAATGATAAGATATTCATTAAAAACCATAGAAAGTGAGCCATATTTAACTCTATGATGGTAAGATTTATTGTAGAGTACTTGCACCAGACTGCATTAATTGTAGATGGCTGAACCTAATAAATTGATACTTGAGTGGATGTGCCTTTATTCTGCTGTCATATTAACAAACTGTTTCATAAGGCTTTGAAGCTGGAGAAGGGGTTTGTTGTGTGTCATAAAAACCTGTAGAGTGTTTTTCAAGTGACCTTTTTGTGTGAGACTCCCAGTAGAGGCTCGTAGTTGCTACAGATGAGAAAGTACCAGCTGTGACACGAGGTCAGCACTGTTTAATATCCAGGAATAACCACATCATTTGTGGTTTTTGATTCTGTCCAGTGGGCTGTGGCATCTTTAGAAAAATCTCTCTTATCAAACTGTAAGGTTCAGTCTCAATATCAAGTCAAAACTGTTTGCTCTGATCCTGATCCATTTTCTTTGGTTTTGTGTGAGTGGGACTTAGTTATTTTTGGAAGAACCAAAGTCACACAGTCCTTCTCCTCCTCCTAATCACATTGTGAACATGAGCCAAATGTGTCATGTTCACTGTCACCTCCAAAAAGATCTTTTAACTGTGCCTTTTACTAATGACACATTTATTTCCTCTCAGACGGACCCCACTCCAACAGTACACCTGGTGTGTGCGTGCAGGAATCCACTTACCGGATCGCTGGGCGCAAGACCTAAGGTGAGGAGAAAAAACGGTTTATTTAGCCACTAAGAGAAATGATGCTGCTAGATTCCCTCTCACCCAGTGTAACTGCTGATATAACTTTTCATTTGAAAGATTCATGTGTTTTTAAAATCTTTTCCCCTGGACTGATTCTGATTCAGTTAATCAAGTTCATCAAGTTCCTGCCTGCTAAGTGAAACCCCTGTTGGCTACATATTTACATTTTGAGGCCATGTAAGCAGAACAGTTTGGTTTCACGATTTGCTCCAGTCGTAAACAAATTAGTAGCTGTCCTAACAGATTTTCAGACTGGTTTTATTTCTCTTTTTTTTTTTTTTTTTTTTTTTTACCAGTAGCTGCTTTCTAATGATGGTTAACAGGATAGCATGATTCCCATCTGCTTTAATAACCACTTAATGCTACATGATCTTTGGATTTAGAAGTACATTCATGAAACACCTAATAGGTGAAGAATGTGGCAGGTTTAGTTTAGAAATTTCTCCACCTGCTCCGTCATTAGTATTCCCCCATGAAGTGGTTATGTTTCACTTCGTCAACTTGCACAACTCCACTTCAGTTTCAAGATGGAAAGTGCACCCAAACAGAACTCTTTTCAGTTTCAGTTATTTTTCTGAAAAGGGGGTTTTTGTTTCATGGACTGACACTGATAATGTTTAAGCTGTTTTATACAAATTTTTACCCCTACAGACTAAAGCAACAGAACCAAGGCCAATGGCAGCCTCCAATTCACCCAGTCCCAGCAGCTCCCCTGCAGTCCAGACTCCTAACGCACCAGAGCTGAGGCAGAGGAGACAGACCTCTTCAGCTTCAGCTGCTGCCCCTGCTCACACAGACACCCCAGTATCTCCACCGTGGAGTCCTGCATGGCCTGCTGCTGCAATGTAATGCATAAAGGAAGAGCTTGTCTATCTGTTCAAGTGTGTTACCGGAAACCATGTGACTGTGGTTTGGTTTTCAAAACAAAATTACCCTGATACCATCTAACATCACATTAATACACAGAAAATCTAAGTGAACGCAACCTAGAATTCACTGTGACCCCAAACAATTTCCTTTGACTTCTATCCACGTGATAGAATACTACGTAATTTACAGGATGTGTTTAAGCAAACATTCTGCTTGATAATCATCAATAATTGGTGAACCCTGATTGAAAAGCCCCCTGGATTGTCAGCCAGAAATTAGTTTTAATTGTGTGCAATTCAAATTGCAAATCGGCAAAGGTTGCATTTTTGAAGATGTTGATGGTCTCTGTTTTTGTTGCTGCAGGAATGGAGCACCACAGATGAATCAGCCAGCCTTTCCCAACTACTCCCTCTACAGCCCTCAACAGCTTCTTTGGCTCCAGCATGTCTACGCTAGGCAATATTATATGCAATAGTGAGTTTTTCATGCACACATTTTTAATTCATATTACTTTCCAATTGCTAAGAGTGGTTATTGTTGCCTTGCATACTTTCTGTACTTATGAGATTAATTTTGTTTTATACTAACAGTCAGGCAGCCTTGGCAGCAGCAGGCACCGTTCCCCCTGCACCGGCCTCAGTCACTGGCCAGTACCCTCCTGTTCCTCCCCACCAGGTACCCGTGCCAGCCGCCTTAGCCAATCAGAATCCCATCAACAACCTGCCGGCAAATCAGAACCCAGCCCCGAATGGCGCCTTCATCAACCCAGGTGAGGCCAACCAGAATATGCGGATGAACGCACAGGGTGGTCCTGTAATGGAGGACGAGGAGGACATGGAGCGTGACTGGCTGGACTGGTTGTACTCCGCCGCAAGGTTCTGCGTTCTGTTGATGATCGTGTACTTCAACTCCAACCTGAGTCGCTTTCTGCTGGTGATGAGCACGCTCCTTCTCATGTACCTGTAAGTCTGATTAGTTTACATCCTGGTTGATGACTAAACCTTTTCATTGTTTAACCACAACAAACAAAATATGGCTGAGCAGCCACACCACACTTCCGTGAATTACTTAAGAGCTCTCTGCTGTTGGGCTGTTAACCTTAATGGCCTCTTGCTGGCATTCAGTGGCTTTTTTGAAAGCAAGAAAAATCAGCAACTGAAAATAGTGATCACTAAATGCACCACATTCTCTTTGTGATTGTACATGCCAGTAAATTCAATTAGGTAATAGAATCAGAAGTTTAGCAGCAAACCTGATGAATCCACGTAATTCTGTTGTTGTTGCAGTTGTTGAGTGATTGTGTGTACAGCCAAGCCCTCAAATAAAAGCCTGACAGCTTGCTGACAGAGGGAAAGGCGGAAAAGGAAGGCTGAAATGGTTTGAGCAGTTGTATGCAGTGCAGTTTTCATGGAAATCTCAAAATTCTTATCGTCGGGTTTCCCATGTTGCAGTTCAGTCACTTCCTCATTCTACAGAAGAAGCTCTGTCCCCACTGATTTGCTGGAATTTATTTATTTATTTATTTATTTATTAAGCTTTGAACGGCCTCAGACCTATTTTCAATTCATTCTAACGCTTCTAATGTTATAATGATAGGGAATATTTTTATTATGCTACATATAAATAAACCACTGTCCATTTTCATAATTAGTGAATGTAAGTTGTTATGGTCTCAGTCATACCGGTGTTTATGGATTTAATTTGTGTCTGTGTGGAGTAAGTGAGAAATTAGAAGTGCAGTTGAGTGATCTAGTTTCTTCATCTCTTGTTTTACTATCATAGCTTGTTTGTTTTGACAACATATTTGGTTATTCCAATTTCCTTTCTTCATCAGTTTTTTTTTGTTTGTTTTCCCCTTTATGTTTTTTTAAGACATTTCAGAGACTTTGATAAATATTCTACGGAAGCTCGTAAATATTTTGGGATTTTACATGTTGTGAGTCGTGTTCACATATCTTCACCCTGACCTTTAATCTGGCTTCACAAGTTGAATCTTTATAAGATGGATGCTGCTGAATCATCAATTCCAGTTTATTGTGAAAAGTAGTGTGAAAAAATGTGTAAATAACCAAACTCGGACAATTCAAACATTCACAAAAAGATACATTTTTAACGATGTGATAATGTTGGTTGAGTTGTCACTTTTAAATGAAAGTGAAGCATTTATTTAAATGTGAAGAAAGACAAGACCATACTTGACCTGTAATAACCTCTTCTTATTTAAACTTTCCTGTATTGAAGTAGTTGACCCTGTGCACCAGCAGAGGGCACTCTTGAACTGAATAATGTTCCATGTTGTCCCCCCCCTCCCCTTTGTCTACCATGTCCTAGTTACATAACCTCTTATGTACAGACATGTACACACGCATGATATGGCGTCCAAACATAAAGTGACTGGTGAACATATTCTGTGGATTAGAAAAGTGAGGAAGAACAAATTCCTCAAAGATACAGAAATGCTATTATTGCTGTAATTTCTCTGAAGATAAAATAAATTGCATCTGAAATTTTCATAGCAAAAAGAGCAGGATGTTAAGTATTGTGTGTGTATGAGAAAGTTGGCAAAGTAAAATCTAATCTAATGCATGACATAAATGTTTGTTTTGTTTCTTTGTTTTTGTTTTCTTAACTCAACATTTTCTGCGTTTGCATGTGTTTCATAGTCCTAGTAGAGAACGAGGAAATGTAGGAGGAAAGAGAGAGAAAGAAAGGTCCCCTGCTGACAGTCACCGGACATTATGATTATGTAATTTTTATTGAACCACTAGGCCACCAGAGCAGACCATAAATTTTTTTCCTGTTTTTTTTTTTTTTTGTCCGCAGGCACACAGCTGGTTGGTTTCCCTTCAGAAGGCTTCAGGGTCAAAGACGCAACCATCTCCAGCCCCCTGATGGCCAGCACAACCAGCAGAATGAAAACATGATCCCAAATCCAAATCCAGTAAGAAGCAATCTCCCAGTTTCTTACTGCTTGTCTGGTTTTATTCAATTGTGGGTTAAAACTCCTTTGGGCATCATCATCCATTATCCCAGCAGTTCAAGGTTCCCGTTTTTTCGGGTCTTGACTTTAACCTGTGTGCAGTCTTGGATCTTTAAAGTTTAAAATATTTCAAGTAAGCAAATTGATGGTAATTATATTTCTTGTGTCTTCAGGATGATGAGTTGGCCAACAGACAAAGGGAAGAAGCTCCAGCCGCAGTAGATGGATCTGAAGGACCAATGACAGCAGTTTTAGTTCCTCCTCACAGGGTGTCGGTCATGTGGACAGCCTGGGTATTCTTCAAAACTTTCTTCTCCTCCCTCATACCAGAGCTTCCTCAAGGTATGGCCAACTGAACACCCAGAACAGACGACTGTTGGAGATAACAGACTGTTTTCAGCAGGGAACAAGTGTTCCCCTGAAACGGGAGTGGAAGAGCAAGAAAGATTTATGGAGCTGTCACTTTGAGAAGAAAAAACAAAGAACAGGGGCATTGTATGCAAATCAACAATGGTGAGGACCTACCCAACACAATCTTGGACAATAGTGCAAATTGCTGTTAAACACCAGTAACAAAACAGTGCCAAACCCTTGGATTTCTCAAAATGTGGAAACTGGGAACAAAAGACACAGCAGACTAGAAGCACCAGATATTGTCTAATAATTATTCGATAGGATCCGAGTTCTGTATCTGATCTGCTTTCCACTGATGGTTGTTTTTAGCCCAACTCAAAGGGTTTTTGTTCTTTCACATGGATTAAGACGAGTTCAGATGCCTGGAAGTCCAGAGTAGGAGACAGCTGAGGGCAAAGACACAGACCTCTTGTCTCACACTGTTGGACCTTGGTGCCTAAACTATTCTTCCTGTCACGAGGTTTTTGTACATGAGGCTCCTGATTCAGCTGGATTTGAAATCAGCTCATAAATTCAACTTCCACAGACAGGTTTTTTTTTTTTTCCAGTATGAACTACTAGTGTATAGAACCTGTATTTGATTCCAGCAATAAATGTAAGTCAGATGTGTTCCACTTAAAAAAAAAAAAATACTGTTCCTGGCCATGGAAGCAGAGGAAGGTCAAAAGGATGCAAGCTGAAGTTACAAAATTTAAGTTCATAACCGACAACAATTCGTGTGAGTTAATATTTTGACATGGGCAGTTACAATATGAATGAAGAACTTTTATTTGTTTGGGATCCACAAAATATTCCTGATAAATGTTTGTTAGAAAAGACCAGTTCAGCTCACTCAAATTCAAGACAGATGATGATCAAAGTAATGTTTAAATGCTGTAAATGAATTCCACACAAGAAGTGTGGTGATTCCCTTCTTTGCCTTCATAAAGTCACTGTACTGAATATTTGACGGCCAACAGGACCTGATCATGAGCAGAACTGAACTCGTCAAAACGAGAAGACTAAGATCATTAAACTTTCATATCACTTTCCTTTCCGTTCTCTTTCAGATCGCTTTATTTTCTGCCAAATCTTTGGGTACATTTTCTGTAAAGTATAAAAAAAAAAAAAAGTAAATATCTGTACACCAAGCACTTTACAATGTTTATTTTATGCAAGCTTCTTTACTCTTAGAAGATTTATGTTTAATTATTCTTCACTCGAAGATTTCTAATATAAATATTTGGCCTGTTGGGCTCACAGTTTTTTCTGTGGTGGCACTAAGTTTAAATTTTCAGGTCAAGCCTAAAATCCTATTCAGAAAAAACTGGTTAAAGATGAGATCAAAGCTATTTAAATGACAGTGAATATTATTTATCATGTCAGAAATGATCTATAGAATAAATGGCATTAAGGGGCATCCTGCTCTCTTTACACCCCCATTTTGCTGCCTTCTGTGATTTAGCTCATTCACTTAACCTTCCAAGTTCAAACCAAAAATCGGTATAATGAAATCACTCCATATAAGAATGTCGATCTTGTGTTCACTGACCACGCAGGTCACTTTACACAAGTCTTTGACATCAGTCCAGTCGGATTATTAACTGATAATTGTATTTTATTCCGACAAGGTTCAGTACAACTTTAAGTAAACTGAAAGTAATTTGCTTCTTTCTGCACTCATTGATATATTTTTTTTTTATTTGGGGGGGGGGGGGGTGTGTGCTGCAATAACCCCTGCTTTATCACAAGTCAGCTATGTTTAACTTGGAAGTTTCATATTAAGACTTGAAGAGTTTCTCTGTTTTTGTTGGTCTCGCTGTGAGAAATGCTTATCGATGAATGAATCGTTCGTCGAGGACTGGATGCAATAAACGTTCTTAACTTTAATCAGCCCTTTATTGTTGTGCTATTTGTTAAAGATGTGATTTTAATCGAGACAACATTTCTGCAGATATCAGTACAAAGAGCACAGCTGGAGTTCTTTGAACCCGTGTTTAAATGCAGAGATTCTCTGAAGCTGATAGCGTTTTGGGACACACATGTAGGAACACTCAGCGGTTTCACCAAGCCGACAACTAACATGAGCAAAATTATCTCCTTACAGTAAATCTGCGTGTGTTCAAATTCCACCTGACACATCACCTCACAGTGTGGGCTAACATTAGCATCAATCTAGAGTTTTTATCTCATACAACTCAGGTTTTTATTTTTTTCTCCCTCTGCAGAGAATTCTAAAAAAAGAATAAAACAACATGAAGCTGAAAACTTTGTCATGCATATTAAACACAAACATTACGCTTGGAGGAATCAAACTAAATCAGCCGGTTTGTGTCAAAATTAGTTTTGCAGCAAAGCCCCGTGACTCTTTTCTAACTGCCAGCTTCCTTTGTTTCCTCCTTTGTTTTGTCACTCTGAGAGATTCAGCTCAGGTCCTTCCTCTCTGGATGCTTCAGTCCAGGTCCACGTGGTGTCTTCTCACACCCTGTAACTGTCCTGTGGGCTTTTTCTTCAGGACTTACACCATGGCTTTTTTTTTATTATTATTATTTAAAATAAGTCATGAGAGGAAAATGTTCACTCTGCTGCTTCTCAGGGGTCGTGTTTACAGATGAGTCATTTGTCAGGATTTGCTTTTGTTATGCTGATTTCATCCACCAGATGGTGAAGTGTATCTCTAACTGAAAGTGGTGGAGGCCAGAGGGAAAATGTACTATTGTAAGTTTAGTTCAGTTCATTTTTTTGTGTGTTGATGTTGTCTACATACAGTTGTCTTCTACATCTAGTTTCACTGTGAGGGAGCTCTCGTCCGTTAAACACACAGAGCTGATGTGTTTTACCTGCTACAGGCAGGGAAAGGAGAGGAAGTTTGAAACCTGCTCCACAGTTGGTTTATTTCAGGTTTCTGATCATTTTCTTTCACTGCACTTTCCCTAAAGCGATAAAAATGTTCCATGTTTCTTATTTCTGCGGCACGTTCAGCATCGATTCAATGCTTCTGCTTCATGTCCTTCACTGCAGCGGCCCTTTACTAAAAGCAATCCATAGAGTGAAGAAATGCCAATTGATTTTGTTAACATCAAATCTCTGCACTGTAGTCTGAATAGTTGGAGTTTGTGTACTTGCCCGAGGAAACCTTGTACTTTGGCCAGTTTACTTTAAGGGAACCTTGCGTGGAAGGCAGTGTTTGTCCTTCCATCAAGTGTGAATCACACAGGTTTGTCTGTCTCTGATTGGATGAAGGACGGGGGTTCTCTGCAGATAGTTAAAGTAAAGAAACAAAAAACAAAAACATAACCCTGCAAGATCAGCCACAACTGACGGGAACTGGAGTCTGTAAAGGGAACAACGAAAGGGTCTGGAGCTGAACTGAGGTCGGGTCAGTTGCATCTCAAGAGGACTCCGCTGATTCAACTTGTGTAAGAAGAGAAAGTCACTGAGGGACAGAAAGAGCCGGCCGCAGTTAGTCCACAGACTCTCAGAGCTGAAATGACTCGTGAGGTTTTCCCACCACTGCTCCTGCTCCTGGTCCTGCTCCTGCCTCTGTTTGGGGCGTCCCAGCGCTGCCTGCAGGACCCCGTGTCAGCCTACAGATTTACGGGAACCGTGTGCCGGCTCACCCACCCTGCTGCTGTTGTGTGTGAGTGTGATTTTGATTTGGTTTTTGGTGTCACTCAGTTAATCAATTCAAAGCGTCATGCTTCGTCTCATGAGCTGATGAAATGTGAGTTTTCACTCCAGTGTTGACGTTTGTGGTTCCACTGATCCATAAAATCACACTTTGTCTGACCTGTTTCTCTGAAACACAACTCAGTTCAGTTTAACTTTGACAGAAAATTTCTGAGCACAGTTGTTTTTTTTTTTGTTTGTTTTTTGTTTTTTCTTAATCTGAAACCCTTTGAGGTCCATTTTCATTTCAAACTCTGCTCTGACCTGATCTCTGAAATCACAGTAAGGAAACCTGATTGGTTTAGAGGTGACGGCTGATCGTGATCAAATGGCCACTGAAAACACAGCAAATGAACAGCTGCTTTTCCAGAACTGGACAGGATGTCTTTCTTATCTACACTTTTACTAGATATTTACCTAGAAAGGATTCATGAGAAAACAAAACCGCCAACGCTGCTAGGTATGTGCCAGTAAATGCAGCACTGAGGGTCAGATAACATATCAAATGACTGCTCTATTCTGATCTGAATGGATGAACAAATCTAAACTCATTTTGATTTTGCAGATGACCTTTGACACAGAAGTGGCTAAAAACCTAAAAAAAAAAAAAAAAAAAGCAACATGATTAATGAAAAATCAAACTTTCACAACAGAAACTGTGATTTCTCAATCAAGCTTTAGAGATGCCTCAGCCTCAGATCATCTGGGAGGTGGGCAGGAAATCCAACTTTCAAATTCAGCAGAATTCCCAACAAATGCTTAAAGTTGCGTTTCACCACTTAAATATGACTTACTTGTGTTGTTTGTTTTTTGGTTTTTTTTTTTTCGTGGCAGTGAATGAGAAAACCACGAAGGTTATCGAGGCAGCGTTCCAGCACGCCAAATATCCGAGTGTGAAGGGAGAGAAATCCCTGCTGTTCGTTGGCAGAGTCACATATGGCCTGGAGAAGTGAGTGGACACGTACGGCTTACACACATGCATGGAGAGTGATCACAGCATGAAGCCAACGTTGTGTTTCTCCATTTGGCCCGTTCAGTTTGGAGATTCACAACCTGTCGATTGGACGCAGTGCGTTCGAGCTGCGAGCAGGCGAGGGCATCGCCATGGAGATAAGCAACGTGTCTGCCATCTTCAGAGGGACCATCCAGTACGGATATGGCAGCTGGCTGTGAGTCTAAATGTGTGTGTGACCAGCAACATCGCACATCGTGTCGTTTGCATGTGTGTCAGAACAAAAAGGAAGTGGTGCCATTTCAAAGGTGAGAAAGAAGGCCATTTTCCCATAGATTTCAATACGACGGCCAGGATAACCAGTGGAGTTGGCTTCGCTTCACAAACCAAGCGTCTGTGTCGTTTCTTTTGATGAACATCCTGTTAATCCCAATCTGAACAGGAATGGACAAACCACACTCAGACTGTCTTTACTCATTTCTTCGTCTTTTCCCTCCAGCGTCAATCTTGGACATTCAATTGACTTCGAAGTGGATTCTCAGATCGATCTGGGAATAAACCCCAAACTTTGTAAGTACCTTCATTTTCTACGTACAAAAACACGTCAGTACACATCAAACTAAAGAGTACTGATGGAATCTACAGGGAACCCATTCATGTCTGATTCTTACTGACAGCCGCAAAGCTATAAGCAGACTTTTGATTTAATCTTGAATGTCCTCTTATAATTTTTCTCTTGTATCTCCTCATGTGGCCTGTGTCAGACTGCGGTAAAGGAAAAGTAGCAGCAGACACGTCTGACTGTTATCTCAACTTTCACAAGCTCCATCTGCATCTGCAGGGCGACAAAGAGTACGTCCCAAAACGGCCGAAAAGAAGAACCTAAATGTTCGTCTCTGTTAACGTGTGTTTGTTTTTGTTGGTCAGGCCAAACTGGCTGAAGAAGCTCTTCACAGACTTCATCACCTTCACCGTCAAACTGGTGGTCAAGGGGCAGGTGAGGGCAAGTGGGGCAACAATCAAAGATAAAGGGAATCAGGGAAAATATTTTAGCCGCTGTGATGAGTTTGTTTTGTTTTGTTTTTTTTTTACCAAATGCAGATCTGCAAGGAGATCAACAAGGTGGCAAACATACTGGCTGATTTCATCCAAGACACAGCTGGTGAGTGTGTGTGTGATCATATCTCTAAATCTTTTCTTTCAGAGAGCTTCCTGTGGTTAACAGTCTTCATAACTTTGGCCGTTTGTGTTCATAAATCAAATAATTGTGTGTTTCCAGAGGACTTCCTCAGTGATGGAGACATCAGCGTGGACATTGGTATCACCACCGCTCCTGTCATCACCGCTAACTACATCGAATCGTATCACAAGGTGAGTAAAAGGCCGTGCGTGGGACTAGACACACACACAAACCATCTCCAGATGATGAAAATAACCATCTTCCATCACGAACAGTGTCGTTGTGTACTTCCTGTCAGCGTTGACACATTCCGACACCTAAACCAGCCTAAGATTTGGTTAAATACGTAAATTAAACACGTTCTTTTTTACTTCTGGGTCTAAGTTAAATACAGAACTTGTCAGCATTACAAACGCTGAATGACTCTAGTTTATGCCTTTATGTTTCAGATTCAAACAGCAGCTTGAAACACAAAGAATTTTTTTTTTTTTTTTGCTATAAAAAATCATATTACTGTTTTGTTTTTTGTTTTTTCGAGGGGCTGACCAAGTACAACAAAACAACAGCTGTGATCAGTGACTCTGCTTTCCATCCCAGCCATCTGACTGAAAACAGGATGCTCTACTTTTGGCTGTCAGGTCATCACATTTTGTATTGAAATCTGATAAAGGAAGTATTTTACAATGGCTTTTCTCAATAATGTTTTTGGTTTGAGGACGTACGTTCATGGTGAGATATTAACAATTATTAAAATGGATTTATGTTTATGTCACTAAAGTCAAATCCATTAAAATCGTGTCCATTTCAAACAAATCCATTATGTTGAAAATCCCGTGACAATGACGTGACGTCACAAAGAAGGAAACTTCTCTGTACTCTGTGTTTTGACCTTAGACCAGGTCTTAAACCCCCTGGTGACCGCAGCCCACCAAGATGGCCGCTTCCAGCTGAACATCACTGGAGCAGAGATCACCGTGAGTACGCAGACCGTCACCTTTCTACATCTGGAGACTGTTTTACTGTCCGTTACGTTTTCAGAAAATGGAAACTTTCGATCCGATGCTTCAGTTGCACTTTAGAGTTACAAAGCTTGCCATTAATCCCGGACTGTGGCTGTATTGTGTTTAGTGTTTAGAAGAACAGATATTGTCATTTGAAAAACCGAAATAAAGCTTCCACTGTTCACCAGATTTACAGTTTAAACCAGAAAAAACTGACAAAGGTGGCACTTATGGATGAGACGTTATTGGAAAATGACAGATTCATATTGGTTTTATTACTTATATGCTGCTGTGCCGTCTCTCAGGAGCTTTTCGGGACAAGTCTGTCCTCTGCCACGCCTGAGTTCATCAGACAGGTAAAGGGAAGACGCTCCCAAATACAGTGCAGACATTTACACCTTTAAAAAGGGTGACGCATCATTTTTATGTCTGTCTGCGTGTCCAGTGTCTGGAATCAGGTTCTCCGGAGCTGAGGGTGAGGAGTTCATCTGCTCCCTTCCTGAACACCTCGTCCACCTCCGGGACGACGGTCTGGGCTCAGGCCTCCGGGGAGCTCTACTGTGGGAGTGAAGGCCGACCGCTGCTCGTCTTCCAGACGGTGCTGTGACGCACATTTTCAGCTAACATAACCATTTAGATGAGTTTTCTATTCCATGCTTGCAAAAGTCAAACCCATCCCGGGGTCTGCGATCAGATGGGCTCATTTTAAAATGTTAGACATTTAAAGTTTGATGTCACCAGGTCTGATTTATAATTCTTTGTTTTTGCTTGAGGAAAAATTCAGTGTGCTGAAATACTTAGAGCAGTAATATCTGCCCATCAACGCTTTATACTGCATTTTCAGAATATAAATAATTAAGCAAACAGCTCAGTTTGAAAACATTAAGGCGGGGATATAATAATGAGAGATGTTTTTCATGTGAAGAATGTGACCTTGGATGTCAGAGCTTCGTATGCCAACAAGAAGGTTTTCCTGCATGGCAACGCGTCGCAGTAAGACCCTTCTTGTTCATTTCTCTTTCAAACACATTCACATTCTTGGTTTGGTGACAGTGTCTTTGCATCAATCAACAATCAGAAAACAGTCAGATCGTGTGCTTTTGGGGTTTTCTCCACAGAAAGTCAGCTCCTCATTTAAAACCTCGATATAATCAGGAGGTCCCAGTGAGATCCAGATACATAAACAGAAGAGCAGACAACACAAAGGCATAAACAAGATGATAAAGAGCTCTGATCATCTGGTGCTTTAATGTTAGAGGCCAGCACCGTTAAACACCATTTTGTGTGCCCTTGTTTCCTGTTTCACACCGAGAGTGAGACAGGAAGTTCACTTGAAGCATGAACCGCTAGACAGCAAGGAAAAAAAAAAAAAAACCTCACCCGGACATCACCCAGCCCCCCAGCTGTCTCCTGAATGCCTCATCTCATTTAAAAAACCAAACACTCTTCACTGAAGGTTATTTAGCTGCTGGCACAAACTTTTTGAGGACTTTACGGGAACACTGGCTCTGTTAGCTTGGAAATTAAGTTTTTCACCAACTGACTCTTTTTACTGATCTGTTTTCATTGTTGACTGAACAGTTGAGCAGTTTCAAATCACTGAATGTGTCGTTTTCTGAATGACATGATAAAAATCTTTGTGTGCAGTCTGTAACCATAATCTCTCTCTCCTTCAGGATCTTTATAATAAAAGCAGAGCTGCCCTCACAAAACCAACAGGTAAAATTTTTAGTTTTGTTCATCTGATCTCAATCAATAATCAATGATTAGTTAAGAAGGTGAAAGCAGAAGAACTGGAAAAATGGAGCCTGATATAGAGCAGGAGTCTCCAGCTCCGGTCCTGGAGGGACACTGTCCTGCAGGTTTTAGATGGTTCCTGCTCCAACACAGCTGATTCACATGATCAGTGATTCTTCAAGCTCTGCTGAAGCCTGATAAGGAGTCACTCAGTGGAATCAGATGTGTTGGAGCAGGAACGATCTAAAACAAGCAGGACAGCAGCTCTCCTGGATTGTTGGTGACCTCTGATACAGATGATTACAGGTATAAATGTGGATATCTGATCGAAATGGTTTTGTCCCCAATGAAAACGTTTCAATGTGCCGTTCTTCTTCTGCTTTCAGCAGCTGGATGAGGTTCAGTCGGAGTTCATCAGAGAGGCTGTGGAGAAGATTGGCGTTCCCAAAGTGTTGTCAGGTTAGAGGGGAAATCACCAAAACCTCATCCAGTATATTTCCCTTGAATGTCTTCTACCTACTAAAACACTTCAACACAAACTTACCGAGCAACCCAGATGTAGATAAAAACCATTCATATTACATAACCTTATTTTTGATTAGCTGAATTTGCTTTAAGACAAATGATGTTTTGCATTTTCGTCTGTGTTGTGAACAACTTAATCTTAAGCAGCAGCTCGCATGAACACAATAACTGCGACCTACAGCGTTAATAACTGCGTTAATAACTGAAACGGCTGCTAGTTTCATCGAATGCCTGTGATGAAAGAAGAAATAAAACCAGATGCGTCTGAAATGAGCTTTCTTGGTAATAATTCCTGACCTGTTTTCCAGTTCTCGAGGTTGAAATAACGCGAGTGCTCGACAAACAGGGAACCAACTTGTTCGATATCGAGAACCCTGAAGTGCTTCCTCGAGATGTGAGTCCTCTCTTTGACCTTTCTCTTCACGTCACAAACCTCTCTGTCTCTCTCATCAGTCTTCTTTCTCATCACTGCAGGGCTTTGTGGTGATTCAGATGGATTTTGGTTTTCCTCATCACCTCCTGGTTCAGTTCCTCAAAAGGACGCTGCAATAACTGGAATTATGTTGTAGCTTTTTTTTTTTTTTTTTTTTTGGGCCATGTTCATATGGACAACAAAAGCACCTTATTGGCTCAATTACACTTTGACCAAGATTCTCTTTAAATATAACCACCTCCTCAGCTCTCTGTTCAGTCTACACTTTTAGATGTTTTAAGTAGTTAACTTATTTAACTGTAAAAGTGCAGCTCCCACTGTCCATTTAATCTGTTTCAGACATGCATCTCGTTTACCATCCTGACACTTTGTAAAGAAATTACATTTACTTTGTTTTTGAAGGCAGCATGAGTAGGCTTTTTTTTTTTGTTTTTTTTTTTTTTTTAAGTGTTTTTTCATAATTAGCTTTCACTCTCCAAACTAGATGTGGAAAATGCCTTCAGTGAAAATAGCTGGCAGTGAAACTGCAACAGTGCTTTTGTGAAAGCCTGTTTGTTCCAGAAAATAATCACAAAAAAGATTCCTCTTACCCAACATGAAATGGGGCCACTGCTTCTCTATTGATGATTTAAGTTGCATAGATTGCTCTGATTTTTATCATCTGCCTGTGCTGCCCCTTTATGCCTCATTCCCTTTGTTTGAGGATGAAAACTAAAATTAATTGGGAAAAAATAATTGTATCCACTGGCTTCATTAAGTATTCAAATTCCTTTTTCTAAATGAGATATAAAGAATTATAGTGTGAAAGTTAAAGTATTCAGGTTATGGTGGCACAAGCTGTGACCTGGTAAATTTTCATTTACATCCTCTTTGCTTTCATTTTCTTTCACGTGCAATTGGAACCGATACATCATTCTGAACGGCAAACAGCTCCAACGTCAGTCCATGATGACGAAAGGTTATACACTTGTCTAAATTAAACAGGTGTTGGAACCACCCGTACCCCGTCGCTGGGCATGATTGGTTTTTAGCTCACTCACATTGAATGTTTCTAAACTCTGCCCCAGTTTTTGGAGGCAGGGCGTGAACTCAATGTTTCCCAGCAGCTACCAGATGGCACTGTTGGACCGCTGTGAACGTTTCTGGGCCTCTGAGACAATGATAGCTCAAGTTAATAGCAACAATGCGGTAAATACTCTCATGAATGATTTGTTTTTAATGGTAACATCAGCTGGAGTAAGAAAAAAAACACAGGTGTGTTTACGGTGCATCTCGGTGTCTCATATGTAGAGAATTCATATACAAATGTTGGATTTCTAATTAAATGTAATGTCTCAGAATAAGTTGGATATTAAATCGTTTGAAATGAGTCAGGAATGTTAGAGCTCCAAATGTTGTTCTGGAAACACAGAACACTCGCCAGAAACCTGTTTTCTCTCTGAGAAGATTTTTCCTCTGAGCTCGAATTGTGTTGTTTTTTTTGTTTGGCCTTGGTCCCTTCTCTGTATGCTCAGAAACGCCCTGGGGTTACTTTAATATTTACATTTTTGTGTGTGTGTTGTTTTTTTTTTTTTTTTTTGGGGGGGGGGAGTCTGTGGCAGATAACCAAGTAGAAGCACGTTAACACTTGCCGTCCTCTTACTTTTTTTTTTTTTTTTTTTTTTTGGTCTGTTCATCACGACACATCAAAGAATCCTGTTTACTCACATTTTCCTCTCATTGTCTGTATCTTATTGACCAGAAGCGCAATTGCAGGCAAGTCACACAGACGTAAACAGGCGACTTGCCTGGCTGAAAGCCCCCAGCTGGCCGTGCCAAGCCTTTGGCCTCCCACCACTCTTTGTCTCCCTGTTAACATTCCTCTGCACCGCATTCTTGCCAGGCGGCGTGTCTCTGTGTCAGCATTGGGCACCAAGGCCTTGGCACCGCGCCGCCGTGTCCGCTCTGCACCCTCAGAGGAACCTGCTCAGCGTCGGCCGTATCCTCAGAAGTATCCCCGGCCTCGGGGTCATGATCTGTGACCTCTGCCCCCCCCACCACCGGTCTCTGCTCGCTGCATCTCCACATTCCTTTCATCTCCAACAAACACACACTCACACATTCAAGCTCCTCTCCTTCACCTCATCTCTTCTTGCCCGTCTCACCTTTTTCCCGCGGCTGTTTTTTGTTGTAATATCAGCAGTTTTGTTGGGAATGTGTGGGGAAAAAACAGTCACCGACATTTGATCGGAGTTGTCTGTGGTATCCAACGCTTTCAGCTGCTAACAGACCAGTGTTTAGTGTGTTTCCAAAACCTTTTTGCCCCTTATTGCCTTTTTGTTGTGCGTTTGACTTGCAAACTATTCGTAATGAACTAAGAGTCAAAAAAAAAAAGTTCTGTAGAGGGTTCAGCATTTATTCAGTGTAATATCGTCAGCAGCAGGAAGACTTTTCCAAATAAATGTTAACCTTCAAGGCTCCCATCACAAAAACTATTATCATGGGTCTGTATCATAGTGATCATGATTTATTTTTTTTAATCTTGTTTTATTGGTCGTTTCGGGCATCACAGGCAAAGGACAGAGCCAAACTGTGAGGAATTCTCCAAGCAGAGCGATCTGTACTGCATTAAAAGAAAAACATTATTCAAACCAGACGAGTCGTTTTATTTCCCCCCCACTTTACTTAATTGGGCAACATTTTATGTGGTCAGCTGTTGGCTGTACTGCAGAGAAATGAGGCCCAACTTCACCCTAAAAGAACGCACCTCAGCAGCAACCACCGTGCTTCCTAATTATCTAAAAGCAAAACGTGCCAGTTGAAGAGAACAACTGTGAGCATGTGATTGGATGTACAGTGGTTGTCTGCGACGTTTCAGACAGAATAGCGTGAATTGATCCTGTTTCTGGTGACCGGGGTGATCTCGTTGGCTGCAGCTTCACTTCAGCAGGCCAAGTCTGACTCATCGCTGCGTTTCGGTATCTCCGGCGTCCATTAGCTCAATGAGTGTTCCCCATAAATCTGCTGTGTGCGTCACCGCTGTCCTTATCTCCAGGCCCGAGCGCTCAGCTTTACATTTGCACACATTTAGTGGGATGGCGGCGTTTTACCTCTTTAAGAATAAAATCCAGACGACACAAATGGATTTTTGTTCCGTCTGATGCTAAAGCTACTTTTTCACCTCCGCTTTCAGTGGCAGTGATGTATTGTTACCAAGTTTGGTTTGGTCACTGGTCATCTTGAATAATAAATGTATTTGGGACCACGAAACGCATGTTCAGCAATGTGAATACACAACTAAAGCCGTGCACGACTGCACGCTTCATTCTGACGGTGTCAGTTTGTCTCCTGTGTGCTCAACAAACATTAATATCAGACAGTTTCATCCTGGAGGAGCCATCGATCTGTTTTTGGATGAGGTTGATAATTCAGCACAAGTTGGAGTGGCTCCGACGTACAGAGTAGAGCAAAACACTAAAACATCATATCCATTAAATATAAACCTAATTTAGCTAAAGCTCTAAATTATTCAAACATCAGATGATCAACCTGAAACTTTATTTAAATATTTTGCAGGCTGATATTCAATCACCAGTTTCCACAGATCGTCGTTGTATCCGATCAGCAGCACACACTTGTATTATTATTATTATTATTGAACTATTAGCAGCACGGCTCTTCCTCTTGTACCTCTGAAAATCCACTGCAACAACAGCCTGGCCAATCTGCAGCTGTCCTCCAGGGCTCCTGTACCCTCCCCCCATCTTTAGGCCATCTCTCACCATGTAGAGCTTCGGCTTTGCGCTCAGAAATAAGGAAGTTGTGGTTGGCCACTTTCAGAAAGCTGAACGGGGTCTCTTTGCACCTTTCGCTCAGCAGTGCAGATACTCTTCTCTGATGAACCTGGGAATTACCCTGAATCTGTCCGTCTTTCACTTTCTCTCAACCGCTGCACATCCTTTTTCTTTCCCTTTTTAAATGAGCTGGTTAAATGGAATCAAAATACACGTTATTCATTTCCATTCTTAGCAGAAACACCATTTTACCAAAGTCAGGCCTGACTGTGTTTGTCATGTTCATGTTCACAGTCACAAGTTAGTCTCGTTTGGAGATCAGAATAATCTGAAGCCTGGATGCTTTTCTCGTTTTATTTTTTATTTGTGCAAAGCAGAGAGTAAAAATTACAGCCCAGATCTTTTCTATGCAGGTAACCTGCTGGAACATTTTTAACGACAAGGTTTGTTTCTGCGTTCAGTACAGCTGTAAAATTATCACTGTCACATGATGATGGTGTTAAGGCGTATAACGTACATTCTCAAGAACAAGTCGGTACAAGTCTGTGTTTCTTTATCATTTTAGCTGAGATATATATTTGTTAGTTAGATGTTACAAGTTTAAATGTGAGTTTGTTCTCTTTGGGGGGAAAAAACTGGAACAATTAAGATCAAATTTTAGAAGTTTTGGTCACAATACTGAAAGTGAAACAACAAATATGGAATGTACTGGAACTTCAGATCATGGTGAACTTTTTCTTTGACAAATGTTTTATAAAATGTGAAAAAACAAAACAATATTGTGACGGTAATTAGTATACATTTAAAGCTCGGAGTAATTACAGACATTTGATACACTGACAAAATAAAATTTCTGAAGACAATGGAGGAAAAAAAAAAAAATACTGATGTAAAAATTATTGCCTCGCAAAGGGATGTACCAGTAACAGTTTTTAATTGTATCAGTTCTTACAAATGAAAGATAAAACTATACACATTAACACGACATTCCAAAAGAAATACAACGATAAAATATACAGTAAAATACACTCGCATGTAAAAGAAAACTCCAAACTTCAACAACTTAAAAGTCACAGTTCAAAGAACCCCAAAATGAGCTAATAGAGTTTTTTTTTTCCTCCGATCAAAAGCGCCACAGTAGACATTCAAACGCCTCCATGAGACGACTCTGTGCACACCAGAGTGGAGATAATAGCTACTGTTTTTTTTTTTTTTTTTTTGTTTAATCCCGCTGCCTCCCAGTGAAACAGGGACGACACCACCCAACATGTAAATCTGCTAGAGCTCCACAGGAATGAACACAGGCCAACTGCAGCTGTTTCCATCCAGTCTGGTGTAAAACTCCAGATTACATCTTTTGCGATAGTCTTGGCTGTGGAGACAATACTTTTTTTTTTTTTTTTTTTTTTTTGCTTTTTGCTCTGCGTTTACCTCCAAACAGCGATTGTCCAAACATGGCTTAGAAACTGGCCCATAAAACACGAGAAAATCAGTCATGGGAATGCACAAATTTCCATTTTTCATACGTTGGCCTCCCTTCCAGTCACAGTTACATGTGTCATTTTAGTTTAATTTCATACATAGACATGAAGTGCATATTTCTGATTAATTGGAGCAAAATAGTAAAACAACATTTCCAACCAACACTGGATCATAATCTTCGCTTAATCTGCCAACGAGCCACTCGCCAACAAAAAAAACTTCAAGTCACTGTTGGCAAAAATGTCTGAAACAAGAGGCCCGCATTTGTCCACTACTGAGGACTTTCATGCTACTGCGGTGGCGGGTTGAGAAGCTACCTGAAACGAGGATGACTTTTAAAGGCGGAGAAAAAGGCGGTGGTGACAGCAGATGATGAACGTTTGCACCCGTGGAGGGGTGAGGTAGAATCAAGCTGCTCCCGGGATGTTTGGACGACAAATCACTTTTCACTCTCACTTCTCTGAAGCTGGAAACACGCTGGATGCGTTGTGTTTTGTTTTTGCTGTCTGGGTTGGCTCTAATGTACGTGACAGATAATGGGGAATGTTGTTGTTTTTGTTTTTACCATTTCAGCGTCAGCATTTAGAGGGTGAGTGTGCGAAATAAAATCAAAATGAGATAAAGTGAGTATTAAACCCAGACCAGAGGACATTTCCGTCCGTTGCTGTCGTAAACTATTCGACAACAAAATCACCACAGCAGACCAAACTCACCCCTAACCCTAACCCTAACCAGGGTCACCTGTCACTAAAGCCCCCTTCAGCCGTCCAGCAACATCTTACTACTCTTGTTTCATATGACGTCGCTGCTCGGGTTGTTATTCTGGATTAGTGATGGAAGGTGGCGGATTATGAGAGGAAGGTGAAAGTGAAGCCGTCAGAGAAGTCGTCCCTCCCATGGAGAACTACTGAAGAACATGAACATTAAGTTTCTCTTGAATGTAGTGGTAACATAGAAAACACACAAAAAGTAAATTAACTCTTGAGTCACTTGGACATTTTCCCTCAGCTCATAAAGCATGACTGGAATGTCTTCTGGACTAAATCTGACAATCCAAACGATAATATTATCTAATGTTAGATACAGAGATGTGATCCACATACCGACACAGGACCGACCAAACTTCGGAAAACTCGCAGGGCCAGAGAGCCAGACCTCAGCGTGCTGAAAATACCTGAAGCTTGACGTCTCTGATTTTGATTTGGTGGCGTTTTAACTAGCTGCGCAGAAAATGTTTCACATTACAACATAAATTAGCTCTGGCCTGGAGAAAAGTGTTTCAGACGACCCCTTTAAACAACGAGGTCAAACCCCTCACCTCAGCGTGGCGTGAAAACCCAACAAGTCGAACGAGTCAGACGCAGATGAAGATTAGTACAAGTTTTTTTTTGTTTTGTTTTGTTTTGGTTCTCAGTGAGTTAGATGGCGTCAACTTCGAGCTGCAGTGATGGATCGTGGAGCGTACTTTAAGCTTCCTAGCCGCGCAGTCGAGTTTTTGGCTAACACCAACACTAGCCGGATAAAAATCCTCCCGAGGCAGGGGGTTGTGGGTAAAGCGTGGAGTCTTTAACAGGTCCGTCCGGATGTCCTCTTCCTGCCGTTCGGCTCAACGTGTTGTCGATCCAGCCAGTTGTCGCCGCGTTACACAGCCCAGATCTTCTTCTGCTGGAAGTAGGCATCGAATCTGGCCTGGGCGTACTCCTACAGCACAGTCCAGCATTTTAATATTTCACATGGTAAATTCAGCATAATGTATATTTTCATACGACTAGTTTCTGAACGTAATCTGAACTATTTATTAGAATGAGTTGGAAATATACTCTACAGTGGTACTGTAGCTCTGCCAGTTTAAAAGCTATAAAGGTCATTTTAGCTTTTACTCACCAGGTATCCGAACTTGATGGTGGAGAGCCGGGCCTGGATGATGGACCACAGGCCCCAAAAGAAGTGGGATGCCAAAGAGAACCTACAGTCACAAACACATGGAAAATGTGTTTGTTTGTTTTTTACCTTTAAAATCTCCACGTTGGTTTAGTCCTGCACCTGAGCTCACCTGTTGACCTCGACGTAAAGCTCCTCCTTCAGTTTTATTTGGTCCTCTTCGTTCAGGTTGTCGAACCCCCCGTCGGACTCGCGCAGGTAGCTTTCAATGAAGTGTAGCTGCACACGCACGTGACACACGTTCACACCAGTCAGCCGTCGGCAGGTAAAATCGGGTCAATGTCGGCGTACTCAGGTGAGATACTCACCTGCTGGGCCTTCGAAGGGTAATTCTGAGGGCTGACTCTGAAGAAAGGGAACTCGTTGCAGTTGTAGTCGTACATCCACTCACAGAAATGGTTGCCGATGTCAAACCCCCTGTGAAGGCGAACAGACAGACGGAAATGTCAGGGCTTCGAGTTAAACTGAGAGAGTTGTGTGAGCAGCTCTGACTTTTTCCCCCAAAAGAAGCCTTTCTTGATTTAATTTGCGATGGAAGACACATGACCTTGTTTGTCCGTCTCTGCTTTCAGCCCTGAGGCTGTTTGTGTTTTATGGCTTACAGCAAACGCTGAGCCTTGTTCATTCTTTTCCACCCATCCAGTGAGAGAAAGGTTTGTGGCCCTGTAGCTTTAATTTTGAAAATATTGGTTTGCTGGTGAGATGTCGTGAAAGGACGTGTAGGAAAGTGGATTTGCTGTATTGAGAGAAACGAGCAATGAGGACTCTTTTTCTAAATTGTGAGCACAGTCACTGAGCTAAAATATTAAACGTTGTTAGATATAACCACAAGCTGAAATCGCATTTGTCACATCTCTCAAACAATCCCGGCTTTCTGCTCAGGTAAATATAAACTCCTCTGCACGCTGATTCCCATCCTGCTATCAGCAGCTGGGAAAACCTTTCCCAACACAAAGCCTGGACTCTCTCTCCCCCCTTCTGTTTCACTTGTGGATGTGTTCTTCCTGTGCATGCATGTTGTCACATGTGTGCACATCTTTGGTATGTGTGCTCAGTCATTTGTGTCCTGGATGGGGGGGGGGGGGGGGCAGTTGGGGCGTTTCTATTTGTGCTCATGGGAGATAAAAAAAGAGAGAGCTGAGTGAGCTGAGGCGATGGCGACCTGAGTCATGGGAATGACAACGATGACATATCTGGTGGGGGCCTTTCCATCGTCTCCACCCAGCAGGTCCTCGCTGGCCAGCCAAATTCTGGTTGCGTAACAGCTGCAGTGAATATTTGAAGGGGGAGGGTCCATGATTTATGACTGTCAGGGAAACTGTGATATAACAGATTCAATCCTGGCTGCATCGTTCGCTCTCTCTTCTCTCTTCTGGTTCTGTTTTGGCTAAATGCCGAGGTTCTCTCTCTCTCTCTCTTTCTCTTTGCCTCTCACTAGCTCCACACATTCTGTCACAGTATCAGCCTCCCCTCCTTCACCCTACACCCCCTTTTTCTGCAGAGTCAGTGTCAGAAACGAGCCAGCGAGACGACCAGAGACGGTGATGCAGCAGCTCGGGAATGAACAGCGTGTGAAATGAATGAAATATAAAATGGAATAAATAATCTGGTTTTAGTGAACATGGCTGAAAGCCTGATAAAATCATCCCTGTCCTGAAAAGTGACACGGCTCAGTAAAATGTGTTGCAGAAACTACAGTAGCAGGGAAAAACCAGCAGCGCTAAAAATATCTCTATTTCCACTAAAATAGAGTCCACTTCTGCGTCCACAGCAGAGCTTTTATAAACAGTGCAACAAAAAAACAAAACTGGCAGGAGCTCGACAGTAAAGGGACACAATATGCAGAGAAACCACAAAGTCAGCTCAACACAAACTTTCATTTCATCATTTTCCAGACGTTACATTTCCCTTTAGGGAAGCAACACACGACACTGTCCTCATGATGGCTCAGGTTTTTAAGTATAAAGCAAATATGGATGTTAAATCATAATATAAAACTGTGTTCAGGATACGTGATGACTCATTTCAATGCAAACTGGATTTACATACAATTATTAATAGATCAACCTGACCTAACCCAACCCGACATACCTATAATTGTAGCTGCTGTACTCAAAGTCAATGAGCATCAGCTTCTGTGTGTCTGACGTGTGACGGTCCTTCAGCAGCAGGATGTTCCCTGAAAGCAGCACATTTGTTTCTGATTTGTTGTGTTTTAATGGTAAAAGGGAGAACACGCGGCAGTAAGTGGTGGCTGATGGCTGCAGGTTTTACCTTCTTGACAGTCGTTGTGGCAGAACACCACAGGAGAGTGGGTGGACTCCAGCAGAGACCTGAAAGCCAGCAGAAAGTTCAGAAAGCATCGGTGTTGCTTTTTAAAATTCAGATTCTGGAAAAACATTTTCACATCTGTGCTTCATTGCTTCAGTAAAACTTGAACTAAAATGAAAGGGGAGAAAGGATCTGGGGTGAACACCACCGTGGGAACAACACACACTGTATGATTCATAATGTGATCGTGAGTGTGTGTGTGTGGGAACGTACTTGAGCAAATCCATTTCCTGAGGCAGGTTGTAGCTGAGCAGGCGGTTGAAGCATCGCAGGTGAGACTCTCTGGTGAAGTTCACCCTCATGACTTGACTCAGATATCTGATTAGAGCATCACACACAAACAGATCCACAATCTGAAATGCAGCTTTTTCTTTTATCTGATGAAGGCGTCAAACGGTGAAATCAGAATCAGTTTATTCATAAAATGAATGCCACATATTGACAATCAGAGATCCTCCATTATCGGTCGTCATCTCCGAGCTTTGCTGCTTCAGTCTGTCAGCTCATGTCGACCGATGAGCTCCTTGGCTTGAGCTCCTGGGTCCCCTCGATGTCGGCCCACTGAACTTCACGGCCAAATGTATCAGCAGATAAAAGTCTTAAACACACCCACACACCGATTACTGGAAGGAAGCTGGTGTGAGCGCAGCACCAACATAACATCTGCACTGTGATGATGTCCAAATTCAGTCACAGGGCTGGAATTACTCACCGCTGACTAATGTTTGTGTTTACACAACATGTTATACTGCAGGTGGACTTTTGTCACCACCTAGAAAACTTAAAAGCAGCAGGCTGATAAGGCCGATAACTATCAGTGCTGTAACAGATCTGCACACCGCCTCCGAAAACCTGAAATAACTCACTTGTCCATCGTCCCAAACAGCCACTTTGGCTCCTTGTTGAAGGGCATCCTCATTCCGTGAAACTTGGCCATCTTCTCTGCGACCTCCGCGGAGATACTCGGGTCGCTCAGCTCGCACGTGTCCAGTTTACGGCTCTGGAAACGAGATATACCGATTATTTCATTTGTAATCATGATTTTTAATCATGAGTTTTAGACTCCTCAGTTTAGTTTACAGCTAATATACAGTCTGATATGAAATCCTGTTTTTACTAAGCTGAAGAAGTTTCCGTTAATCTCTTACTGATCTGCTTTAAATAACTGTACATACAGTTTTTGTTTTTTTGTTTGTTTTTTTTTTGCAGGTGGTGGATTTGATGCTGCTCCATCTGTAAAATGAACTGTGTTGGAAGTCTGACGACAATTAATTGATAAGTATTAAGCAACAGCTGTTTGTAGCTCAGATGTGAAGAATTTGTTGCTCCTCTTTGATCGTAATAAATTTTTCATCATCATCATCAACCGGCAGTTTAGAAAACAAAACGATATGCTGATTAACCGGAAACTACTTTCAACTAACAAAGCAACTAATTCTCATTACTTCACTTTTAAAATTTGAGACATGAAGCCGAAATATTCTGATAAGAGAGGATATGAAATCCATACCCACATGAAAACAGTCTAATTTTAGATAAATCGGGAACTCAACTGACTGAGTAAGCAATAACAAAGCGAGCGGACGTTCATTTCAACAGTTTCTGCATTTTTACTTGACAGTTCTTTGTATGCTGTTCATTCACACCTTTGAGGTTCAAGAACTCCAGTAAGTTCCAGTAAGTTATCCGCTCTTGTTTGAAATGATAATGAAGTTATGAAACCCTTATATGTGCAAATACCAAACAAAGCACCGTACAGGGACAAACTGTTCCAGTCGGCCCTGAGGGAAAATGCCATAGAGTTTAGGGCCGAGCTCCCTCTCTGCCAAGATGGCAAACATCACGCTCTCCAGCACCATGGCCTCCGCACCCTGAGGAGACACAACAGAGGAGAGACTCATTTAGAACATGGCTGCAGTCTTAACTGTCACCACAACCGGCACACATCAAAAGCTGCAAAGTGGAAGAACAGGATGAGAAAACAATGAGAGGGTTTTTTTTATGTTATGGACTCAAACACGTCGTTCCTCAGACAGCCTGCCTCACGTTCAAGTCTCTTGTTGAACAGCAAAGGACGATGTGACAGGAAGCAGAAAATGTCACCACGGTTCCTTCTTTTGAGAATCAAAACTCGCTTTGTTGCGCCTTCTTTACTACAAAGCAACTTCCTCCAACATGGAGGGTTAGGGTACAAATCTAACATTATATTTTAGATATTAATCATTACGTTGGCTTTGCGCTGCACAAGTTGGGAGAACAACACTTTAAAACAGTGAAGTTCACATTTAAATTCTGTGGCCGTGCATCTTCTTCAGTCTTATTGTTCTGTATTCGTGCTCAGGTCAGGAGAGTCACGTGGATTTCTGAGAACATTAGCAGAGTGAAGTGATTGTCTGAGAGGGGCTTAAACATTGTGGAGGGCAGTGTGCAGGAGGCCTGCTGTGGGGTTAGTTGGGTTTACCTGTCAAGAGTTGTGAAGAGAAGAAAAGCGGAGCAGTCACTGTTTTAAAGTGCTGCAGCAGACAAGTCAGGCCCCCCACCTCCTCCTCGCCTTTATCTACATTCACACACCAGTGCACCGTCGCTCGGCGCCCAACGGGAGCTCAAGGTTAACTGGGAAACCTTTGCTGCAACTCAGACACAAAAATGTGTCCCGGCGTTGCTGTGTGTTTGTCAGAAGACAGAAGACTGGGCTTCTCACCAAGGCCGACTCACAAAACAACACAGAGGAGGCCGATTCGTTCGGTGGGAAACTGAAGCGCGGATTAGTTTGAGCTGCGGTCAGACTGGAGCTGTGACGAGATTATTCCGTTTTCTTTTTTGTTTTTTTGGTGAATGATGCTAAAATCCAATGACGGCCAGAAGGCTAAGAATAAAAACCTAGGTCTAGAAAATGATGTAAACAAAATCTGTCGAATTACACGCTGTGGTATTGAACTGACGACTGATCGCATGACAGCTCGCGGACTGACAACATTGTTTAAATAGCTTCTTTCTTTAGTCGAATCTGAAGGAATTCAAATAACTCCATGCAATGCAAAGCTCCATTTTTCTATTTATTCAGATTACAAGTTCACAATTTTTGAACATAAATTCACGCTACGAACTATTGTAGTTCTTTGTAGTTGGTTGCCGAGGTGTTAAGACTTTTCTGTTTTTGCCTCTAAAATGGCGGCAGTATGTAACATATTTTCATCTTAACCCCATTAAATGAGTAACCTTCAGATAAAATGCTGCAGGGACGGAGAATTGGATCCAAACTCCAGGCTCTCTGGCTGTGAGCCAGGGAATGTGTTTCACACTGACCGTCCAGCAGGAAACCAGCTCCGAGATAACAACGCTGCACCCTGAGTGACCTCCTAGTTGTGACACATGACTTTGAACCATGCGAGCACATTTCTCAAAAATAAAAACGATACTCAACCACCCTGGGAGAAGCTCACAAACTGAACCCTCACAGCAAGAGATGGTAACATCTGTTCCCACAAAAAAATGTCCGCATTTGTCTCCATTTGATTGAGAATTAATCTGAAATCTGCAGATTATTCACTCCATGCAAGCAAGAATATTGGACTTCAGATGAACTATAACCAAAGAGTGAGATGATGGCTTCTGCTTTGTCAGGAAACTGAGTTGTATCATCTGCAAACAATCACTCTCATGTTTCATTCCATGTAGCTGATTTAAAAAAAAGGAATGCTCCGACTATTTTGGCCCAAGATATTATCATATAATCTTTAATTTCAAAGTAAATCCTCCCACTCTACAATCCTTACTGCAAAAAACGTATGAACGTATAAACAATGAAATGTAAATTTATGTTGCACATCCTGTTTCCTTCTGAGGGTGTTTGTTGGTTATGTAACGCCTCATCTGCAGAGTGCTGATCACTCCCAGTTTCAATTATCCAACATGACTTAACCATATTACCATAATCATCTTGAGCTGGCTGGCCTGGAGCCCGTCAGAGGCTTAAATGGGACGTTCTTTCCTCCGAAGAATCTCACTGAGTCAGTGAATGCATCATTATTGGTGATCTGACCCAAATCTGCAGCAGCCAGATTGACCGTGTACTTCTGTGTATTTTGAGCTTCAGTTGACTTGCTTTAACTTGCCCTTGTGTGCCAAGAATGCAATTTGAGGATTATATAACGTGGCCATGACCTCTATAACTGCTGCAGATACCTTTAACAAACAGACTTCGGCGTTTTAGCTTTTCTCTTTAGATCTGTGCCAGAGATAATGACATTGATGAGTTTTGCGTAACGCGCTTTAATAAAGCCTTGGCAGTAAAGAGAAATGTGGAACACCAATGATTGCATGAAAGGGTCTGGCGACGTCTCATGCATTGTTCTGTTAACCTAATTTGGATAATGATGGTTGCTCTTTAACAGGGGTGGACGTCGTTCTTACTCAGTCTGACTCATCAGGACTGTGTGAACGTCGTTTGACCGATCGTTGTTAGATTCTGATTAACTGTAACGTCCCGCGGTCTCCCCGCTGAATGTCAGACACCCCTGCAGCCATTCATCAGCCTTGTTTTGCTTCCTCTGACCTATTTTAAATGCTGGTTGCTTGTTTTAGTGGCCTGTTTTATTTGGCTCCCTGTCAAAGCCAACATTTATATTTGTTCAAAGTAAACAAATCGGCTCTGTTCAGAAAATTATTTATGAGTTTTGTACTCAGAAACGAAGCCTTACTGCTCATTTGTCTTCATAACTACTCATTCTCATACATATACTATATATATAATACAATAAAAATACGATATTGAAGAGAAACTAATTTTACCCACGATTCCTTTTCACCACTTGATGTACATGTGGTGAAGAACAAAACCAGGCCAGCAATTCTCATTCAGTGGTGAGTGGGGGGGTCCGACAATTAAACCAAGGTCTCTATAACACAGAGAGTTTTCTCCATTCCTGACTGTGACCTGCCACCCACGACTTCCTGCCTTCTGACCGGACCCAGAAACTTCTCGCAGTGAATCTAAAATATCATTTCTGAAAGAATAGTAGGAGGTGCTGTTATTTCCATCATGCCAACCTCCGTATCACATTCAGTCTGACAGCTGACGTCGTCTTTTTTTTTTTTTTTTTTTTTTTTCTCCTTTCTTTTTTACATTTCCAATTACGTATCAGCGCCGCATTCTCTGTTCTGAGGCGTTTAGCAGCTGGCCAGCAGGTGCACTGTGAGCCTGCTGACAGCTGATGCTTTAACCTCGATACTTATCTCTTCTGTTATGTGTGTCAGTAATCCGGCAAAAGGTACAGATTATTGAGAACAGACCAGTCACGTCCACCTGAACCGAACAGAACCGTGTCACTCCGGCTTTCTGCGTTCAAAGGGCGGCGATAAGGACTCAAACAGCCACTCAGACTGTTACATAACACCCATCGACCAGCTGCAGCCGCTGTACAAAGATAAGATATTGGTGAAAATACACAATATAACATTAGAGATTTTTTCAGGTTGACAGGTTTAAATAAGCGTTGAAACATCTGTCTGTATTAGTATCCCCTATATCTGGTTAGTAAGATGTTTTCTGTCTGATACCTTCCAACCAGCTACTAGTGTGAAAGGAGTTCTGCTTTTGTCAAGTTAAATACATCCTTTGTGTTCTTCAGCCTTTTGTATTTCTGTGATAAAGTGGAATCATTGTAAACTGAATTAAATCTAAAGGCCCGTCGTTGAAACTGAATGTGAAGGTCAGCGCAGACGTCCATCCTGAGCGGGTAACGAAGCAGGAATTATTAAAGCCGTGGAGGTAAATCTTTACCTGCTTCATCAAAGATAAAGGAAGAGTCATTAAACGGCTTTTTATGTCCTTCAAACATACAGAAATAGTTTATTTCTCAGTGTTCTGCTCGGCACCTTTCTGGGTCAGAACTGTAAATGAATTAAATATTAACTGGACTGTGGTGAGTTCGGCGCTGCTCTGTTGTACCCGTAGATTTTGTCTTAAGAGGAAATTTAGCATGTAAACATCATGTTTTTGATGATTGTGCCTGGTTCTCTGATGTTTGTGGCACGTTTGTGACTAGGCTGCTGTGACACCTGGGGATTACTGCAGCGTCATCCCACCTAATCCAGAGAGGATTTACTTTGAGCAGACGGCGTCGCTGGCCGTCCTGAGACGCTGACCTCGGGGTCAGCGCTGCGTTGGCCTGAATGCTCCTTCCACCTCATTGCGCACTCCAGTAGACACAAACACGTGTCACCTTGATGACATCACAGGAAGCTGTGACTCAGTCACATCATGTGCTGGTCACGGGTTGAGATCCCATGACATGACGCGCGGTGAAGGAATTTTCTAGGTCAGTGAGTGAAAGAGTTGGCATCAGTAACACCACAATCATCGTCTTTAAATCAGGTCTGTTTAATGTATAAACAGACCTGGAACTGACTGACACACATCTGTGAGCGTAGAATCGCACAACTTTTTTCTTCTTTTTTTTTTCACAGCCATGCTTGGTGTGCCAAGTGTTAGAAAGGTGAAGAGTGGTGTTAAATTCAAAGTGAAAGGCGTAACAGAGCTCCAGCCTCTCTCTGTGAGTCCTGAAAGAATGAAGCCCTGAGAGGAGAATTTCAGACACATGAGATGGTGGATGGGTTGGACTGTGCACCGTCAGCGGGTTACTTACTTGGAAGGGATTTTCTTTGTTTGACTGTCGGGAATCCCCTTTATTACAGGACATCTATCAACAAAAGAAAAAGCAAAGAACTATCCATGAATACATGTGAAGCCGCCCGACAGCATCCCAAACATCAAGACCTAACCAGAGCGCCTGCAGCGCAGACAGTACAGTATGAGTTCAGACACACACCGAGGCGGTGTCCTGCTCCCTTTGTAGGGACTTTACAGTGAACTCATTCACAAAATCAACAATCGCTTTTGGACACTACTTTAGTTGCCATTACGTACCCAACTCACGGCTAAAGACAGAAAAAAAAAAAAAAATTCTGTTTATCGCTGCCTTTTTGTTAAAGGCTTTTTCGTAATCTTGCACTGCATTGTAATTTTTTTTTTACGTATTTGGTCTTCTTTTATTATGTTTTTATTCTCTATTCTCTTGGCTCTTAGGTGACAGTTTTTAATTGTAAGCTAACGTTACTTGAATGTCTGATTGTACTGTGTTCACACCATGTTAACGCTCTTTACATTCAAATAAAAGGCACGTTTAAGCTGCTTTGTTTTTTAAATGTGCCCCAAAATGAACTATGGAATAAACTTTGCCTCGTCATTATTTTAATTAATTTTTAAACACCTTTAAGTAATGAATGTCTCATTTTTGCCGCGAGCGCAATGCATCATGGGATATCTTGCTTGTGTTACTGACCATCGGCTATTCACGACTTTTCACAATGCATTGTGGGATACTTTCACTGCCTATGTCCAACCCGACCTTCGAGGAGGAGGAGGAGGGGACGGACTATTTTATGCTACCTTCTTGATTTGTGTTTATTTGGTTAATCTTTTAATTTTTCCATCCTGCTATTCACATATCTCCATTACTGAGAAACGCTGAACGGTGCAGCCGGGGTTTGTTTAATCATTAGTACCTGTGCTCTCCGAGTTCCTTAATCATATTAGCTTTTTTGATGAGACATCACTAATTCCTGAGAGAGCGGCTCTTTTCGTGGCGGAGATGGAGGCAGTTGCCGTGGTGAAGGACACGGTGCCTTTGCTCTCTCGGACATCACGAGTAATAAAAGTTATCCGATTATAGCGGTTTATGCTGACTTTAGTTAATACTTAATACGGGACACACAGGAAGCAGCCTTCGGCCTTTTTGTTGGGAGGCTGGCACAAACAGCTTGTGCTGTGAAACGCTGCAACAGGAGAGTACGAGGTTGTTTTCCTGAATCACGTGCGAATGTTTTTAAGTCCTTGACCTCTTGACGCTCAATATTTGGAGTGTGGCGGTGACTAAGCAGCTATCTGAGCAAATACTTCATAAATCATCGGGCTCAGGTGAGGTGGCCAGGATCATGAACTCTAAACACACCGGCCACATCATCTTAGGAGATAAAAGTTATCTGCGTTAGCTGATATCTGATTTTGTACAAACTGTGAAGCAACAACAAGCCAAATTGCAGACAAGCTAATGATTTTTCTTTGTTTAACTATTCTTGTGCTTTTTGTTTGTTTTCAGCTGACCAAACTACAAAGATTCAGATTGTTGACTCGCTCAGTTCGCTCAGTCACTCGTTGATGACGAGGAAACGACAGGCAGACAGGAGAGACGTTTGATTACTTTGTTTTCCCTCCTTACTGTGTCTTCCCGGCGTTGGCGGACAGGTTTGTGCAACATCAAGTGTGTGTTACGTCTTTGTATTATTAGGCTGAGATTTCAGAGATCTCATACTGTACCGTGTTTTTTGGTGGGTTCACCTGGGAACAAGAGTGCCCAAGGCACGCTCCTTTGGGAAGCCTACGGCAAAGAACACATGCATGTACAGCCATGGGGGTACATCACCATGTACAACAATGGCTAAACACGCACACCCACACACATACACACACACGCACACGCATGAAAGCATAACTGCACATGCATACACTAACATAAGCATATGCACAGATGCTACAGATGCACACACACACAACAACCTCTGGTGGTGCCACTGTCACATCACACAGTTGTGTTTTTAATCTTTTTTTTTATGTGCTGTTGTTGTTGTTGTTGTTGTTGTTGTTGTTTCTTATCTGCTATCTGAAATGATCAACTTAACCTTTGACCCCAGTTACATGTCATCGCTGTGATAAAGGCTGACAGGTCATGGTTTTAAATAATAATAATAATAATAATAAAAACAGTAAACATTGTGCGCTCTTCTTTGTACATTTCTGCTGTCATGTGTGTGCCACAGAGCAGCTGAACTCCAGCATTTACAGGCCGGTGACTACACACTACTGAGGGAAGCTGTCGTTGTGTGTGAGCTGTGTGGCTTACTTGTGACTCTGTTTGCTCAGTGAAACAAAAAGAAAAGTGTACAGATGTGGCTCCCACCTGCAGGATGGCCCCATAGAGGCGCAGCAGGACGCTCCTCGGCTCGTCCCCGACAGCCTGGACGCTGTCGGGGAGGCTGCACAGGAAGAGCTTGTTGCTCAGACCACCCCTGGAGGACAGACACACAATGTCACAGCAACGCGGATGCAGCTCAACGTCAACCTGACATTTCTTCCTTAAAACTGAACTGAAGATCAGAAATGGGAGCTGGTTTGGCTGCATCTTTAATGAGGATCACTAAAGCCTGACTGGATCGGAGCCACACGATGAGATTTTTTTTTTTTTTTTTTTTTTTTTTTTTTTAGTATTGGTATTGGTGGTAATAAAGTGTTTGTGAGTCTGCAGCCTCGTCAAACGGGAGGATGAACGTGTCGTACCTTATGATGGTGATGTGGAAATCCTCCTCATCCAGGCTCTTCCAGGCTCCGTGGAGAAACTCCCTGCACCACAGGTAAGCTTTGGTCCGGGTGTCCGGGTCGGGCCGGTCCGGGCAGCCCAGGTCCTTGCAGTCCTCCTGGGTGTCGGGTTGGACCTGCAGGGCGTTTTCGGTCACCAGCAGACCCAGAGACAGGGACGGAGAGGAAGAAACCCCGTTGATGAATTTGGTTTTCATTTTTATTTTATTTTTCCTAAAAATAAAAAAATAAAATAAAGTCTCTGAGCTGAACGCTCCCTCCCTGGAAGATTATTTCCTTTGTGTCTGTGTCTCTCTGTAAATTATATAACGGAGCTGTGGTGTTTCTTTCTCTGCCTTTTTATTTATCGTTGATGTTAAAATAAAATAGAATGCGTGTCGTTAAGAGTTCAGGTCTCAGTGCAGGAGCCGGATCAGAGAGTCTGGATCCAGTTCGGTTCACTTCCAGGGAATAAATCAGTCTGAAGGTCTGGACCGGGTAAAACCGAGAAGGGGCGGGGCCACCGGGCAGGGCGGGGGTCACATGACTGTCCTCTGATTGGCTGCTTCGGACACAGCCCGCAGGACATCAACAAAAATCTCGTGGTGCCTTCAGGAACCGTTGTGCACAAACACAGTTTTTTTTTTTTATATATATATATATATTTTATTTTACTGCTGTCAATAAAGTTTTACATTTATATATGTTAAAAAAATAAATACCAAAACAGGATTTTAATTCCAGAAAAAGTATGGCAGCTCTGGAGATTTTATTTTATTCTGTATTCCTCCTATTGCTTGTTGAAAATGTCCGCCAGCAGCACGCTTGTATTCAAATACATGATGTTTTTACTAAAATATGGAGAAAAAATAACATAAAAGCAGCAATAACACCCGAGAAAAGCACTTCACTGCATTCCAGGCAAGTTCATCTGTCAAATGTCGATGCTGCTTGTGTGTTTCCTTTTTCTGTTTATTCATTTAAGCCATTTTCTGTATTCAAACTCCTTCTGTGGAGATTTGTGGGTGCCAAAAACAAACCTGGCTTTTGTTCGACGTCGGATGTGTCGCAGACAAAATGGATGCATTTTTGCTGCTTCGTGAAACATTTCGGATCAGGTGGTGATTGGCGGAATTGATGCAAACCGCGATCGCCCCCTGCAGTTCACACACAAATGTCAAACTTTTCACCGAGCTGGTTGTGTGATGATCATCATGCTCGACAAGAACGCGGCAAAGTCTCCAACGTCCCTGAATGCAACATCAACATCTCAAATTTAAGCCTCCTTTATTCTGATTGAAATATGACATCATAATAAAAGGCGGTGCTCCAATTTTGTGTAATTTACCGATGTACCGCTAAAAATGACAGGAATACACAGAATGGCTTTATTTTTCCTGGAAATTGTGGTCTGTTTAATTCTGGCCGTTTTATTGGTCCCCTCATGACAAGCCCACAGACAGATGGACAAGCCCACAGACATCAGTGCCATCTAGTGGATGTAAAATATCTATAAAAGTTAGATTTTATTACAATAACTCAAATTCGCAATTCAACGTCTTTTATTTGGGTATGGGTGCCATTTAATTATATATATATAAAATTATATATACATATAACTTGCAGTACTTTAAATGGTAGACAAAGAAAACTATTTTATTTTCCTCAGTATTGGTTCTGCAGACAATCAGCAGGGAGCGCTTGTTTCTACCGTTTCAAAATCAGCCCAGTGGGGTTTTTTTTATCACAAATATTTAAACCAGCTTCTTCTCTTTTATATTGTATATTCCTATATACGTGAAATAATCACGCATTTATGGAGGAGTTTATTTTCATACTTTATACACGCTGAACATCGACCCCGCCCGGCTGTGTGCCGCCGGGAGGCAAAACATGCAGCCCAGCGCACTTTGATGACGCAATCACCAACGAGCCACAACAAAAACAACAACAGAGCTCAGCTGTTCGGCGGCTAACTGCTGAGCGCTGTTTATCTCCATTTTTAGACGTTGTATTTAGAAAAAGTGACTTTACGGTGACTAATACACTTGAATATAAAACAAACGTTACAGAATATCTGTAAATATCTAATATCTGCGCCGTAATTAGCTTTATTATTTTAAATTCCTTTGTCTCCTCTGTGCTAGCTCCTAGCGAGTTAGCTTCTTCTTTTTCTTAAACTGAGGACGAGGTTCGACCAAAAAGGTAACAGCACGGACTTTAATAATAATAATAATAATCATAACAGAGCAGCAAAACAAATAAACAAACACACTGTCCCAAATATAAAGTTTTAATGTGCATTAAGTCAGCTGACAGAAGCTGAACGAACGACCGAGCTGCTAGAAGTCAAAGTGGCCGCGTCGCCGGAATAAACTGTAATTTAATTTAATGCATCCATAATTAACGTGGGTGTCACATTACCTGGATTTGTTATAGGAAATACCTGGCTGCTTTGTTAGATGCACAACTGCATCTGCTGTAAATTGTTAAACTGAGGCCAGAAAGCGTGGCATTTTTAAAGTAAAATAAAGATTAGTTGTTGTTTTCCTCTTTTTTTTATGACTGGACAACAATGATCTAAATGACATTTATCTAGTTTTATGATGGATATTTGTTCATTTTGTGGTATTATCTGAGCTGAAGTTACATGAATTTTGATGCTGTTCCCCACTTAGTGCCAAAGGTAAAAAAACAAAAAACAAAAAACAGACACCTTGAACAAAAATTCATCATCTTAACTTATTGTCTTTCTTGTTTCTTTAACTTTAAGATGGGACCAGGTCAGAGATATTGATGGCAAAGCCAGCCCACAAGACCTACCGGTGGAGATTCTGACCTCCACCAATGACCACCAACCAATCTACCATCATGTCACCACGAAAGAGACCCCTGATCCCCGTAAGCTGCCGCCGGAAAGCAGTGGATGACTACTTCCCTTTCAACTTCCTGCCGGTGGAGTGCCAGCTGCACGTCTTGTCCTTTCTAAATGAGGTGGATAAATGCAGCTGTGCGTTGGTTTGCCTCAGCTGGAGCTGTCTTGTCCGCTCATGGAAGCTGTGGCGGGTAGCTGACTATTCCCGTCGTGGCGTCTTCCATCTGGGTCAGGAGGGGCTGCTCGTGTCCAACCGTGAGTTTGAGAGATGGAAAGCCTGGGTCCACCATTACACCCACCACCTCATCTCCCGCCGGGCGAGCCTGCTCACGCTGAAGGCCAGCTTCGATCTGGGCGATCACTGCAACAAGTGGGGCGAGCTGCTGAGCCACCTGCTGGATAACGTTCACTGCCGAGACCTCAGCCACCTGGACCTCAATTGGACCTTTACGCTTCTTGAGCCGCTGGACCTCAGAGTGCACTCCAGCTCCAGCTCACATCAGGACAGCATCACCAAAATGGACCAGGTAACTTGTTTTTTTGCTGCTTTTAGGTTCCACAGTGACTCTAGATTGTTGGTGGTTCCTACCTGCAGCAAGAGACAGAAGGAGATAGTTGCAAGTATTTAGAGCTTGTAAACAGCACACAGAAAGCATATGTTTACTTTGAGTTTGCCTGATTATATATCTTGTGTGAGGAAATGACCTCGTGATGTGGTTTTAAGAAGAAAAGTTAGCAGATTCAACTGATATTCAACTGTGATTTTTAAAAACGATTTATAATTGAAATACTTAATGAGGCTTAAATCCCAAATTAAAAATGTGATCAACATATGAATAATAAATAACAAGATTAAATGTAAAAACCAAAACAAAAAACAACCCTGATTGCGGTAATAATTTAACTGCAGAGAACCACGTGGAAATTCAATGTGACTTCACTACTAACTGTTGAGGAAATAATTCATGTTTGGTTTCCATGATGGCTGAATTCCATTCCACTGCTGTAGTTTAAGATATCAGGCAATCCATTTTATTATTGTTATTTATTTATTTTTGGAGAAGCACAGGTGTCAGTAACAGTATCAAAAATATCTCTGTTCTGCTGAACCACGTCAGTCAATCAGGAGTTGTCCAAAAGATGAATGGTATGAATTACAGCCACATTTTTCTGAGACACTGTCTCACTGTCATGGCTGACTGGGATCAGATCCATCATCAAACTTATCAGCAACATGTTTATTTTGTCTGTTGCGACAGGTCAAAGTCTCTGCCATGAAAAAAAACCTTCTGGACTTTAACAACTCGCAAATTAGGGCTACGGTGGCAGGAAACTTAAGTTGAGGGTTAGGGTTAGTTTTAAAGATCTCCAACCACTCAGTTCATGTCTTTGATTGGTTTTGACAGGTGACTAGTTTCCACGAGCTGCTGACCAAACTCACCCACAGCTGCCCACGCATCTCCAAGATGCGGCTACATTTTGACTGGTCAGAACTGTCAGTGTCACTGCTAACCCAGTTTCAGCAGCTCAGAGTCCTCGAGCTCAAATACTTCTGGGTCTTTAAAGGGGTGACCCCCTCAACGCTGCAGAGCCTGACCAAATCCCTGCCCAACCTGAAGTCTTTGACCTTACACATCCTGGTGCCCCTGAGAAATCTGGGTATCTCTTACACGCTGGAGTCTCAGTCTCTGGAGTTCCTGGATGTGTCTCCCAGCAGAGGTTTGGTCTTCTCCTGCCTTAAGCTGCCTGCACTGCGTGAGCTCCGAGCCAAGAAGATTGTCCGCGGCATCACATTGGACCGGAGGACCAGGCTGAGGATTCAGCACCGATGGCCCTGCCTGTACCACGTCCTCCGTGAGGGCACGCCAAAGCTTCAGGCTCTAAACAACGAGAGGCTCCTTCCCACGTGGAGAGAGGAGAGCTATGGGGAGCTGTCGGCTATCCTGGAGCAGTCCTGTTACTGTGTTCAACATCTGGACAGCTGGCTTTGGTAGTCAGCTATAAATGAAGCACATCCCACAGCTGATCGTCAGTCAGCAACATCCCGCCTTTACACACCGTATATTTTAACTGAACGTGCACTCATTGGAACACATACATGTGTAAAATGCTGTTGATGAGGAAACACTTCCATAAATGCAAGACAATGATAAGCAGCATGTCTGTAACCGTTTTTATTTTGCTGGTCGAACATTCCCAAAAGGCAGATTGTTCTGTGTTGGGCTGCCTCAGATTTATTTCCACTGGAGCTGGAAGTGAAAACACTGACTCCAACTTTACTGAAGATAAACGTGTTGTGAAGAGAAAATTGACTGAGTGAGTGTGATAGGCTTCTCTGAGCAGATGACTGACGTAAAGAGGCCCACCAGTGAGAGGAAACACAACCATCTAGAAAAAAAAAAGGCAAAATATTTAGAGAATTTTTTTTATTATTATTTATTTCGAAGTTGGTGTTTAGAAGAAAAAATATAAATTCAAGGAAACCAAGTAATAAAAAATGTTGTCCATATAAAAAAAAAAAAAGTATGAAATGAAAGACAATTGGTAAAATAAAAAAAAAAAGCAACATTATTACTTTTTCTTGAAATATTACAAATTGTGCTTTTATCCTGAACACATCTCAAGCTGTTTTGCCTTTTTTCTCTGCATCAGATTACCAAGAATAACTGACACGTACTGTACTGTGATTTTACTGTCATTGATTTTATTCAGTTGTATTAATGCTCACAGTCCTTTTCTGTTTAAGCTGTAAAGAAACTGAGCCTTTTACTTGCTGTAGATAAATCACAGTAACAGAAGAAGAATCTGTGGCGCAGTACGGGACCAGAAGAAAAGAAAAAAAAGCATGCTGAGTACTGACCCTGGGTCAGTGAAACCAACCTCTTGTTTTAAATCACCTGAAAACTCCAAACTGTTTCTGTATCGGCGCTCCGACTTGACTGTTAAATTCACGGCACCTCGAGACAGACAGTATTAATCTGGTGTAACTCCGATCCCCGTCCGTCAGGAGCCGGAGTTCATGCCAGACCTTTTTGTTTTTTCTGGGTTGGTTGTTATTGTTGCTGTCTGGAAATTCATTGTTGTTAGTTTCTTTGAAGGCAGAGAGAGCGAATGTATCGAGTTTTTTAAGGAAGTTTTAAAACATTTAATCTTGAAATTACTTTTGAAAATGTTTTGCACATTTCCACGGCTATTATGAAAGGATGTTGTTTTTGCTGAAATCACTGGAGCAACCAAATGACCAAAATCCATCTGTTTTCATGACTCCAGATATCTTATTTGTGCTTGATGTCGTGATGTTATATTTCCATTTCTTTTATTTTTTTATCACGAACCTCCAGCATTTTGCTTCTGACAGTAGAGAAATGGATTCAGTGCCTTTGCAGTTACCTTCCCAATCAGTAGAGGACCTACTTCTCAAAGATTTGGCACACAGGATTTTCTGTTGCCTTTACAAATGCACTGTCTTCAAACCAATGGATTTCCAATCATTTCCTTCCAGTTCTTGTGGTCCAGATGTGTGACTGAAGGTATTTATTTTCTCCCAAATGTATCAAAAGTATGTGTGAGGTGTGGTGTGGTTGATTATTATGAAACTGAGTGTAGAACATTTCACAAGATCCTCCCTCACCAGTAAATGTTCTTGGTTTTCATCTATAAGGCTGTGTGTTTGTGTGTGTGTCAGCACGGAGACTCGCACATACACATAAATAATTCAACTCTCAGATTTCCTGCTGTTGAAGGAATAAAATCCTTCCTGAAAACAACATATCACAATGCGTGAGTGGACACTGACCTTGACAGATGTTGTCACATCTGGCCATTAAGACTTTCTCTTTCTCCTGATAATAAATGATAATGGTTTTGAATTTCTTGGAATTGAACGCAGCATTTTTTTCAGTCAACACCAAGGTTTTTTTTTTTTTGGTTTTTTTTTATGTTTTATTGCTTTAGTTGACTTCATGACTGACTGAGAGGAATGTAGCATTTGTTTCAAACCAGAGAGTGTTTCTAACGAGTGTGTCGGGCCGTTGATCAGCACTAATGTGTGGTGTGGAATGAGAATGTGGCCTCCACCTGCATGCAGCCTCGGTGAGATGATGATGATGATATTCTGAGTGTTTCAGGATTCTCAGGTTGATTTGACCCCGTCGACAGAAACAGGACCATCTGTTCTGAGGACAGATAACCGTCACCCTGCACACCTTAGGCCACGTTTCCCTGTCTTGCCTCTGTGTTTTCTCTCCTGAGGTGTGTGACTGTGTGACTGTGTGTTTGTGCGGTGGGCATGATTTCCTGAAGCTGGGGCTTTCCAGTTAATTCAGCAATTTCCTAAATCGCTCCATCTTCTACTCTCCTCCTCTTTTCTTTCCCTCGTCCTCCCCTCTCATCCAGCCCACTCAGCTCTCCTCCCTTCATATGCTCCTCGTTTGTGGAGGAGTTGGTCAGTCTGACAGGATCTGGGTTTCCATCATCTTGACACACTGCTTTGGTTTTACCTGCTCGTGGATGACAGTAGTTGTGGAGGGAAAAAGCGGACACTGACTGGGAGCGAGGCCCGACTGTGATGGGTTGGAGGGAGAAGTACGAGGAGAAAGTGTTCATTGAGGTTTACCGACCTCCCGCATTGGTAGACAGATCACAGTAACCACCTCCAGATGTCCAGGCGCACCATTGGACTGATTATTTACCACAAGACCAATGACCATCGCCCTCGTCATGTTATAAACTCACTCTTTGCTCCTACAGTGATGCTCAGGTTAATGCTTAATCTAAGTAGGGATCCTTAGCTGTTGAGGCCAAGCCCTGTTTATGTGAGGGAGCTTATTTGGACGCGTGCTGATCAGTCATTGGAGATCAGAGCTCTGGGACCCGTTGGACATCTCATCTCTACAAGCCAACCACTGGGACCTTCAGGACGGTCACCATGGCGAAAGACACCCACATCTCCAAAGCCATCGCCATCGCCTTTGTCGTCCTGACCATCTCCGCCATCGCCGGACTTATCACCATGATCATTCTATACAAAGCTCAGATCTCTGCAATGAACCCAACGCCGCCTCCAACCGTCCCGTCCACCACCACGGTACTGCCGCCCACCATGAGGCTGCCAAGGAGCGTCATACCTGAAAGCTATGAAGTTTTCCTCCGCTTTCCCTTCTACACCAAAATCCTCGAGGTGGTCAACGTCACCAGTCCCAACCAGACGACGAACTTCAGTGGAAACACTACCATCCACTTTCAGTGCGTCCAGAGGACCAGCACCATCTATATCCATAGCATGGAGCTGGAGGTTTCTGAAGCCAAGGTGTTCAACAGGAACACAGACGGCGAGATCCAAGTTTCCTCGATGAGCAGTCACGAAGACCACAGTGAATTTCTCGTGATTGAGTTGAATGAGGCGTTGGAGAGCGGAGGGAACTACAGTCTGTCTTTGGTTTTCGTTGGAGAGTTGTATCATAATTTTGATGGGGCGTACATTAGCTCCTACACCGAAGGCGTCCCCAGCCATGAGGGAGATAAAAGTGCCGACAGGTAGGTAAAAGCAATTATAGTGTTTAGTGCCAGTTTTTATTTGTTGTAAATTAAACTGTACTCCCTACGGCTCAGTTCTGGAACAAATTGGTGCAGTTTCAAAGCAAGTTGGACAATTTATGCTGGTTTTGGTTACTTTTAATAATATTGTCTTCAAAATGTCAATCTTTGTAATCAGCTATTTGAAACATCAGTTTGTCTGAAGGATGATTAACTGGAAGGAGGTTTAAAAACACTTAGTTCCACTGTCTCCTCAAAGACTCCGGTGGAAAAGTATTCAATCAAATCAGTGTTCAAACATCCTTGATTCTGACGATTGATTACCTGTAGCCTTGGCTTTAAATGGTTTTGGGACCAGAACCAGGACCAACTGAAATAAAAAGCCCCAAAAGGTTCTGGATGTCAACTCGCAGCAGAAGCATTTGTAGCACTTAGCACTTAGCTTTAGTTAGCTTTAGTTAGCACATGCTGGTCTGAGCCAGAGGTTCACACATACAGCTGATGGGAATCAGGCGACCTGTGAAAACACAAGAACCAACAAAAGGTTCAGAAATAAAATATGTAGCAAAAAGTGAAATATTTTTAGAGTGATAATCAAGAAGAAGCCTCGGTGCTATCAGTCTGATCGTTTACACCGACGTGACAACGAGGTGGCTTCACTTACTGTTCAGAGATGAGCAACCTTTTTATTTATTTAGAAATGATTATAAGTAATCAATGTCAGATCACATTTGTGTTATTGCTGACTTATTGCACTCTTAAGAACTGATTTATTGATCGATGCCTTAGGTCTTATCACATGACATGAATGATGAATGAACAATGAACAATACATTTTATTAGTTACATAAAAATATGTTAGAATAGAAATCAGGTCACTGAGTCACATCAGATGTCTTTAATAGCATCAGTGCAGTTATTACTAAACCTTTCATATTATTTATACTTTATTCATTTGTAGCCTGGGCTTTGCTGGCTTTTTTTGTATGTTCACTGTTGTTGGTCCCAAATGGATTCATGTGTGTTAGAAATTTAAATCTCTTCTGCATCGTTTTTTTTTTTTTATTCTTGTGATTCCTTCACAATAACCTAACAATGAGATCCCGGCCGCCTTCACAGGTTTCTTATCATCACCAATAATGAGCCAATATATGCCAGGAATGTGTTTCCTTGTTTCGATGAGCCAGAGATGAAGGCCGTGTTTAATGTGACCATCATCCACCGCCGGCAGACGACAGCTCTGGCAAACGCACCGGTGGGTGAGTAAAAATTGTGATAGTCCGATGTTCAGTGTATTCTGACCTGTGTGTGTTTATTGCTCTTAAGATTTTCTTTCCTTATCTCTGCTCTCTCAGACAAAATCCAACTCATTGATGACTGGAAATACACTCGTTTCCACTCAACACCGAAGATGTCGACATACTTGTTTGCTTTCGCCGTTTCTGAGTTTGAAGCGACCGCATCCTCGTATGAGCCTGTGGTCATTAAAGTAGGTGTACTACTGTGGTTAATCTGGCTAGTTTTATTTGTCATTTTTGACCGGAAACTTTGGATTTACTTCGCCAAACAGTTATAAAATTGATGCCATATAAAAGCAACACTCAGCATCATGATCCCAGACTTTGACCTGTTTAACCTTTTAATGTGGGGCCATCGTGATTTTCTCCTACAGACGTACGCTCGCCCTGAGGCCGTGGCGGCCGGACACACTAAATACGCTGCCGAGATCACCGGGAAGATTCTCAGCTTCTATGAGAATCTTTTTGAAATAAAGTACATGCAGCAAAAACTAGGTGAGACTTTCCTGGCATATAACTGAATGAACTTGTTGGTAGGTGGAAGCCAAGCGTGTCATTTTCGCCGTTTGCTGCGGTGTGTTTGAGCTACAGTTTCGCTGTGCTTCGTATTTTCTACAACATTTTATTCCTATTTCTACTAAAAGTGTGTGGCTGCTTGTAGCTCAGTTCTGGTAACACCATGTCCATCCATCCATTATCTGGACTCAACAGGGAAACCAGCAGACCACGTCTGATTAATGTGGAAAAATTAAAGATAAAGTTTCGCCTGTTTGGTCGGAGAATTTTATCAGCAGCACGCCAGACTGCCATTTGCGTCATTGAGATTGTTTCGAAACACCACAACTTAATGAAGAGTTTGGTTAGTTCAGATTCTAAATCACCCCCCCAGCTGCTTTTCAATCTTCATGCATTGTTGTATTTCACGCATTTCTGAATTTTGAACACGGTTCTCATATAAGTTTTGCGCTTTCACACGTCTAACTGTTTTCTGTGTTGGATATCCTTTGATCATCTTTCCATATGTGTGCTGTCCCTTCAGATCAAATCGCACTGCCAGACTTAAGTCCTGCTGCAATGGAAAACTGGGGACTGATCACATATCAGGAGGGAGCGCTGCTTTATGAAGAAGGAGCATCCTCGTCGCTGCAGAAGGAATCCATCGCTACTATAATTGCTCATGAACTGGCCCATCAGGTTCAACTCCTGTGTTTTACCTGAAATAAAAATGAAAAGTTAATAAAATCCAGTTTTATGTTTGACAGTCCCATCTGTCAGAGGACCGACGAGGACTGACAGGCTGAGTTTAAAACAGGACGGACGGTGGAAGCGGCAGCTCTGCGTTGATCACTTCTGTTCATCATTTTTTCACAGTGGTTTGGAAATCTGGTGACGATGAAGTGGTGGAATCAACTCTTTCTGAAAGAAGGCTTTGCCACCTACATCTCCTGCTTTGCAGTGGATCACGTTGAACCTTCGTTCAATATGGTAAGTTCAGACTGACACATTCTCATTCCTTTCTTGGTCCCGATCTTGCTTTTTCTTCTTTCCTGTTTCCAATCCTGTAATCATCAGCAGGAAAGAGTCACGTGTGAAAAAATATTCTTCTATTTGTCTGTTTGCTTCAGAAAGACTCATTTTTTGCGAGTGAACTCCAGGCAGCGTTTGAGGTGGACTCTCTGACCTCGTCTCATCCTCTCGTTCCTCCGGAGGAAGATATCCAGAGAACTTATGACATCATTTCATTGTATGATATTATAACCTACAGCAAGGTAGAGTTAAATATGGTGCACTTCATCACTTATTGCAGCGCAGAAAGCCAAATAATCACTTTTTATTTCCCTTTTCTCTGCGTTATGAAGTATCATGGTGCTGCAGCTTTAAGTTCAAGTTGAAAATCTTGAAAGGATTTGATTAAGGGTCTTATATCTTTCTGGCATCTTGGCCTAACTTAATAAATTTGCCATATATGTAAGCCACGTTGATATATTTGCTGTCCTAAAGTACACCTGGCCCAAATATGGCCCATGTCATGATTACCAAATCCACATCTAACAGCTGAATCTGCCCAGATGTGGAAATACACATCTACATACATGTGGAAAGAGCCCACACATACATTATGTGGGGCTAGAAGTTTAGCACCCATGTGTGGCAGCTACGGGAACTGGGAAGTGTAACATAAAATAAAATAAAATGTTTTGGCCTTTAGATGCAGGTCGCCCATATCTGTGTCGCATGAATACGGATTTACGTGCCTATTTGCTCTTTACTTTAGGGAGCAATTGTGCTGAGAATGCTGGAAGACGTCTTGGAGGCACCGGCTTTCATCCAAGGAATCAGAGTGAGCAGTAACTTTTGCACTTGATCTTTTTAAAAGTTTCGCAGCTCTCTTTCAGTCATCTCAGCGGGTTGTCACCTCTGTGTCTCAGGCCCAAAGAGGCAAACAGGTGGCATTACAGAGGCGGCAAGTTTGAACAAAAAAGAAAACATTTAAAACAAAAAGAAAAATCACTGAGGAAACTCGAGACAGCCACCAAAGAAAAATGGATTTAGTCTGAAGCTCTTCCTCCCCTGAACGATTTTTGTCGCAGGTGCATACAGCAAGTTTCCCTCAGGAATAAAAAAGAAGATCAAAATAAAGTTAAGAAATGAAATTTCAACATTTTTCACAGATCCTGAAGACTAAAAGTGACTTTAGACGCCACATTTAAACTCAAACGCTAGAGAGTGATTTGATTATCTGTTTGTCTGAACTCAGGACTGAAGCTCGTCATGACAAGTTTTTATTTAGGTTTTTTTTTTTTTTTTTTTGTAAAATTAGGTTCCTTTTTGTGAATTTGGTGACTCACCACCAAATGTGCCATGATTTAAAACATTGGTGTGTAGCAAACTACCTCACCAGTTTTCTAATTTGATGGTTCAGTTTGCAGGAAAAAAAAAAACAGAACATCCACCTAATAAATTCCACAAAGCTTCCATAATATTGTGTATTCCTGCTTCACTTGTTGCAACTGAATACTTACTGAATTGAAGAAAAATGCAAGGCACAGCCCGAATGAATCGGTTCTAAGCAGGTTTTTGTAATCGAGGAGCCTTAGCTCGCTGAGAAGCGGCCTGCAGCGTTGTCTGACTCACAACAAGAAGTGTTGGTTTGATTTCTTTCTGTGTGGTGACGGGGCTTCGTGTTGCTCCGAACCGTCGCGTGATTCATGCAAATTTGCCCAAAGAGCTGAATTTCATTTAGCAACGCAACGAAAAGCTGTCTCTCAGCTTTCACTGACCAAGGACCCGGTAACATAAGTTTATTTGAACATAATAAACAAAAATTTACCTCGTATATCCAAATCCGATCTGTTGACAATAACATCGTATTAAGTTAAACATTCCAACATCTGGTCTGTGTCTGTGTGTTCACAATCTACATTGTTTTTATCCACTTCTACTTCCCACCGGTTTGAGCTATAATCAAAAAAGGGGTTTTTTCATGCCCCCCCCCGGGACGGAGCAGGCGGTCAGAGGGTGAAGTCCTGCAGCACCTGCTCAATCACGTCCATCTGTCCAGACTGTCGAGGAAAGTCTGTTTAAAGCAAGACTTCCATTTCAACATTGCGTCCCCTTGTGATCTGCTGCTAGCAGCTGTGTTTAGACAGCTCCTTCCAGTTTTCACCATAAGTTCTCAATGCAAAGTTTACTTTTAAAAAGTATTGTTTTGTCTGTGGGGTGAAATTGTGTTGACTATAACCCCCATGATTTTGTGTTTCAGATGTACCTGCGGGACTTGAGCTATGCAAACGGTGACCAGAACGACTTATGGCACTACATGCAAAAGGTCAGATCTTGAATTTAGATACGCTGAGAGGTTCATGTTGCTGATTTTCAGCAGGACTCCCCTGTTATAATAAATAGCATTCATATTGCAGGGCGCGGATGCCAATAATCGTCAGGTTGATGTTGCCAAGTTCATGGACAGCTGGACCAAACAAATTGGCTATCCTGTCATTACCATCAACACGACTTCTGGAGAAATCTCCCAGAAGCACTTCCTCTTCAATGACTCTTCTCAATCAAGGTTTGTTCAAAAAGGCCCGTTACCAAAAGAAGTCTTATCCTCCAGATCTGTGGTCTTACTCTCTGAAACATTAAGCATAAAGTGAACTTGTATACAGTGAGCCATGAAGATGTAGATGGGGGTTTTTAATTGACTTCAAAAAGCATTTGATAAAATGCACAATGATTTTACTCACCAATTTACACCCATGTGGTGTCAGAGGACTGTTTGGTGTTTATTAAGTATTTATTCAGATAACAGACAGAAACAGCTGCAGTTTGTTCTAACTAAATCTGAATGTATGGTTTCATGTCCCCCAAAGTTCAGTACTGGGCCCTATATTTTTCATTTTATACACTAAAACAACGCGTCAGTGTGTTGAAATGTGCTGACGTGATGGCTCCTACTCTTACTGATCAGTGAAGTATCATCTTTGAGATTATCGATTTTTGATTTTCTAGTCCGTCATTTTACTGTCGCGGTTCAGTTTCACCTCCTGCACAGTGAAGAGATCCGATTAACCGAGACATTTGCAGCGCTGATGTAACTCAGTACTTTGAATTATAAACCACAAAATCGTCCATCTGCGGACACTTTAGATTGTACTGTCACTCCCTGGCAGCTGGATAAATGTTAACAAATACAAATGTCCCCCCACATAAAAAAGAATTTCTGCATTTCTACAACTGGAACATGGCACATTCAGACCAGGATTCGACATGATTAGTCATTCCAGTAGCTCTCCAAAGACCAAAGCTGAATCATAAGTCTGTCCACAAGTGTCAGCCCTTTATAACATCGAAGTCCTTCTTACAACGGTTGTTGCAAAAATAATTAAAGAGTCCTTCACAAGAGATTTCTTGTGTTTGTTTTCAGTTGGCAAAATCCAGCGTGTCATTACATCAGCGCCTGCTGGTTGACTGAGGATTTTTTCTGCCAGGCCAGCAATGAAATCATTGCAGTTGACCATAGAGAGTGTTGTGAAGCAATGTTTTGTTACAGCAAGCGCCACAACACCGGTGAGCTGCAAATGAATGTAGCCCACCGTGACTGAAGCGTTTGGTCGTTTGGAGACCAGAGCAGACTGAGTGACGGCCTCCTCCTTGTGAAGGAGGACTGACGTCATGCTGTGTTTAGAGATTCCCGCACCTTATTTGCCTTTTACTAAAAATCTCTGTGAAAGCAAGTTAACATGATAGAGACTCTCAGCAAATATCGATAAAATGTCTTACTGATATCAGTCTGTCATAAAAAAATCCATTTCTTTAACCTTTCTCACAGCGAGTGACACTTTCTGACAAAAAGAAAATCAGGAATTAATTTATACTGAAATAAAATCCTCTCTTTGAGCATCAAGTTAGAGTGTTGGCAGCGTTCATCGTGTCCTGTCATCACACATTTATGTTACACTTTGTTCTTGTTTTTTTTCCTCTCTCTTTAGTCTTGTGTGGGACGTCCCGATTCGTGTCATGTCAAAAACATTCCTGTCACCTAAACCTGTATTTTTGAAGACCAGCCAACCAGGTAACTGAATCCACCGCAGAGCTTCAGAATAAAAGCTTTTTTTTTTTTTTCTTTGCCATTAATTGGGATGTGATGTGTCTTTTAAACAGAAATATGGGATGAGCTCATTTCTTCGAGCGGAGACTGGCTCCTGGCAAACGTGAACTGTACTGGATACTACAGAGTCAATTACAACCCGGAGAACTGGGAAGCCCTCCTGACTCAGCTGGAAACAAACCGATCTGTAAGTAATCAGGCCAAAAAAAATCCCAGAACTGTGTTGAAAACAATCCCCATCAAGATACCGTTCATTTTACAGGGTGTGGAAAGATATTTCACTAAATACTTTGTGAAACTCCAAATTGCAACAAGATGGAGAGTGAAGAAATCGATGAATACCAGGCTCAATTCAAATTATCAAAATTGTTAACATTCGTCACTGGTTGTTCATTTTGTTATACTTCACTGATTTCTACACCCAAAGCAGACTCACACGGAGGGCAGCTGAATGAGTCAAGTAACTCTTTAGAAAAGACTCACAGTTGTTCAGGCAGATTGGGAATCCAAAGACATGGATTCTAAACCAGAGTAAATCTAATACAGAACATGAGGAAGTAAGCAAGTATTCATGAAGGCAGGAAACATATTAAAGTAGAAGGCGCCTCTAAGTAATTTCAAAATAAACCAGGAAGCAACTGAGCCCACAAAATGGAGAAAGTATGCGGTTGAGAAGCTGCTGATTGGTCCTGTTGCTGCCAGATAGAAGAGTAAACAAGCAGATTTGTATTCTTGAGAAATGTGGCTGAAAAAAAAAAAAAAGATTGCTCACGACTGGACTTGATTCAAGAAAGAAACCTTGAGGCAAAAAATGTTTTGACAAGTAAAAAGGTTCAAAAGTGACTCGCTATTAATTTTGGCCAAAATGGATCATCAGAGAGATTTTAATGAATCCAGAATGTGGACCTGGATCTCTTGAACGTGGTCTCATCATCATTGCCAACAGTTCAGTGTCATAGATGGTTTTACAAAAAAGAATCAAAACCGCCAATTGAGCCAAAAATCCACAGGGACATAAATTTAGCTCACTAAAAACAAGACGAACAAACATAAGAATCCCAACAAACTCTCTGCGGTCATGAATCTGTCTGTTTAACTTCAACCAGGGAGATTGGCTGCTCCGCACTTTTGTACAGAATGAAATGAAACAGCGTCTTAGATTTTTGGTCCTCAGGAGATTAATCCAAACCGTTTCTTTGCTTACCGTCTGATTTTAATCTCGTACAATCAGCATGTCAAAGGTCTTGGTGTTGGGCCGTAAGTGAGATTTTACGATACCTCACTCAAATGACTGCAATTTATGCTGAAGGGAGCACAAATATCTGGGCCAAACCGATGAAAATTCCCTTTGAGGAGTTTGAATTTCGTCGGCTTCAGGTCAGGGGCTCAGTGGACTGGTTGTGGATCGTCCTCTCGGGGATCACAAACATCAGTACACGTTTTCGACACAACCTGACAAAGTGCAGAGATGTTTCCAGCTGCATTATAACTAGTTCCTGAAGTCTTAGCACCGAAAAACCTTCTTGATCATCACAATCTGTGGCAGCTTGAATCAGAACCTGCCGGCATCGAGCCTGGAGTTTGGGTTGATTCGCTGACTTTAAAAACCCCTAACAGACTGATGTTCAAAACTTATTTCCTTTCACACATCTGGCTTTTCTTTCCCCAGCTGATCCCACTGATGAACAGAATGCAGCTTATCGATGATGCATTCAACTTGGCAAGGTACGGACTCGAACTACTGGGATCTGGTTTATTCAGGTTCCATTTTCTGCAGCAAACAAAATGTTTTATGGGCTCTATTCACTGCAAGATGCACATTAAGTACATTTCTCATATAAACACAAGTAAATCGATGACATAGGAAGTTTCACATTTTTCTAATCCGACTGTTAGACCTCATGTTTTTAATTGTCTCTTTGTGCGGACAGTCCACTGGTTTCCTTTAAGACAAGCTGTCTGCTGTCCTGCCGCTGTCACGGTGCCACTAAACCCAGACATGATTGATTGTTGTGACATAATAAGCATCTTTGTGAGCCGGAGGGCCGGCTGACTACGGTGGCTTTCTTTTTATAAAACCTTTCCATTCATTGTGGTTTCGCCGTGTTGTCCACCACTTGCCTCCACTCCGCCCATTCGGTGGAGAGGAGAGGCGTTTGTGGCACCTTTTTACCTGCAGACACTAAATGCTGTGCAATTTCATTTTAAAGGAATTATTGAATTGAGGTTATGTTCATGAATCTGATCTGTTTCCCTCAGAGCCAAAATTGTCAACGTGACTTTGGCTCTGAATGTAACTCGCTTCCTTTACAACGAGACCGACTTCCATCCCTGGGACTCGGCCATGAGGAACTTTCAGTACATTTACCTCATGTTTGACCGTACCGAGGTGTATGGGCCCATGCAGGTGCGTTTCCTGAAAACATTTCTACCTTGTGATATTCAAAATAATAATTTAAAAAAGTATTACAGAAACTCTGCTGTGAAACTGTCTCTGTCTGCAGACGTACTTACGGAGCCAGGTGAGGAATCTGTACATGTTCTTCAGCAACAGCACGGACCATTCACAGGTCCCTGTGGACCACATGCAACAGTAAGGAAAATTCTACATTTATTCAATATTACATTTAGAATACGATCTTTCAGGATGCTCAATCTTCATCAAGATCAGATATATTCCATTTATTTTGATTTTAAAATCTCCACACTGCGCATGTGTAAGTAAAATAAAATGACTCTGCTCCGTCCAAAGGCAAAGTCAGACCCTCGCCGTACAAGTGGCATGCAACAGTGGACTCCCCGACTGCGTCGCAATGGCTAAAAGGATGTTTGGACTGTGGATGAAAGACAACACCAACATGTATGAGCATTCCTGGATAAGTACATGTGACGCCCACCTTCTCTGGTTCATGAAATGTCATCTAATCATAATAGTTTTTTATTGTATTCTGTAGCTTGACTTTCCCTGAATGATTTAGAAAAGGTAGGTGCTGTTTAATCACTTTTTGTATGATATGTGAGTGGTTGTTGCTTTCACTTTGCATTGTGGGTATATTTAAAGTTGCACCACAGTCATCAATCCCAAAGTGAGACAACGGAGGACACGATCCCGGTCCGACTAACTGAAAACGTGGTTTTCTCTGAACTGTCAGTGCAACTTTAAATATCAGAGACACTTTATGTTTTATAGTTTCTTTATTTGAATACACATGCATGGAAATGTGTTTGTGTTTGTGCAGACGTGTACCTGCTGTGTGTATGTGTACATTTTGACAAATCCAACACAAAGAACAGAAAGAACACAAAGAAGAGTGGTGAGGGTGAAGACAGGAGCTACTCTGAATTAAATGAAATTGACCTGATATGACAAAGAGCTTGCACAACAACACTCAACAGTATCTGCTCCAGCTGGGTTAAAGGACTTCTTCGGATTGTGTTTCATTGGACCTCCGATCTGCTCTGAAGTCGTACTGTTTCTGTGTTTTATTGTGAAAGACACAATGGTGAATGGTTTAATTTAAAACTAGACTTTTTTCTTTTTTTTTTTTTTAATATAGAAAAAAAGTTTTTCATAGAGTTCAGAGTCGTATGTGTGTCAGAGTCTCGAACAGTTCGTAGACAAATGTTCAGGAAAAGGTCAAGTCAGCAGTCCATGGCAGGAAGACAACGAAGAAGAATGTGAAGAGTTTTTCTAAAAGTGTGTGTGTGTCTGTGTGTGTGTGATTCAGCATCCACCCCAACCTGCGGCACTGGATCTACTGTGAGGCTGTAGCTTCTGGTGGGAAGGAAGAGTGGGACTTTGCCTGGAGCCAGTATCAGAGCACCAACGACACCTCGGAGAAATATCATCTCCGCCACGCTCTGTCCTGCACCAAGAAGATCTGGCTGCTGAACCGGTGACAAGACGAAAATAACATCAAGTCCTGAGTCGTTGAAAATCAATTTAGGGCTCATAATGACTCAGTCCTCCTCATGTTGCAGATACCTGGGCTACACTCTGGACCCGGAGAAGATACAACAGGTGGACGCTGCTGAAATTGTGAGCAGCATCAGCAAGAGCGTGGCCGGGCAGGTGCTGGCCTGGAACTTCATCAGAGCTCACTGGGACTACCTCAGTCATGGGTCTGTCTGACGTCACGAAGAAAAAGCTTCTTGAGTTGTGCACTTTAAACGAGACATGACAGTCGAATTTTCATTTTATTTTTTTCACTGTAATGTTTGATGTAGCGAATATGGATGCAGCTCGTCTCACACCGTTTGCATGCTTCAGATTTCCCTGAAATATTACATAAAAACTGAATAATGTTTCTCTGGAAAAACAACAGAAAAGGACAATTAAGCAGAACAGACAGTAAATAGAATAAATTAAGCTCAAAGTGCAGAAACATTCACCGTAAAGCTGGACTGGTGAGTTATTTATTTATGGATTTTATCATCGATACGCTGTTTAGTTTTTTTCCCTTTTTCTCTGTTCCTTAAATCAATTTGGATCAGATGACGCTGATTAGGGTCACATGATAACAGACAATAACCATGGGACAGCAAGCTCGGGTCGAAGCGGTGTTGTGATTGTTTGATGTAGCCAGGAAGGAGCTCTACCAGCTCTGGATCTTCTAGATCAGCCGGTATCTTATTCCCGAGCAGCTTCATTCACATTTATCTCCCTTCGCCGCCTTTTCTCACGCGGCGGCGAGCTGTCGGTCAGGAAGACAGCAGGCCTGATGTCAGTGAAGGGCCCGATAATTCAGGTGTCACCAAGTACAAAGGTCTTTTTCGACATTAATCAGTGCTTATCATTAGCGCTCCTTCATAAAGTTCCCACTCTGCTGGCCGCTTATCTGATGACTATCAGTTTAAATACACAAAACAAACTGGCTTTCATTTCCCGAGCAAACATTGGCACCTCGGGCTAATCTAAATCAGTGAGCAGCCATTTTAAAGCCCTTCCTGTAGTTAATATATATTCTGACCATAAAGGCTGCGTACAGTATAAATATCGTGTTTCAGATTTTAGCTTTAAAGTCTGACTGAAGTGACTGAGTGTGCCGTTCCTAATATTTTGCCCCTCTCTGCTTCCAGGGGTCCAGCCGTACTGATCCACGCAGTGACCAGCAGGTTCTCCACGCAGTTTGAGCTGCAGGAGGTAATCGCTCATGTTTCACTGTCCTGACACGATAACACCAACCTGATGGTGTCTCTGCAGTTACACACCAATAATTGATTTATAGCAAAAGAGGAACTGAAGACACCCTGATATACACTGATAATATACCCTGATCAGGCGTCAGATGTCTGTAATAACTCAAAGGTGCCCTCCCTTTTGCATTTCCTATTTATATAAGGGAGCTTTTTGGGTTGATCCATTCACGACGCCAGTGTTATCTCTGTTTCTGAAAAAAGGATGTCAACTCCTAAAACCGGCATTTTGTCTGATGACCGTTAGGGAGTCACTTCATTAGCTGTAAGAGCAACTTGTATTGAAGTCAATGGGAAACTTACTTGCTCACTTGCTACAATGTGATGTTGATTTTTTTTAAATGATGGTCCCACTTGGAGGTACGTGGGCCATAAAGCAGGGGTTGTGTTAGGGGGCGTGGCTGCTGTGTGATTGGAGAGCAGGTCAGATCCAGCTGTCACTCCTCCTCAGCTTGATGTTTTCTTAGCTGACGTGCCAAATTGAGGCTACAGAAAGGACACGGGTGTCCAGTTTCTGTGTTTCTCTCACTGTCATCAGATTGAAATCCAACAAATTAAATGTCTGTCTTCCAAGCCTGACGCTCTTCAGCGTAACTGTCGTGCTGAAGTCATCGATGGGTCCAGCTCTGGTTTTGTTCTCATCCACAGCTTTGAGGAAATGTTATTCAAAGAGGATTTAAATTGAATATTTTTCAGCTCAGTGTGTTTAATGTGAGCAGAAGGATGGTGAGTGTGAGTCAAAATGAGCAACAGATTGTGCGTTGATGGTAATGATGGAGTGTGTCCCAGTGCGTGGGTTGGGCTGTGATGTGTTTTTAATAGTATTTGGACAATAAGTTCATGAGTGCAGTGACAGAGGAATAAGTAATAATCAGAGTGGTCATGGTTTGGCAGCACAGACAGCACTGTGTGTGTGTGTGTGTGTGTGTGTGTGTGTGTGTTGGGGGGGGTAGAACTGATTCAATCTGATTGTGACCTTGCAATACATCTGATTTATGCTTTTATTTTCTCCACTCTATCATATTACACGGAGAGGCTTCCATTGTTTTCTCTGATGGATGCTTGCGTGTTTCCATAGCAACGCACTAACCAGGTTACGTCATGTTGTTTGTGTTTGCGCAGCTGGAGCGGTTTGCAGCTGACTATCATCTGGGTTCTGCTGAAAGGGTGGTGCAGCAAGCCATAGAACAAACCCGAGTCAACATCCAGTGGGTCAGCGAGCACAAAGATGTTTTACTACAGTGGTTTGAGCGTGAAACTGCTTCATAGAGTCAAAAAAAAAAAAAAAGAAAGAAAACACCACTGTTCTCTGTTTTTGATAAGCCGAGCGAGGTTTATTTTCTGGCTTCTGAAAGTGGGCTGGAAAAATAATAACAAAACAGAAGATTCCTTTTCCAATCTGTGTAGAAAAGTAGAAACAGCAGCGTGTTTGTGTACGACATACGCTGTGTGTTATTTGTACAGTACATCGAATGGAAACGGGCCAAGGGACAAAATGTTTACTCCACTGTTGTTGTTTTTTGCACATGATGCTGCTGCAGCATCACTTTTATTATCAAAGCTTTGACTTTTTTTATATCAGGAAATGCATCAAAATGTAGATTTGATAAACTAAGTTCACAGCAAATGTGACTTTGGCGCAAAAACAAACTGCTAAACTTTTGGTGCTGCTACTTTCCCGACCAGTGAGAGTAAGAGGCCAGAGTCTGATCTGTTTGTTGTAGTAAAATATCCATGTTATAACCAATTAACCAAAAATATTCTTGTATGTTGCTGAAATTATTATTTTTAATAATAAAAAACATTAAATCTCTTTTATTTGAGGAAAATTTTGTACTCGCTGTTGATGTTCTGTGATAATGATGGCGGAGAAGAAGAGACACATAAATGTGGTAAACAGTAACTGACATTAGTAAAGTTTTGGTGCAGTTAAAGGTGGTGTCAGTATTAAGTACTGTGTCTGTTTTATGTGCCTGACCCCAAAACCACTGGACAACTGAATCCCTTCTGTGTGTGGTTTATGTAACATGTGTTATTATTTCATCTTGGTCCAGTCCATGTGGACACAAACAGGAAAGAGCGGTTCGAATCATATAAATGCTGGGATTTAATCCAAAGTATGCAAGAGAGGCGCAAAGCTTCAAAGACAGAGTCGCAGCTCACGGCCGGATACGCTGCAGAGCTAGGAAGGTCCAGGTCCAGGTCCACATGGTTCAAGTGATGCAAGGTTTAATGCCCCGAAGGCCAGAAATGCACCAGGTCCAAAAACCCAGTGTAAAATGGAAGTCCGGTCCAAAGACACAGAGACATGAGCAGAGCCAAGTTTGACCTCCAGGCTGCTGGTGTCCTCAGTCATCCTGAGAGAGAGGCAAAACAGAAGGAGTCTGTCTAAGTTCTCACCTGGACGCACCTGGATATCACCCTGACTCCAACCCAGAGCAGCTTCAGCTCAGGTTCACATCATTAAAATGGTTATTGTTTGAAATGGGTTGGATTTCTTCAGCTGTTCTCACCCACTCATCCTCCTCTGCTCCCTCTCCTTCTCCTCCAGGCTTCTGGCTGCTGCCCGTGTCCGCTTTGTTGGCCATTATCTTGTCTGTCCACGACGCTCCGGCCTTCTCATCTCCAGCAAAGTTACACTTGGTCACTGCGCCACCATCTATTTTGGCTAAGGAGACTGGAAGCACAAAAATAATATAATATACTTTAGATCCATTTACACTATCATGGGAAAAATGTATTTCTCCATAACTGACCTGAAAACGTCAGATCAACTTTTATTAATTTACAAACATCTGAGAAACCACTGAAATGTCACATAGGTATATGATAAATGTCAATTATTAACTTGAGGAAAAAAACCATAAATTGACTAATGAAAAACTCGCCCTTCATGTCACGATGAATTGTGGTTGAAAATCTGAAACGTATAGAGTGTGAAAAAAAAAAAAAAAGAAGTGCGCCATGCCACTAAAAACTGACTATTGAATATCAAAGAGCTGGAAGGCTCCTCTGAATATGTGAGAAGTCAATATGAGTTCACTCCACTTGAGGTTACTTATGAAACGGTTAAAGAAACTAGAAAAACAAAATTCAAGATTTAATTCCCTTCACTCTGCACCGCCACTGAGGTCAGCGCAGGGACAGGCCTGTTTAATGTTCAGGGGAAAAATGCAAGAGCTCAATTTAAGTTCAGCAGAGGTGAGGTGGGCTCGGTGCAACATGAGGAAATGATGGGCGCTGTGCATCTACTACTTCCTGTTTTTCAAATGAAAACTGACTCACATATGAAAGGACCGTTTCCGCTGGTCTTCAGCCGAACGTCTTGACCCGTCTCCAGCTCAGTTTTGTCCATCTCTGCCTCCGGGTACCAGAAGGCCACGGTGCCGCCGGGCTTGTGTTTGTCAGTTATTCTCGTCAGCTCGGGCTTGTTCACCATCGCCGACAGCTGATCCTGAGTCAGGAGGTCTGATTCCCCTTTGGCCTCCACCTCTGTACGGACAGAAGATGCACATTTAAGCTACTGAAGATGGAGAAACTCCTGCTTTCCTGAAAACACGCCGGGAAAAAAGTCAATTTTCCGACCCTGATTAGAGTTAGAAAATCAGAAACGAATGATAATTATAACACGTCAGCAGCTGACCACAAATCCTTTGAGAAAATCTTTGCACGTTGTTACAACTTTCTCGTCCGAAGAGGCATTCGGTGAGTTGGGACATCTGTATGAAACCTCCTCTTGATGTGTCAGTTTTGTTAAAGCGTTTTTATTGGTGAGACTGCTGAAAACCCCGAGGATTTAATAATTTTTTGAACAGGTAGTGTTCTCCTGAAATCAGCCTTATCTTTGTTTTATGACTCTGAAACCAGCCGGCTGATCTGCTGACTCATCTATTGTAACAACAGCTCCAGAGAGACTTCTTAGAAAGGAGAGGAGACTTTTATGATTTTTTTTTTGGGGGGGGGGTTGTAAAACCACAAAGTCTTCTTATGGTTTTAAAACTTAAAATAAAAAGCAAAATGTCAAATTGTGACCGCTAAAAAACAATTTGAAGCAATTATGTAGTGATGGTTTGAATTTAACTGATGCAATTCAAAAAAAAAAAAGGGAAGCCACACAGACATAAAGAAATTACAGATGTATATTCAGACTTGTTGATGTTATTTATGTCCTTGTTTTTTTGTTTTTGTTTTTTTTTTGTAAGTCTCAGCCTCCAACAGCGGGGCACAGTTTTAATGTGTTCTCTTGGTTTTTATGATTTCAAGGATGCAAAATGCAGAATTAAGTTTGAGGAAGTTAAAGTGTGAAGATGCACGTGAATGTTTGCTGTCTTGTACTCACTGTAGGACGACATGAGGAAGCCCGTGTTGACTTTTTTGGTGTCACTGAAGTTTGGCTCCATTTCCTTCCCGCTGACATCAAACCTCCTCTGATGGATGCGGCTGGGTTTTACGTACAGAACGTAGAAACGGACCTGAAAAAAGAAAAAGAAGAAGCAACAAAAACAAAGTGAGGTTTTCCGTTCTGTCTGTCGGAGTGTGTTGATGTTTAGTCTGCCCAAACTGTGAACAGAGGTTTTGAGTAACGCTCTGATGTCTGAGGGCGTTTCTTTTACAGAAAGTTTTTCAAGGTTCTGGCTGTGGTTTGGAGAAAATTGTTAATTATTAGGTCTTAAAATCAATGAATGATGAATCACTTTGTGCTTAAACTCTCTAAGATGGTATGTTTACCATCCAGCCCCAAAATCTGAAGAATCCAAAGCACATTTTCAACAAGGTACCTACAACTCAGATGGATTTATATACAAAACAGTCTCCCGCTGAGATAAACAAACTCTGACAATCGGAAATGACCCCGGATGTATTATTTACTGACTGTACCTTTTGATTTTCGACATCACTGATTGTGTGTCTGGAAACATCAAGCAGTTTCCCCTCCAGCAGGACTCCGGGGCCGCTGTGTGACAGAAACACAGCAAATATTTCATAAATACACTATTTCCATTCCTTCAAGTGCATTTTCTTCCATATTACAGACAACAGCTCACATTTCTATTATTCCTTTTGGAGCTCCGTATAATGAGAAAAGCAAAAATTATTAATTCATCTGTACAATTTGTTTTTTATTTTAAGCATTTGTTCATTTCAGTTTTATTAGAAAAAAAAAAAGAATGACTAAATACAAAATAAATAACTGCTGTTTTAAAAGGAGATTAAGTGCTGTTTAGTGATTTATTTGAACGCCGAAGACACAAGTGAGAGTTGTTTCTAACAAAACAGCAACAATCACTGAGATGGTCGGACTAAACATCTCTTAAAATCAATGTTTAATCTTAAATCGATGATTTTCTTTTACGGAGTTCGGTGTTGCGTTCACTGAAAACGGAACTAATCAGCCTGAACTCAGTGTTGTGTTCACGTCTTATTGCCCCCTCAGATAATCTCCCCCCTTTAACTTTAATTTATTTTGACCCCTCAGGGGCAGAAAGGGTCCTAACTGGAGGTAAAACCAGACTTCTACACAAAAACACGCACTTTTATCTGAAGGGCCTACCTTTCGTACGCGGAGGGAGACCAGACGCTGTCAAACTTCTCATTGTGCACCGGTTTGTTCTGTAAAGACGTGTTGTGATAAATTCGGCTCATTTTGATTTTTTTTTTTTAAATAATAATAATAATAAAAAATAAAAACAATGCTGCTGTGACTTCTCCCCCCTTCCTCTGATTTTTTTTTTTTTTTTTTTCAGTTTTCCTGACTTCCTGGTCGGAGCCGCCGGCCAGCTGAGGTGCGCTCGGTTTATTCCACAGATTGCGCCGACGGCCGCCTGAAACAGGATGACAATTAAAGAGGTCTAAAATTATAATGGTCAAAAATGATTTTAATACATTTGAAGTCAAATTTATCCCTTACAGTTATATAATGATTACATATAATATCAGGAGTGATGTTTCCTTCCATGTCATCTACATCCAAACCTTCTGTCCTTTGCATAAGAGAAGATATAAGTTAATTTATTATATATAAGTAGAGAGATATGTAAAAAAAAATGTGTGTATGATAATACATTTTATTTATAGCTTTCTAGAGACACTAAAGGTCAGCTTACAAGAGAATAAAAATCAACCAAAGAAGGAACAGCCATAAAATACAGGACAAAAACCTAGGAAAGCAAAAACAGAAAGCAGGCAGCGCGCTCATTCCAAAGAGGGTTTGAAGAGCGTAGGCCTGTCTGAAAAGGTGAGCTTGGATGTGGTGAGAGAGGTCGTTTTCTAAGTCATGAGGCTGCGGGCCGAGCGGGGTCAAACCCCGATGGTGAATGTTTGGGAGTAGTACTTTGATGCTGCAGTACCCGTCCTTTCACATTTCAGATGTCTATGAGCTGTTAGCATTCACAGAAAAGATATATATACATATAAAAATAAAAAAAGCCTTGGCTGGAATATTGATTTGCCCTTAGATGAAGCCATGCTTGCTGTTTCCCCTCATTATAGAAGGAATATCTCCCTGTGGGCTTACTTCAAGTTTTCAGGGTTTTTTAATTAAAAGTTAATACAAGATTCTATTTGTTTTAACAAGAGAAAGGCAGCAAAACACACAAACATCATAACAAAATGCTTTACTGTGTGGTCTGTGATTCTTGAGTCCTAAGCGTTGTGCAAGCCTGATTCCATTAATTCAGGTCTCCCATGTTAACAGTTTATATGTTAACAAGCCGATATTGCAGACAAAGACTGTTTGTGTGTCCATAGCTCAACTTCTGACTTCTTTGGCACAATGTGTGTCTGTTTCCTCTGCATCTGGCCCCTCTCTTGAGGTGGTGCAGGGAAATGGGGTTTGTGGCTTCAAGCTGCAATAAACAAAAGAGTAAAACATCTGAGTTTGTGTTTAGGGACTGGTGTGAGGTCCAGAGTCCAGATCAGTTTGCTGTGGGGCTGCATCCTGGTTCAATCAAGGTGTTTTTAGCAGCTTGGGGAGCTTCCTCTGTGGCTTTGATCACAAGATTGAATTTGTTGTTCAGAAGAGATTACTACCAGAGAAACGTTCAGAGTGAGGTCCACAGCAGTTAGGTTCAGTTTGTATTTGTACTAAAAAAAAATAAAAGAACAAAACAAAATGAAACAAACATTAAAAAACAGAGACATTTTACAGTTATATATTCCAGGTGCCATCTTCTTTATTTTTTATGACTCACATTGCCCAGATGATACACAACAGAAACTCTCTTTAACTTTTAACTTTTCCCAGAAAGATTTGCAACAGTGTCAAGACAATTTTCATCTGTACTGACTGCCTCATTGTTTCACGAACCTGCTTTTTCTATTCATGGTTGTTGGAGAGGGGAGCTGCAGCTAGATCAGATTCCTTAACTCAAAGTTAAAATTTGAGGATGCCTGTTTTATTTTCACTACACAAATCTCTGTAGGATTTGTATCACTGTTTTAGCTACGCTGGAAAAGAATCAGGAGATGAAACTGATTCTCACCTTCAGAGAAGATTGTCTGTTTCATTCTGTCATTTCTCTTCGTGTTGGGCGTGTCCGTCCTCTTTAACACCTAGAGACACACAAATGAGATCAATTACTCTCTGCTTTTAATTAAAGCTGACCATATGAATATTTGCAGGCATGCATGCATAAATCTGCCTTCTCCAGGCAGTTTGGCGAGCCATATGACAGCACCAATCAACATTAAGATACGTTTTAGAGCATAGCTCTAGGTATTTCAAACAAACATAGAATATTAGCTATACTGAGGGAGTATCGGCCTAAATGGATGTTCAGCCAGATGTTTCGTCGTTGACTCCAACCCCCCGGGGCCTCCACTTCATACAGACGCTCTCGATGTTCCTCATGCTGTTGCAGGAACCTCCTACACACTAAACACACAGGAGACACCCAACCTGATAACAGGCGTAACACACAGATGTCTACGCACATCTGCACTGCATTTTTATTTCAGTCTTCTTGGAAAAATCAGCTTTGCCTTCACTGACCTGCTGCCATATTAGGTGATAGTGGAGAGCTGACTCCCACAAACTCTTCTGTGGAGAATGAGGAGCAGAAATCTTCCAGCATCTGGAGGCCGAGGCCTCTTCTCCTCCAGCTCCTTCTCACCAGCAGTGTGTCCAGAACAGGAAGCAGGTAGCACCGACTGCCCCAGCTGTCACACAGGCTTCCTGGGACAGAGTTATTGTAATAAGTGAAACACATTACTCATTGCAATCCAGCACTGTCCACATTAAAACACAGAAAAATATCTCCATGGACACCCAGCTGACAGTTCATCATGTGAACTGAGCTAAACAAAAAGGATTTGCTGCAGTAAAGCTGTTTTAGATCACATTGCAGCTGATTATATCACCATGTGAAGGAAGTTTCCAAAGAAGTTCAACTTGATTCTCCCGCTCAATTATTTCAGGTCACTGCTTTAGTTACTGACCTCAAACTTTTTTTATAGCTTTCACTTATTTAAGAGAAAAGTGTTGGAAGGTCCGCTGTCCACTTTCATCGCTTTTTCACTCCAAAGTGTTCCTCTTGTTTTCCTAAACCTCACCTGTATTCTCAGGAAACAGGCCACATTAACTACACTCTGTTGTACAATGGGTTAGTGTTTGGACACTGCTATGTCTGATAATGGATGGCCGGAGACACCTGCATGGCCGGGGCGTCCAAGGTCTGATAGATAAGGAGGTAGACAGAAAGGAATATTATTTTGTTGTTGTCGACTCCCAGCAGAGCAGGAATAGGACAAAGTTCTTTTTAATTGTTTAATAAAAAGGGACCATGCAGACTTTGGTATTGAATCACATTCTCACACATACACGGTGAGATTTGAGTTTATCCTGATCATGTAATAAAGTGTGATAAAAATCCACTAGGAATCATACCTTCCTCCTCTATTGTACCTTTGTGTTTGGTGGTGTAAAAGCCGACCGCCTGGCCGTCACTCCACAGCAGTTTGCAGTTCTCTTTGCGAGGATGTAGAGAAAACAGCACCTCCTCCTGTGGACATCTCTCTACTACCTGACTTAGCAGGAACACAATCACCCTCTCCAGTGTTGACTGCACCTGGGAAGAACATGCCGACATAGGAGGCCCACCACCATTGATGACAGACAGTACACATGAGCATGCAGATGACCAATCAAAATAAAGTGAGGTTAAATACCTAATGTGTCCATTAGTGCTTATTAGAGTAAAAACAATAAGTTTACTCTTGCAGTGTTGCTAACATAAAAAAAAATGCAGTTACCAACATTAAGCCTTGTCTGGATTTGCTGGAAGTTCGTAAAAGGTCATCCACCGGCCACCATTTCTCATGCAGATATAAAGCTACCACTGAAAGGTAGACAGTAAACTTGTTAGTTGGTGCAAATGACCTCAATGAGAACTTTTTTAAGAACAACATGTTACATGATACAAATATTGGCCAGTTGCCTCCCTTTGCTATCAAATCAGCCTGAGACATCATGTCATAAATTCCACAAGTTGTTGGAAACTTTCCTTTTGAGACATTACATAATATCTTCAAAATCTTTACCCGCACGCTCAAGCTGCCAGTCTCCTGATACGTTTCCAGGAAACAGACCAAAAAAAATTTAAAAATATGAACCTGGCTGATGCTAGTTTTCTTTAATAATTTGTGATTTTTTTAAAAAACAGTTTGTGCGATGAGTATTTGCATCACATACACTGTCAGAATGATGTTTTGCCTATTTGCTAGTGTTTAATTAAGTTGTGGTCTGTTGCTCTCCAGGGCCGCTGGAGTTATCCCAATTACTACAGCTGTTCTGGCAGCTCCCACTCATCTGGCCCTTCTCCCCATTCTCTATTGTATCTGTATGACTGTATACATTGCCACAGGCTTAACGCAAATAAGCAAATGTCAGCCTATTTCCAATTAAGTGTTCTGAGCCTATGGCTGTGTGTGCTTCACGACGCATTCCTGAACCTTTTGTTGGATCATCAGGAAGGTGAAGCGCCACCACTGCAAAGTCGGGTTGGCCATCCTCAAACAGCCGCAGCCACTTTACATTGTTTGCTGTTATTCCCACCTGAACAGACAGTAAGACAGCTTAATGCACTTCATCCACACTGTACGGCCTAAAGAAGGGAGCGTGCCTACAAAGACACTTTGCTCAGTCTAATGCCAAACAAGGTAGGCATTTAAAAAGGTAAAAAAAAAATAAATAAATAAACTAAAAAGTCGTACCTTGAATGTCTCTGACAACTCCAGCCACTCATTACAACCAGAAGGTCTAGACTCCAAGGAAGAGAAGTACTGTTCAGATGCTAAGGTCAGATCAGTGTCATCCACATGTGGAAGGTCTACGGGGTACATGGCTTCTCATCGGGACACAGCTGTGTGAGAGGGAGTTTTGTGTTTGTTTGTGTGTTTAAGTTATGTTCCTTAACTGCATTATTAAAAAAAAAAAAAAAGCCTCCAACAGAATAATATCTTCAAAAATCTTGACAGTTCAAATAAAAAAAAAAGTTCCTCGCTTGTGCCAACACATATTTAAGAGCACTTAAATATAAAATATACATAACTAATACATAACAAATTGGACTTTCTCGTTCCGGTAACAGAGGCAGGTAAAGTTTGCTGTAAATTAAACATTAACTGTGAAACGACACAGAAGGCCAAGTCCATTCAGGGTGAAGGATGTCTGTGAGTTTGAAGAGCAACCGGCAGTATTATTATTATTATTATTATATTATTAATAAGAAATGATAACCATTTGAACTTCTTGGGGAGAAGTCATGTTTTTCTTAAATAATATTCGAGCAGCTTTGAGATGCTAAGCTAACGAAAACAACGACACGCTGTGCTGTAATCTCTTTGAGAAATCGGGATCTCTTACTTTAGCACTTCAGAAATTTACGGAGCAGTAACTTCTCCAATGTCGGAAGAGCCCGTCGTCTCCACCTGAACGTCCCAAACGTCACGAACGATCCACCTTGACGTCCTTCTTCTTCCTGTCCGACCGGCGGCGCCATCTTGTGGTGGGAAAGACGTGCTACGTCACCCACGACGTGTTCAAAACCGGAAAACAAGTGACGCGAACTTCAAGATAAAAGCACCGGATTCGGATTTTTTTTTTTTTTTTTTTTTGGGGCTTCAGATCATCCAGATATTTTGAAAATCCACTTTGGCTTCACGTCCAGGCTGTTCAATTTATTTACATTAACATAAAACGTAACTTCTGGTCAAATTATAAAGTTTTGTTTTGTTTTTTTGCATTTTAATTTTACCATATAATTACCTTATAGTCTGGTAAACACACTCCAGAGGCTGCCTCTCAGATTTCCACATGGTGAAGCATTTCTCTGTCACACATGACCAGAAAATCTATCTCTGGGTTTTGGACTGTTAGTAATATAATACAAGACGTTTAAACATGCTGGATAGGCTTATTGTGTGTTATTGTATTCAGTTGGAAACTCACGTTGAAGACAGTAAATTCATTATACAAAATAATGCACAAAATATTAACCGACTTCACTGATCAGATTTCTTCAATATGTTTATTTCCAAAAAGATCCTATTACTGCAAAGATCATGATCAAAGATAAAACATCTCTTACCATATTAATGCTTTTTTTTTTTTTTTTTAATTTGGGGCAAAAAAACAATAGTTCTTGTCCCCTTTTCGTCTCAATTTTAATGTCACAAAAGCTGATATTTAATTAAACTCGCAAATAGTGATAGAGTCATATCACTGCAATATATTACATCATGTCAAAAATAATTATGGATGTGATACCTCAAAACATGTAGCTTTCAATAATTAGCATCTTTTGTTTCATACATCATAAAACTAAACAGCGCAGATGTTCCCAGATGTTAATAGGAATCCTAAATTAGTAGAAATCGCATTAAACTTGTCCTTGAATAAAACATTTAAAAAAGGGACACTTGAGAAATACACAGAAATGATCATTTATAGCTTCATGGCTGCTGACAGGACCACTACAGGAGCATGATACCAAAGTGTGAAAGACTCATTATGTTCTTCAGGCTTACTTGGTCACCATTATCTGAGCTGTGGGAATAAGGGAATGAGATTAGACCATAAAAACAAACATTTAGCTCCATTGTACTGTAACAGGAAAGCGCTTAGTGCAATTGCTGTAGTCCTTACAGTTATATAGGCTATGGAGCTGTCTGACCCCAGTGATCCATAGTTTGCTGAGTTCAATTGAGAACCCTAGAAAATAAAATTTTAACATGCATTCTCACAATCTGGCATAAAAATAATACAAATATATCAAAATAGTTAATAATAAGACACCTTTTCAGTTAAAGTGCATTCACTCCCACTCCCGTCACGTAGACAATAGCAACAATCCGTGGTCAGCTGTTTTAATGGGTTAAAAGCACAGATTAAAATCACATACAGGGATCTGAACAGGAATGTGTTCTATAGAATGTACCGATATAACAGTGTACCTCAAAGGCAGAAATCAATTATAGGGTTTACTTGGAGCAAGGTCTCTTCAAACAATTAAGGCTGACCTACCAACAAAAATGTTGGTATGTCAGTTTTGGAGTTTGAGTGTGCACAAAAGATGAATGCTCCGACTGTAATTTGACTAATTTTTAAATATGCTACTTGCTGGTAAAATAGAGTTCATGCCCATTAAAAAAAATCTAATCAGATTCTGTGACTCAGCACATTTGATTTCTCAATAAAAACAATGGACCTGGCTTGATTACAAATATTCAGTCTAAAAAAAAAAAAAAAAGCTACATGGTTCTTAAGTTAGGATTGAATGCTCTACAGATGCTCAATCAGTTTTAAGTTCCAATGTCACTAATTGCTTTCAACAGCCCATAAAATTATTAGGCAAACTTTAATAAATCAAGTGAGAAGCACGATTATTTTGGCTTCAAAACAATCCAATTTCCTTTTACAACTAGTGGAGTCGCCCCCTGAAGATCATTAGAAAGCATGCAGATTTAAGGCACTTCTGTGCTTTTATGTGCCGCCTATGGTTTTAAGAATTTGGCTGGATGTGAACGAACAGAATGCAGGGCTAGCTGTTAACTTATTTAATACCAACACAGAGCCTGAAGGTGGAAATGTGTGACTCTTTGCAGCAACTCTGTGAAGTCCATTTAAATGAGTCGATCCTTGCTTCAGTTTTCCCTCTTGTGATTAGACGTGATTAGAATGCACAATTAACCAGAAGTACCCAAGAGTCCCCAGAGCATTGAAAAGTCCCACTTTTTCCAGTCTTTCACATCAGAATTCAAGCCTTTTTGTTTCCTTGGTTGACAGCAGCCATCAGATAGCTACATGTTTGCCTTTCTTCCTAATACAGGCAGTGTTTCCAATCCTCGAGACAGACAAGACCCAAGAAACCACAAAGTCCCAGTCTACTCTACTTCTGAGGAGTCACTGTCAGAGGTCAGGTTGCTGCCTTTTACCCGGATGTAGTGGACGTGACGATTACCACTTGAAGAGGAGCCTCCACAGGAGCAGAGCTGACCAGCGAACAAGCTCTCAATGTCCTCCAGCTGCAGGCCCTGAGTCTCTGGGAGGCAGCCCAGGACAAAGAGGAGTCCCAAAAACACCAGGCCCGTGTACAGAAAGAAAGCCCCTGGAAGAGAGAAAGACCCAATTAGGTTCTCAAGTGTTTTGAAATATGGCTGCCAAATTGACATAAAATTATTGTATATAAAAATATTATTTAAAAAAAAAAAAAACATACTGCAGGTCTTACCATAATATGTCAGAAACTGAGCAACGTGAAGGAATGTTAGTGACACCAGGACATTGAAGATCCAGTTGACTCCAGCTGAGCAGGCATTTCCAGTGCTGCGGGCCCACAAAGGGTAGATCTCTGAATTCACTGTCCAAGGCATTGGGCCCATACCTAACGCAGAGAGGAGAAAGTACAGTTAAACCCCACAAGAATGACACAGTGCATGCTGACTGCAGGCACCTTGCAATTGATTAAGTAAATGTTGTTCTTCATAAGCAAACAGAATTGCTGTGGTTTGGCTTTTTTTTTTTTTTTTTGCAATTTCACCTCTCGTCACCTCTCTTTCTTTCTAAATGAGAGATTTAGGGCTCTAATGGGTTAAATATATAACACAATTGTACCAGCAAGTTGACAAACAAATAGGAATCTCATGTCATACCTGGAGCAAAGAATGCAAGGTAGAAGATAAGACCAACCAGGACGATCCAAGAGTAGGATGTGGGGCAGTAGTTGTATGCCCACATTGGGCCGCTCGGCACCCCCGTCTGGTTGGAACATCTACATAATAAAGAAAAGTAGAAGAAATTGGAGCCCACCAGTTGGACAAGTGTTTTTTAAAAAACTATTTCATGCACAAGGCAAGTAACTACAGCAACAGTATTCAGACAAATGGGCTCTGTTTGTCCTGTGATGCTTCCTGTGATACACTGAGAAGATTAGCATCTTACCTTCCCCACGCTGCATGATCAGTAGATGCTTGGTTTACAGGAATGCAGGAGGAGTCGAATACCTGAGTCCCATTCTCACGATAACAAAATCCACAGTCTGGATTTAACATGCAGGGCTCGCAGGACCTGGAGGACAGAGTTGACTGTGAAACCTCTCACTCAGCAACACACACATACTGTATGTAATGCGTGTGTAGCTGTATGATCGTGTCTTACCTGTATTGTGTGCAGGTGGAGTTTTGAGAGTGGACCGGATGGAAAGTGATGGGTGGAGAGTTCAAGGCAGTTAGTAAGAACCCAACTGCCAACAAAGCGAGACTCAGACCAGTTCCTGTATTAGAGAAAATAAGCAGCCCTGTTATTGATTCTGAATAAATAAAGCCAAGCCTGGGGCAGCACAGCAGTGTAGTGGTTAGCACTGTGACCTCAGGGCAAAGGGACGAGGTCCTTTCTGTATGGTGTTTTATACAAGTTCGTTGTGCACAGTCCAGTCCAAAGACATGCACATTAGGTTAATTGGCGAGTTGAAAATGTGTGAATAAAGTGTAGGCAAAACTCATCTCTTTAAGTCAGCTCAGTGATAGACTGGAGACCTGCCAAAGGTCAGATTGGATTACACTATCTAATTGGTGGAAAAATAAATAAATAAATAAATGTCCATCATGAGGTGTTTGTTTCCTTATAGAAACACAATATCCAATGATTTGTCACTGTAGCACTGTCTACTACAACTACACACCTAAAAGACTTCCCAGGGTCAGCCTCCTGCGGCCCACTCTCTCCACCAGCCACACTCCAACCAGGGTGAACACAAAGTTAGAGGCAGAAGTAGCAGCAGCTAACCAGATCGCCTGTTTGTCGTCCCGCACCCCTGCCATCTGCAGAATGGTTGCACTGTAGTACCTAGGGTTTTGCGGAGGTTTGCAGAGAATCCAGATAAGCTCAATTTTCCAATCCCCCCATCTGAGTCACAACATCTCAGCCATAGCAAGTTTTTCCACTTATACTGGATGAAATCAAAAACAAGCTTTTACAGTAACAAGCGCTGTTATCAGGCAGATGGGAGACAAACATGTGGCAGCTATTAGACATTAGAACGCAAATAAATGACTTACATGACGGTGTTTATGCCAGACAGCTGCTGAAACATCTGGAGGCCACAGCCAACAATGAGAGCCCTGCGAGTTGGGCCATGGCTGAGGATCCGCAAAATAACAAGGCCTCCTACAAACAACCAAATAAGAAAAAAAAAAAAACAAAAAACTAAATAAATATAGAAATAGAAACATGTATAGCCTATGTTTTATGTTTAGCTATCATCTAAATCTAAAAACAATAAAAAATAAAAATTAATTTGACACTTCTATTAATTCTTTCTTTCAATCTGTCACCTGAACCCGCCTCTTTCTCCTCTTCCTCGATGTTGGCTCTGATGGCGTCATACTCCTCTTCCACATTCTGGCGTCCTCTAATCCTGCCCAGCACTTGATAGGCCTCCTGGCTCCGTCCGTTCTGCAGAAGCCAGCGAGGGCTTTCCGGCAGGAAAATGAATCCGACAAATTGCAAAAATGCTGGAAGCACGGATAAACCCAACATGTACCTATAGTTAAAAAAAAAAAAAAAAAAAGTCAACAATACAGAGCAGCCAACACTTACAAATAATGACTTACACAGTCCGCTTTGGTTGTGTGGGCTCAATGAAATAATCCCAATATGTACCTCCAGCCATCGTGGCTCAGGTAGCTGAAAGCTCCGTCCACCACACTGGCAATAAACTGGCCCCCAGTAATGAAGAGACAGTTTATAGTGACTAGTTGACCTCTCAGGTGAGGTGGTGATACTTCAGCAATGTACACGGGCACGGTCATTGAGGCAATGCCTGAGGAGAGCAAAGCAGTGTTTCTGGTTCTGAAAAATCTTGGGACAATAACTCCTTATTAAAATTCAATCACATCATCACATGGCAGATCTGGACCAGCAGGTCAGATGAGTTGACGTTGCCCTTAAACAATGATTAAAATGGTCGAAGTAGCATGCAGTGGTAAACTATTAAACTGGGAAGAATATATGCTGCTTTAAGTTGGTCTTCTTGAATTTTAACAGATTTGTGCTGTGGAAAATGTTTTTTATATAATTTACATGAAATACAATCAAATGTTTGAATTGTCTGAATAAGAATATGCAAAAAGAGATCCAGTACATTATGTGAGTAAAAAGCAAAAATTCCAAATTTTACTTTGATATATTCAATTCCTGACTCCAACTCACCTATGCCCAAACCAACTGTGATTCTGCCCACAAGCAGAACCACCTTGTCCGGGGCAACACTCAAGATGACGCCGCCGATGGAGAAGATGAAGCTGGACACAAGGATGCAGATCCTGCGGCCCAGCCAGCCGTTCAGGAAGCCGCCAATTAGGGCGGAGATGGCCGCAGCTCCGACGGTGCTGGACACCAGCAGCTCCTGCCAAAGGGCGGACAGGTTCATCTCCTTCTTCAGGAGCAGCATGGCCCCGGAGACCACCCCGGTGTCATACCCGAAGAGAAGGCCTCCCAGGGCAGAGAAGGCGGCCAGCACGTAGACGAACCACATGGAGGCATCCCCGCCGGATGCAGGAGGTCCAATGAGACTGCGCTCTCCATCATCCATCTTCCTCTGTCTCCTGCTGCCCATAAAGCTGCTCATGTGCTTCAGGCTATATTCATCGTGGCAGCTGGACATAAGGGGAACCCAGAGGTCAAAGGTCACCGGGAGTTAGTGTAACAACAACAGTAGCAGCAGCAGTTACTCCTCCACTCTGCCGCGCTTTACAGTCAATAAAAGGCCATCAGAAATATTGCAGACTAGCATTAAAGAGGGTTAAAAACACCGACAGGTTAAAATGCCTCCACAAAAGCTTTAAAGCAAAACTGCAGCTCGGTCATAGTTCACACCTTAGCTAACGATCCAGGCTCGTGATAAGTTCCTGTGGTTAACCGAGCGAGAAGCTCTGTCGGTTCAGATGGTTTCAGTGCCATATCACGTGAGAAATTATTGGCTGAAACCGAGCAGTTAAGCGTCTCCCAACAGACTGCAGGCGTTTGTTCACAGAGGATTGTGTTACAGCTGCGTCTATGCGTGCCGCCATGTTGGCACCGTGTCACGTGACCGCCTCCGCTTCATCGACAAGCCCCCTAAAAATAAAGTTAATAACACCGCTAATGTAAAATATTATGTTCCATAATTAGTTTAACATGTATGAGTTTTTTTTGTTTTTGGTTAAATTTGATTTCTTTTGAGCACTCTCCATTTTAACATTTGAAGCAGAGCCAGACTCCGTTCAAAAACCCATCAATTTATTGATTACTCTTTTATTTGGCAGCCTTATTTTTATTGCAGAACCACTGTTAACATTTATTACGTCTTTGTTACAATTCGGCATATGTGGCATTTTATTCATCGCAATCTGGTGGACGCATTTTCAATTTGTTTTTATAATTCAGTTTCAGTACTGACAAGACAGCTTTCTGCAAGACAAGACAAGAAAATGGAAAGAGCCCGAGCTCTGCGCCAAACTCCGTTCAAAATGTTACAATTTTATAAATAAATCATTCATGTTTTTCTAGTAAATGTAACATGTTTTTGTTTTTTAGTCAGTTTTAGTATATGATTGGCTCATGTTATTGTAGTGTCTCTGTTTATTAGTGAACTCAATATAGAACAGTGAATTACATGTTAATAAAACTAAACTTAAAGACAATGAGTCAAAATTCGTACAGTGAGCCAAAACCAGTCAGAGGAAATAACAGCCAACAGGTAAAAATACAGGTTGAAACATGACTCACTGCAAAGTCAGCGTTACAGAAGAGCCTCGTCTGGACTAAGTAAACAGATTATATGGGTAAAAAAATTACTTAAATTCTACCTTATTGTTGTCCAACGTTACTGTAGTTTAGGTTCTTCTCCAGAAAGGGGGAAGTTTGTGGATCCTGATCATGTGACATTTACAAAGACACGCCCATCTGTGTGACTTACCTGAGTTTGGGCCGTCTCAGCACACAGTGATGTTAAATCTTTACATTTATAAATGTAAGAATATGAATATTATTTTGAATATTTTCATATTTCTAGATTGTACTTAAAACATGTATTATTGTATATAATGTGTTTGATGTGTAAATAAAATTATAAAAATGAAATTCAACCAGCCAGACAGCCAGCGGGACTACCGTAGATACACAGCTAGATGCGCAATACAAAACACGACAGGCTCACTTGTGGAAAAAGCAAAGATTTGTTCGTAAGTGATCCCAGCTTTGGGGATAGAAAGTACGCCGAATTCGGAAACGCCTTCCAATAAGTCGTACGGTGTTTAAATATTCGGCGGAAGAGCTAAGCTCTGCTGGCAGTCAGCAAAGAAAGACGACGATGGGGATTTTTTCGACGGGAGTACGTGCCGCATGTTGACGTCGGTAAGTGGACAGCTGATGAAGCGATCAATCACAGTCAGTCAGAAATAAGGGAACAGAAACGAGGCTGTTTGTGCTGTAATCCTCCGACAAAGTGTCTGAGCAGAGCTCGGTAGTCCGGTCGGGCTGAGGCGACCCTCCCTCCTTCCCTCCTTCCTTCCTTCCTTCCTTCCTTCCTTCCCTCCCTCCCCCCTAAATACACGCCGGGTCGTGTTTATTTCCAGCTTCCTCTTCAACAAACGGGAAGTTTTTTCTGACAGCAGTCATATGATGTGACCAGGGGCGGAGGAAAAGGAGGAACACACCCGCAGCCGCCGGACTCCCCCCCCCCCCCCCCCAGAAGAGACAACACAAAGTGTGCCAGTCGGCAGAGAAAGGAGCACGTTGCGGAGGAAAGTTGTGTTATTTTTGGGAGGACGGATGATGTCAAAGTAGGAACCGAAACCGCGCAGCCCTGACAGCCGCCTAGCTGTGCAGCATTGTGATATTATGGTGATGTGATGTAATGACATGTCTCCCCATGCCAACCGTCGACAGGGAGACCTAAATGCGGGTCCAGACCTCCGCTGGAAAACAGCATTTTAAGGGCCATGGTTAACAAAGAGGAGCTGGAGGAAAGGCTGAGGAGGCTTCTGGTGAGGCTGAGGACCCCGCAAGAAGACAGACAGCTGTGCACACTGATCCAAATCATCCAGGATTTGCTCTTCCTGGCACACACTGACCACGGTAAGGAAACTTATTGCTCCCACATGTGCACCATGCTGAAGTTTCCTCCCACCGCTGCTCAGGGCAGTAATACTCCAATATTCATGTGCCACATGTCCTGCAATCAAACTGCAGCAACATCATTATTTGGTTATCACTATATAATTAGAGTAAGCAACACCATTGGCATTTTATAAATCCAGGTCCGGTTGAAGTGTATTTGTGGGACTTTGTGTTCTGGGTTTTTGTTTTTTTTTTTTTTTTTTTTTCATTTTGTGCAACTTGTGTAATATATGACTAGCTACTGAACCGTAGTAGTCATAAAAATGTGAGTCAAAAGGAAAGTGGAGCTTTGCCTTGTAGATGTGTAAATTCTGTACAGCACCTTGATGTAACTCCATAATGATTTGTCACTATTAAAATAAATTAATTGTTAAAATAAATTGGAGTTGATCCGTGAAGTGTGATTAAAATTTAGCATCTTTAGTTTCTTGTTTATTGGTCAGGGAAATGGTGGCATTTGGGAAATTGTAAAGGGCCCTTTTCCATATTTATGTTATTTAATTAACTAATTAGTTATTTAATTATATAGTTAATTAATTAGTCATCACAGTGTTTGTGTGAAAAACTGTTACTGGCAGCCCTATTTGAAATTGTGTTTTCTTTCTGTATTTGTATGAATGCTTCCTCTGTCACTGTTCTTACCTCCACTGCACAGATTTATAACTTGTCCATAATTTTCAGTCACTTGTTTTTTTTTTTCTTTTTCTTAGTATGTTTTCATCGCTGTGGTGATTTGTCTTGCCTGCAAATGAGCTCAAGCGTAGATATTGACTGTAACGCTCGTAATAGGACGCCTGATATTTTTAGATTAGTTTGTAAGCATTCTTGTAAGAGTAGAATTGAGCGTGAAAAGTTTCAAAGGGAGCCGACATCATGTCTTCTGTTGTCTATTGTTGCAGCGGCTGAACTGTTCAAAGACAAAGATGTCCACGTCCCTCTCATGTTGATGCTGTCATCCCACATTGGCAGCAAAGGAGTCCAGCAGGTTAAAAAAAAAAAACTTCAGAAATGAAACAGTTCTTTGCTTTTATGGTTTATTTTTCTCAGTGCGTCGACGCTTTGTCTTCCTAAACAGGGAGAGAAAACGTCATGTAGCCACTTTCAACCAAGTTTATCTCAATTACAAATGTTAAACACTGTTAAGAGATTAAGGTTGCAATGACACGGAAAAAAAAGGAAATCCTCATATTTACGAAACAAATTAATTTGACTTTCAAAACTATCACCAGTGCATTGTATTTATATTTACTAATTGAGTAAGAACCACATAGCTACACATGTTCTTGCATCAGTTTTTCAAAGTGCTGAAAGGTAAGAGAAATGTTCGTTTAGTAACAGTGTGAACGAACGAACGATGCTCAGAAAGTCTGTGCTCTGTGCAGTTTATCTCCCAGAGCTGACAGGTCTCTACATGATCTATGTGAACTCTCTGTGCTGCAGCTTATCAGCGAGGAGATTGCAGCACAACACTGACTGTGAGACTCGTACAGTTTTACTTTCACAAGATTGATTTCAAGGATATTTATCAGTCAAAGCATGCCCATGTAGGATATTGTCTCTTGATTTCATCGCTTTTGTTTCACATTCAGCTGAACAGCTCATTTAATGCTATTTATTTGACCTTATTGTCTCCCTGTATGGAGACGTTTTGGCCTTTCCTTACATTCAGGTTGATTAAATGGTTGGCCTTTTCTCTTCCCTCCTTGAAATAAAGTGCGATGGTCGTGTGTTGCTGTTACAGGTGGGCTGGTCACTGCTGTGTCGGCTGATTGAAATATGCCCTGGTACGTTGGACCAGCTGACCAGACCACTGCAGGCAGCCAAGGAATGGGAAGTACTGGGAGTACATCAGTAAGTAAAAATCCTGCTTCGTAAAGAAAAGAAATGGAAGTCTCACTCTGTACAATGTGGGACGAAAGAAGCCTTAAACTTTCTCCAGAAAGATATTTATACACATTTTAACACAAGTTTTAATAAAAGGTTCAATTTTCATAAGTCACATCTCTATGTGAACATGAACCCAATGAGTGAAACTTCATTGTATTAACTACCACAAAAATTATATTTACTCCACATTTGAATTTTTTTTCCAGACAATAAGCAGTAGAAATTGACCCAGACATACATTTTCTTCCTACAAGCTCAGAGTTTTCATGTCTCAGGTGGTTACTTTATTTTTCCTCCCCCCCGGTTTTCACTTCATGTTTACTGCAAGTAACCAGCTATGCATCACGTTTACATTCTTTCCAAGTGGCTCTTTCATTTCCTAAATCAAGGTTCAAAACTATGTAGGAGGTTGTGGATGTGAGGCCCTTCTCCTGGTGTCAGTGCTGGTTGAATCCTGGTGTCTTTTTCCAGGCAGATCCTGAAGGTGCTGTCTCTGTACAGAACAGACAGCAAAGTAACAATGGTGGGACTACGGGCTTTGGCGCTCCTGCTCAGATCAGGTACACAATGACACGTTAGTTCTCACCATCAAAGTTAATCAGCATTTTTTTTTTTTTTTTTTAAAGCTACAGAAAGACGTACGAAGTAGTGATGTCATAAAATCACAAATTTGAAAACCTTGTTACCATGAAAAATAAAATGTGAGTATAAACAAATGATTCATCGAACATCCAAGAACAAAATTCCACAAGAAATTATCTGACTAAATCTCTATTTTACATTTGAGGTTATTTCCATTTAGAAGCGTTTCAAGTAACTTCCTTTTTTCCAGTTTGTTCATAAAGCAATATTTCATCCATGTTTCCTATTTCATGATGCTTTATATAATCCAACGTGTCTGAGAAAGACTGAGGGTAAATGACCTCAGTTGCTTGTAAAACTGGTTTTATTCTTCTCTGAAAGTACAGCAGTCACGCACTGCTGGAGAATTCTGTACTTTATGCTTCTGACATTGAGGAACTTTTATTCTTTATTTACATAATCTCTAAAAGGAAATGTCATACCTGCAGCTGCATATTCATGACTTATCACATGACAAAGATAACATCAGAGTTGAACTGTCGGTAATAATGCGGTTGTTGATCTGTGATCCTGTGAAGTGGTCAGGTGGAACCAGTACTTTCACAGGTACTTTTTGGTGAAAACACCCACAGAGGTTACATACCTGTGTCTTTCTCCACTGTCTTGGTCAGACTAGTGCGGACTAGTAGACCAACAAACATGAACTGATGAAGCCCCTTGGATAAGAGGCAAAACGTCTACAAACGTCTTCATAGACAAAAAGTCCAGCTGCCTACAAATCAATTTTGGGACAGAGGTTGTTGATCTAGTGTTTTGTTTTTTTTTTTTGTTTTTTTATTTAAGTGTTTTTCTCCCTGAAAAATCTCTGTATTTTATTTATTTAAATTTAAAATCACATGAAGTTTGCTGAGGGAATGACCACCAATGGAAAAGTTTTAATCTTGCTCTTGTAGACTTGATTCCTCTGCTGGTGCTGGAGGAGGAGGAGGATGCATTTGGCCTGGTGGTACATGCGATGAAAACCTTTCCTACCAGTGAAGAAGTGCAGCTACAGGGCTGTGGAGCTCTGCAGTTCCTCCTGGAGAACGGTGAGCAGATGCACTGTAACGCCTCTGTTGTGTAAATTATTACGAGCTGTCTTTGCTGTAGGACACCTGTGGCAGAATACTCAGAGTGACCGTCTCTGTATCATAAAGTATGAAGGAGTTTAAAGTGGCACTGGACAGTGCAAAAAGATAAATTCATGGGGAAGATGGGGAATGTTTCACAGTTGTTCAATGTCGATTATTCCACATGGTGAATTTGGCAGTTTTTGTGTGTGAACTACTGAGTGCAGAATTTATTATATAGTCTGCCAGCAGCTGGAAGAAAAGACCTGCGACATCTTTCCTTCACACCCAGCAGGTTTGAAGGAATACAGTAATGCTGTCAGATTCCACTTTCATTTGCTCGGTTCTGAACACCCTCAATCTCAGCATTTTTTTTCTGTGTGCTTGGGCTTTAGTGGCTCAAAATACATTTTGTTGTGCCTGCATTTTGCATTTCCAGTGAGTGATGACCACCTAGTAGAGTTTGTGGAGAACCAGGATCATGTTGTGGTCTTGACAGCTCTCCAGAGTTTCCCAGACAGCTCCGAGCTGCTCCTGCAGGCCATGAAAGTGCTTCTCCCGCTGGCTCGCCCTGGTAGGACCACATTACATCCTCATGCTGAAAAGTGCCCTTCTAATCTGATCCCTGATTGGTACGACACAGCATAGCAAGGAAATGTATCCATTTGAAGAGTAGATGGTTAATAGAGTGCAGCTGGCTTTATTTGGACTGTATTACACCACAGCATTCAGAAGTATACAACGCCTCTTAAGATAGCACATTAAACATTAACTCGTCTCCGTCTTCATTTTGAACAGTCTATTTCAATCCTTTCCTTATAACACAGTCTATTTTCTGCTGGCCCAGTCTCATTGTGATATCACTGTGACGTCTTGATGTAAATCTGATTAGAAGGGTGCAAATCTGTGACTGGGTGCAACTGCTGTTTGTGTTTTTGAAGTTAAGTCTTCATGGAAATTCCCCCCTGGCAAAGGAGAAAGCGTGGATTCTCTTATATTTTCATCCAAATTTTTCAACAGTTTCAAAATTTTGGCACATTGGGTCATTCATTTTTTTTACAAAGCGTGGGCCAAAACGTTACTTATGTTCAGACAAAACTGCATTAAGGGTTCCAAAAAACAAGTTTAGAACCGACTGAAATGTTACTTAACACTGAAATTTCTAAATATCTGGATGATTCCTGCATGAAAAGTTGAGCTGAGCGAGGAAAAAAGTGAATGCACTGGACAAGTTTCCATCATGGTGATTCTTTTTTTTTCCACACTACCCTTCACAAATGTGCGATCTGTTATGGTCATGGGGGATTCCAGGCTATTTGGAAATTAAACTCACATTCATTTGCAGAGGACTTTTTCTGACCTTTTGAATCCTTCCTTGCATTGCCTAATCTATATTTGGATGTTTGAAAGATGCCAATCTTTTTAAGAAAGCACGTTTGCACTTATTGTGTACCATCAGCTTATACCATACACTTTGACTGTTGACTTAAATCAGATTAAATCTCCAACCAGGTCGTTAATATAAACCTTTTGTGTTTTTGAGTGTTGCTCATACATTTGCCATGAGTTAAGGAGTGTTTTCTCTTCCAGGCAGTAATGTGGAGATACTGATGTCAGGAGGCGCTCGGTGCTACAGCATCATCATCGCCGCCATGGACTCCTTCCCTGAGATGGAGGAGTTACAGGAAACTGCCTGCTGCCTGTTCAGGAAGTTTACATTAGGTCGACCCATTATTATTATTATTATTATTATTTAGCAAACATTTTAAATAGTCGCTTCCCTTTTATGTTGCCAACCAAACAGGCGTTACCAGATAGATAAAATGTTTCATGTCATTTTAGTGCAGTTGGGCCTTTTTTGGTTTAGTTACAACTAGTAAGATGTGTCATTCTATTCAAAATGAATAGAAACATCATAGACTAAGATCCTTACAACAGTGAAAATCATCGGGTGACTTCAGGTCGTCTCCCACATAGCACTGATTTCAGATTGTCTACATTAAAACACAATGATCCCAGACTTGACACTGCAGTCTGGTTTTTGTGGTTGACTGTACTATGGAGTAAAAAAAAAAAAGGGGTGATGAGAGCATTCAGCAGACTGTCGATAACAAACTCCGGAGCGTCTTCTCAGTTGTTGACAGTTGATAACTCTGTTTGCTAAATCATCATTGGTGATCAACAGAGATGTGTTGATTCACTCGTTTTGTTTCATCTCATAGAGAGCTACTACAACATCCTGGTATTGAACGGTGTTCAGAGGGTTGCAGTGAGGGCCTGCCAGACTTTCCCCAACAACGCTGTGCTGCAAGCCGCTGCTCTCTCCTGTCTGGCTGACCTCAGTGAGGACGCTCACACATACTATATTTAACTCATTCATTTATGTCTAAGCAGATGGATTAGTTATGGATAACAATGGCTTCGCTTGAACGACAGTACAACTATGCTGATTGATTTTTCTTTGATCACACTGCACTTTCTTCTTCTGACAGCTGCGACAATTGTGCAGAACAAAGCGGTCGCTGAGCAAGGACTGGAGGAAGGCGAGGAGGAGGAGAACAGGGGTAAAGAAGAGGTGGAGGACATGGGCCTGGGTTGGATGGAGGCATGCTGTGTGGCACTGGAGATCCATGCTGCTGAGCCGGCAGTTCAGGTCAGACCAACATCTTCTCACCTGAGCAAGAGCAAGTCCCATTTTGTATAACGTGAGATGTCGATGTCGATTTTCAATTATAACATATTATTCTATGACGTATGGTGAGTGTTTTCATTGTATTTTGTACATTTAGTACCCCAAAGATGATACATTTTTAATTTACACACAAATACAGAATATTTCCTGTGAAGTATAATGCCAGTAAAATTAAACATTTTAATTCAATCAGAAACAGTCAGCGATGTTCTCAACACTAAAAACACTAAAAAGAACAGAGTGAACAGAGCGAGAAGTGTAAAATAGGTGTTCTTTAGCTGAGTGTAATTGCAGTAATCAAACTCTCTGACTTGTGTGAATCATTTTCACTTCCGCAGGAAGCTGCAAGCTGGGCCATTCATAGTCTGTTACTGCATGGAGCTGGACTCAACCACTCAGAGGAGGAGCAGGATGTGAGGTACATCCCTGAGACAAAGAGAGACCGCAAACATTTAAAAATGGTTCATCACCATGTAATCAGTACTTTCAGTTTCTGTGTGGTTGTTTTCAGGACTCCAGTTCACAGACAGTTAATGGCAGCCATGCTGCTCCACACGTCCTCTCCCAGTGTGTTTAAAGCTGCTACCAGTGCAATTGCCACACTTATTACTCATAACAGTGAGTACCCAGCAGTGCATATTAATGCCGATGTAGCTTCACTGGAAAGTGCATGCACATCGACAGTCTCTGTAGTCAGCTGTTATTTAAATATGTACATTGGCTTTGTATTTTTGTAAACATCTCGATACAGAGCATGCCAGAAGGTTCATGCCCAAGGTGACTGATTATACTCTTTGTGAGAGTCACTGGGGTTTTACCGTTATAGATTCACTGCTTGTTGGCTTGTGCAGTAAACATCTACTTCGCTTGCAGGTAAAATGCGCTCTCTGCTGCTGTCCAGTGGACTCCATGTCAACCTAGTAGACATGATGAAGAGACATTCAAACTCAGCAGAAGTTTCCATCAGTGCCTGCAAACTGCTCAACCTGCTCTTCCAGGGAAGGTGGGAACAAACAGTTTCGATCCGGTGTGTCCGTTTGAGGTTTTGACAATCACAGAGAGGCAGATAAGATCCAAAATAAACATGAGTAAAATATAAGTTTGCTGATGTGGGTCAGAGTTTTGATGCAAATTATACATCTCTGTATACCGAATTTTAAAGGAGCTGTCTGTAAGTTATGTTACTGCTAGCATCAAACTTCATTCCTTTACTCCCCCACTGCTGTTGTAAAAACCAACAACACTTCACTTTTCACCATCAGAGGTTACTCCCAACACATCCTGTCACTTTCTGATGGTGACTCACTGTTGCCTCTAGTCTGAGCTAAAGACATAGGTCAGCAGTCTCAGAGGATGCATTATAACCTCTTGTCATGTAAAAACAACAATCCCTGAAGTTCAGCACAATCTGCTGCCAAACAGGGATTAGTGAGAGAAAAACTACAGTTAGCCTCTGTAAATCATTTTATTTTAGATATTTTAGGGATGCATTGGCGATATTTAAAGAAATTCAAGGGTATTTACAGTTTTGCTTTGTTTTTTGTTTTTTCCAAAATGTGGTCCTCTGTGTCTGCAGGACAGTCAGTCTGGATGAGTTAAACATGACCATGAGTCAGATCCTCAGCACCATGAAGGTCCACAACTTCCAGCAAGAGGTTCAGCTGGAGGCTCTTCAGGCTAGCCTGGTCTTCCTCTGCCCAGGTACTTTAACATATAACTTTCATTTTGTCAACGTTTAAGTGTTAATACTTATAGCGACACCAAACAGGAGGGTGGAACATCTGAACTGTTTTGTGGCTGCTGCCTCCAAACTGATACTAATTTATTCATGCTGTAAAAATGGCCATTAAATTGTAATCAAATGCAGCTCTCCATCTAGCTGGTTTTTAAGGAGATCAGGAATGTGCACATTTGTCCATGTACAGTATGTGCTTTTCTGTGAAGGAAATGAAACAAATGCATCTGTCTTATATGATGAGCATCTAACAAATGTTCTTCAGCAGCAGAAGGAGAAGTGGGTTAAGTGGAACAGCTTTTTGCATTATAATTAGGTTATGGGGTTGACTCTCGACTTTCAGGACTACTGCAGTAACAATTCTAATTGGATTTGTGAGTGACAACAGAGCGGTTGTGTGTGTGTGTGTGTGGAATTCCCCTCTTTGTCTTCCCTTGTGTCCCTGTTGTGTGTGTGTGTGTGTATTCGCAGACAGGAGTTTAAGGGAGCACGGCACATCTGTCGCCGATCCCGACATGGTCGATGTGTCACTGAAGGTCCTGAAGAACCAATGTGTGGTGGAAGGAGCTCACACACTCTATCTGGAGGTTCTCAACAGGGTACAGCTTTTCAACCAACCACCCTTGTTTCAGTTTCTATCACAACTAAAAGTATGTAACATTTAAGAGGCTGGAAACATCCCGGGGTTAATATTCCTGAAAAGGGGAAGCCACCAACATATAGTTCTCATACATGAGTTCATCCATACATGCAGAAATTACACAGTAGCCCCTGCCACCTCTGTTCTTAGAAAGATGTAATTACATTTCTGAGAAGAATTTGCCATACTTACTGTGACAAGTGAATAATGAGCATGCTTTTCTTTCTTCACGGACTCTCTCGTTCTTAGTATCCTTGGCCTGAAGATTTCACGGTCAGCACTGACCAAATGGCTTCAGTGAGATCAAAAGCCATTAAATAGCCATAAAATCTTCAACATGTAACAACAAGTGGATGCATGCAATGTTTACATTGGCACAATGTTAATGCACAGAAAAAGGACAACATCTCTTCAAACTGTCTTGATCTGAATAACTCCATCACTAATTTTTAATAACGTTATGATTTCTTTTAATGTTCCTCCGGAGGTTTTCTGTAACACTAATGCAGCCTCTTATGCCTCCATGACCAGAAGTTTTATGTTGGTTTGCCAATCTCTCTGTCTGGGGTTCTGGTCTGGGGTCTGTCTGTCCCAAATTTTATGACACCACATGATTTGATTCTAGAGGTCAAAGGTCACGCTGACTGTTTTAGCTTGTTAGCGCGAATTAACCCCATTTATATCAACAAGTTTGTGGTCACATGTTTTTTCTTATTATAGAGTAGAGTAGTGGCAATAGGTTTTATTGAGACTTATTGATTCATTATTTAGATGTTCAATAGATGCAGGTTCAGAAGTCATTTGGATGTGATAGCAAACAGGGTAACATGCTGCTGTCTGTCTCTGCGTAGTTCATCAGCAGCTCGGTCATACAGAGGTGCGGTCTGAAGGTGCTGTCTGCTCTGGCCGACTGCAGCGGTGCAGTGGACCTGCTCTGCCAACAGGGGGCCATAGACACAGTGCTGCATACACTACAGATGTTCCCACAGGAACGTGGTACAGTGCACATTATTGTTTACTCCCATTCTCCCTACTCCTTTGTAAGAACTGCTTTTGACCTTTTCGCCACCACCATGCCGAGTGTTAGGAGTCAGAATCTATAATGATCAAAACATGACTAACCAGAGGATTCATTTGTTGATTCAATTTGTTGTATTCATGTCTATTTTGATTTAGCTTCTATTTTTATCTAACCAACATTTTTATAAATGAGGGTTTTGTGACGCACAATAATAATGACATTAAATCTGGTCATGCTGCTTTTCACAGCAAAATCCAGTGTGTATTAATATGAGTTGGCAAAAAAATGTCTCATTTGAACATTGAAAATGTTCCAATTTCTGTAAGAAAAATGACCGACTGAGCCTTTACTGACTCCAGAGATACACTACTGGGGTCTGACCCTGCTCAACTACCTTGTATCCAAGAAGAAGCTGTCAAGGATGATCGTGCCCATTCTGGCCTCCGTTGTGGTCGTCTCCCTCGTCCAGTACTCAGAAGACTCTGAAATGCTCCTGAAGGTGATCTGGGTTATTTCCTTTGATAAAAATAGTAATGGCAGCTGCATTGCTATTTGGTGACGCGCCATTTCATTGGTCCTTAATGTTTTTTGTGTCTCCATACTGCTACCAACATTTTTAAATGTTCCAAATCAAATGCAAATAATGCAATAAAAAGACGTCCAATATTTTGTCTTACTTTAGTCTTGTTGGTTGCTGTTAGCTCCTCGGTTTTGTATCCAACAGATTTTCCAGGTGGCGCTCAGGATGCTCGACGCTTGTTCGGGAGCAGCTGCTGAACTGCAGAGAGAAGACTTTGACAGGCAGATCTTCCACCATCTCAGGGACGAGGGTCCAGACCAGAGTAACAGCCCTGTGAGTCGGTCAACTTTTGATCAGGCTTCAGAAGGATCAAATAAAATACTTGCTACGTTTTTGATTTCTGCAAAAAATGTGTGACCGTCTCAGACTTATTCATTAACCTCCCCTCTTCTGTCTGTCGTCAGCTGCGGAGGTCGGTGTGCCTCGCTCTGTCTAGGATGTGGTGCAACTCTGAGCTACACTACAGCATGCTGGAAAAGGCCTGCAAGGACGGGAACACCACAATGGCTGAGTGTCTGATCGAGCTGGGCGCTGACCTCAACAGGAAGACAAAGGCAGAGTCCCTCATATACCAGGTCAGAGGTCACAAAAATAAATAAATAAAAATTTAGAGATGTGAAGGTTTGGGTTGAATTGCTGGTTCTCAGATGAGGATTTGCCACAAGGCTCTGTGCCGATTAAACATAAACGATTTATTTATTAATCATTAATATATCGACACAAATGGCAAAAATCATGAACCCGAACCCTGTTCAGATGGCCCGCATGTTGTGTTTACAGGTGTGTGAACAAGGCGGACCTCTTGAGCTGGTGGAGCTCCTGGTCAGCAGAGGTGCACATGAGCAGCATCTCCGCAGGGCGCTGGCCGTGAGCGTGAAGCGGGGCGACGGGCCCGCAGTCATTCAGCTGCTGGGCCGCCTCGGTCTGGATCTGAACAACAGCGCCCTCTGTCTGGGTGGCTTCAGGCTGGGTCGCCTGGACGCTGCCTGGCTCAGCCCCCTTCTCGCCGACCGAGGAAAAGTGCACAGTCTTCATTACAACAAAAGTAAGGAAGCGTTGATGCATTTGTTTTGATGTTTTTGTACAATAATAAATGTAACTTCCAACAAAAAAAAGTGTAACTCCGTAAGAGTTTTCATACGCCATGTTCTCCTTTTTAAGGTAGAGGAATCACTTTGGCCAAGTACATCCTGTCTCTCCAGAGGTCAAAGAGTGGCAGCGGTCCTCCCAGGTCGATGGCCGACCCCTGTCTGACCTCTGGTTACATCTCAGACGAAAGTGACGATTCCAGCTTCAGCTTCGTCTCTATGGATGATTGCCTGTTTTTCAACGATGACATGGAGAGCGACGGTAACAATCACGGGTGAAACCAAGCTGAAACGGAAAAGTTTAAACATAAAGATAAATGTGATCCACTGTAGAATTCCAAAGACATGAAGAGAAACTGATTCATTCACTAGAATAACGGCTGATTTGTTCAGACAGCAGTGTCATTCTATTGCAGGCAGATTTTGTTGATGTGAGGATGATAGTTAGTTTGTACTTTTTTCTTCTCAGAAACACAGCTCAAAATCACATTTTGGGACTGAATCTGTATAGCAACAACTTCCTCCTGAAAATGTTAGGTAACCTTTTTAAAATTAGATAATTGTTTTAATAGAAAATTGCATTTTCCCATATTGTCATTCTGATTATTTGTTCAGCCCTGTTAGATGACATCAGATATATTTAGGGAGCTGCAACAACTACTGTGTTGTCAGGAAATAAATTGAACCTCATTGCCAGGAGATATACACAGTACAGTGGCTGTAGGAGGGTAAAATGGTAAATATCTCTTTGTCGTCCTCCTTTTTTTCTTGTAGGGAGTGATTCACTTTCAGGGGTACTGTCTCCAAAATCTCACAATAATTCAACAGAGGAGCTGAGGGGAGGTTGCTTTCAAAGAAAGCAGGGACGCCACAGACACACCAGTGCAGAGGTGAATTCTTATTTCATACTGAAGGCTTGTGTGACATCATTTTACTGCATATTTTTAAGTTAAAATGAGACACAATATCTTTCGTAACTTGATTATACAAAATGTGTGTCACCCTAAAATGTACACTTGTTGCTTCGCCGTTGGTTTCTGTCTGTGAATTTTGTGTTTCCTGTTTCCAGAGTGGTCAAACTGAGAGTGAACACAGTGATGTGCAAAGGAGAGGGAGGACTGGATCCGCCCAGAAATGTATCTGCATCGGATTTAATTCATTTCAGCTTTATTCTCCTTCTTTCTAATCTGTAGCTGGACCTGCTTCAAATACATTAACTCAGCAAGAATTTATGTGGCAGACAGAAAATCTTCCACTGTGGCCTTTTTATGCTTTGGGTCGATGATCAATGCCTCATGGAAAACATGACCTACTTCAGAACACTGAATGAAACTGCATTGCTACAGGAAAAAAATGTTGTCCTTAATATTATGTAGTAACTTCCAAACACAAAAACAATATGTTTCTCTGTGATGCCGAAAAACTTCCATTTGTTAAATTTAAAATGCTTAAAAACAGAGAGGGAGAAAGAAAGAAAGACAAAGCTCTCAACATACAGAAGATTCACACGCTCTTTTATTCAATCATGAGAGCAGCACAGTTTTATTCTGGCCTTAGCTACTGACCGGCCTCTTCTCGTCTCACCTCTTCAGTGCTGGGCTCAGGTGAAAGCTCCGCTGCTCTGCCCAAAGAGCGAGAGAGGATCCGTCTGCTGGACCTGTCAGGGAACGAGCTGGACTCTCTGTCTTGTCTAATGGCTGATGCCATCGTGCAGCAGCAGCTGGGGCATCTCCTGCGCCTCGACCTGAGCCACAACAGTCTGCTGGAGTTTCCTTCAGCCCTCTGCCAGGTAAAGTATCCGCTCTGAGCTGAGTCACCAACACATCAGTTGATTGAAGGAAATGTTTGCTAAAGTTTTTCTGTTTGAATTTTTTTTTTTTTTTTCATTGGCGGCAGAGTTTGAACTGTCTGACTCGGCTAGACCTGCAGGGCAACCAGCTCCAGTCACTGCCAGCAGAGCTGCTGTCCCTGCCCTCGCTCAGCACGCTCAACGTCTCTCGCAACTGTGTGGGTCCCCTGTTGACCTTTGACCCTGCCGTCACCTGCCCATCGCTGCGGCAGCTCAACCTGTCTTTCAACAAAATCACAAGATTTCCTCAGGAGCTGGGCTGCGTCATGAATCAGCTGGAGGAGCTGTTTATGGAAGGGTAGGCTGCTGGGAAAACTGGCGTCTTTCACTTCAACAAAGCTCCTGGGTGAATGGAGAGTTGAACAGAGTTGTCTTTTTGAGGAGAAAAGTAATGAAGAAGGGAAAGTACTCACATCAGTATCACTCTAACTGTCTTGGCAAGTTTTTTTTTTCTATGTAAACAACTAAAGCACTGAAAACCAAATTCTCTCTCATACAAGGAAATGCAACAAATCATGAAATTTGATTCTAAAAATTGATTACAAAACAGAGAGTTACAGAGGTTCCTGGAAAATCCCTGAACTGGGTCAGCAAAAATGGGCTATAGCATGACATTTACTGTGTATGAGGGTTTTGAAAATGAGGCTAATGACATCAAATGAAATTAATAGTATAAAATTATAATTACATTACTGGCTGCTGTAAGCTCAAATCCTTTAGGGTTAGGGTACATACCCCGTGGTCTAACCTCTGGCTTGACTCCCAGCCTTCCTTAGCATCAAGAATTTCTTGAAGCTTTAGTCATGTCATTCACCTTGACCGTTTAAGAGTTAGATAAAAACTCAGTCTTCTTGGCAGCAGTAACTGCCATCTTGTTTTGCTCTGTCGATCATACTGCCATTATTCTTCATGTTGAATGTGGGTTTTCAGCCAAAACCCTGATTGTTTCTTCATAACTGCGTTGGTTATTCATATAGTTAACTGTAGACTGGTCTTTTTTCCTTTTTACAGAAACAGTATTAGTGAGCTATGCATGCCTCTGTGTCTGCCGGAGATCAAGCTGCTTGATGTGAGCAGGAACAGCGTGGAGAATATTTCTCCCGACTTTCTGACGGGCTGCCCCAAACTGGAAACCTTCATTGCCTCCAATAACAAAATCTGTGAGTATGAGCTTTGCGTCTTTTGTTTTTCATGTTTAATTTTGTAATAATTTATTTTCCTAAATTTATTTCCTGTTTTCTTCAGTTTCCTTGTCACATCTGCCATCCAAGATCATGGCACTAAAACTAGCAAACAACAACTTCACATACGTTTCTGAGCCTATTCTTGATCTTACAAAGTAAGTCAGATTTCCAGCTGCATTTCTTGTGTCTGCATATTTGTTCAGAATATAATTTCCTCTCATGCTTTTGTTTGTCTAGCTTGAGATCATTAGACATGAGAACCAACAGCATTGCAGCTCTTCCTGGCCCGGTATTTTGGGCATCCAGCAACCTCAGAGAGCTGATGTTCAGTCAGAACTGCATCTCGTCTCTGGATCTGAGCGGACCGATCTACAAATGGTCCAGACTGGAGAAGTTGCACCTGAGTGAAAACAAGCTCAGTGAGGTACAGGACAACTGAGAGCAGTTTATGAAGAAATGGAACACTGGCATGCATTTCAGCGGCTGTGTCGTTTGTGTTCAGATTCCTCCACAGATCGGCCTGTTGGAAGGCTTGACCTCCCTAGACGTGAGCCATAACTCCAGCCTGCGGTCTTTCCCTTATGAGATGGGGAAACTAAGTCGACTATGGGACCTGCCGCTGGATGGTCTTCGGCTCCAACTGGACCTCAAGCTCATTGGCAGTAAAACCAAAGACATAGTCAGGTCAGGTGCCTCACTTACCTTCATTTAAATAGGAATAGAATAGAAATGATATATGTACAGACATTGCTGTTCTGTGGCGGTGTCCCCAGGTTCCTGCAGCAGCGCCTGAAGAAGGCAGTGCCTTATCACAGGATGAAGCTAATTGTGGTGGGAAATGCTGGCAGCGGGAAGACTACCCTGATTCAGCAGCTGATGAAGCTGAAGCGCTCCCAGTTGAACTCAAAGACCACCACCGTCGGTATCAATGTCAGGGACTGGGCCATCAGGGAGCGGGACAAGAAGAAAATGGTGCTGAACGTCTGGGACTTCTCAGGTTCGCCAGCATGTGACATCTGGATAGATTCTTCCACAGAGACGTCAAATACACACATATCATAAGAAATGAAGTAGCACAGCAGCTATAAGAACAGTTAGGTCATGGAATCTTACTGATCAGTCTAGACAGCAGGTTACATCTGCAGCGATGTGTTATAGGTAGTATATTAAGTCATAGTATGATTGTCTTTTTTTTTTTTTGTGATTTGGTTTCGCTCTCTGTTTCCCTCCGCAGGTAGGGAGGAGTTCAGTGGCTCTCACCCTCACTTCCTGACTTCCAGAGCTCTTTACCTGGTGGTTTTCAACCTCAGCAAAGGGGCCAGTCAGGTGGACGCCATCAAACCATGGCTCTTCAACATCAAAGTAAGTCATAGCCAGACATTCATCCAATCTTTACGTAATAAAACAGCCCTGATCTGACTTGAACTGAGATTAAATCCAAATTTAAATATTGATCCTGTTATTCAATGGCCAAAAACATGTTTCACATTGTAATTATAGAAGCTAACTTTTAATGTATTTACTTTTCTAATATATGAATAAATGCAATAGAAGATAACATTTTAACACCGAGCAATGACTGGGGAAATAGTTTTAAGTTTGACTGTGTGTGCGTCCATTCTGAACATCTATTGAGCGTCAGCTTGAAATATTTAGTGACATCTAGTGGTAAATACATGTCAGCTAACTTAATAGCCCTCCCCTCACCCCTCTGGTGCAACATGGCAGGCAAATGAAAACACAACAGTTCACTTAATAAATACACAAACATTGCTTTCTATTTCTGCAGATCCCCACAACCCTGCAAACTAGTGCTTTGAATCAATCATTTTGAAATGGCAGCCATAAAAAGTAAAAATCTGCAATTTGTGTTGTGTTTTCATAAATGAATGACTACATCCAAGTCAACAAGATAAATTGTTTCTTCGGTTTCTTCGGATTTTTTGGGATATAAATCGTGTGCATGTTTTTCGCTCTTGCTTCAGGCGGTGGCTCCGCTCTCCCCCGTCATCCTGGTGGGGACCCACACAGATGTGAGCGACGAGCTGCAGTCTCGGGCCTGCCTGACTAAGATCAAAGAGGAGCTTCTGAACCACCAGGGTTTTCCTGCAATTGCAGATTATCATTTGGTTTCTGTCTGCGAGGACTCGGACTCCATGGCCAGACTCCGCAAAGCCATTGCCAAAGAAGTCACCAGCTTCAAGGTAGAAGAAACTACACAGCAGGTTAAATGTTTGCTGCTTGACTCACCGTCTCTCCTCTTCACAGATCCAGGGGCAGCCTGTGATGGGCCAGCTGGTTCCAGACAGCTATGTGGAGCTGGAGCGCCGGGTTCTCGTGGCGAGGGCGAGAGCCCCCTCTGATTTCCCCGTGCTCAAGCACAAGGAGCTGCTGCAGCTCATCCAGGAGAGTCAGCTGCAACTGGAGGAAGCTGAGCTGCCGCACGCAGTCCACTTCCTCAGTGAAGCCGGTGAGTCGAGCCTTGAAGCAAATGGATGATGTATTTCTCTACAAGACTGAAAGGTTTCAGCTGCCCTGTGGGCTGGAAATAGAATAATAGAGTCAGTGCCTCTTTGGCTCTACATTAAATTCATCGATAATTATGTGTTTTATGTCTGTTATGAATTTATTGATAATTATGTTGTTTTTTTTTTTCCCTGCAGGAGTTTTGCTGCACTTTGATGACCCTGCACTTCAGCTGCAAGAGCTCTATTTTATCGAACCACAGTGGCTGTGCAACATCATCTCCCAGGTAACGTCATCTGCACACACAGACACACACACACAACACACAACACACCCCTAAAGGGCTGACTAGGTTTATTGCTTCAACAAAGCATCTGTTTCAGATCCTTCTTTGAGCCCAAAGCAGATGCTGAATATCAGGGAGCATCCTTCAGTTTTGTGCTGAATGGAAAAAGGACATTTTTGTTCCCCAATTGTTTTCAGATTGCATTATTTATCAGAAAAATTCTGTCATGCAACTGCATGTTCTACTGAGCGGGCTGAGAAGGAGATGTGTTCTTGAAAAAGTGGAGCCCTTTTTCCAACAAAAAGTCCTGACTCCTGCAGAAACATGTTTGTGTCAGCCGCACCGATCCACGTCATGTAATCACACCGTCCCTGGTTCAAGTCCATCTAGAGACCTTTCCTGCAGTCCCCCCATTCCACCCTCTCTCTCCTGTTTCCTGTCAGCCTCTCTGCCACTTACTAACTAAAAATATAATAAAAGCATCTAAACCCAAAGCTATAATTAAAGGGGAAAAAAAATAAGATCTGTGTGTTTCTCCGTAGAAACTGACATTGAAGAGCTATGGGCTCTGGGAGCATCCCAAAGGAATTGTTCAGCGCTCGATGGTGGAAAAGTTCATGTTGGAGACCAAATGTTTCCCAAAGAGCCACCTGATGCAGTTCTTCAAACTGTTGGAGAAGTTCCAGATCGCACTGCCGTTCGCAGAGGACCAGCTACTCATACCCAGCAAGTATGTTCAAATCCCCAGCTGGAAAAAAAAAACGTGAGAAAAAACAGTTCAAATGTGTCTAACCACTCTTTTCCTTTTTTAAGTTTGTCCAAACACAGGCCAGTGATAGAGCTGCCTCACACTGAGAACTCAGAGGTTATTGTGCGTCTTTATGAGATGCCGTACTTCCCCATGGATTACTGGTCTCGACAGATCAGCCGCCTACTGGAGGTCTCATCTCACCTGCTCTGTGGAAGAGGTAACATGCACATATAAGCAGCCCGCCTGCTGTCTCATCGGTGCCATTTGTCTAAGAAATAAAGTGTATCTCTGACGGTTGGCTGTCTAGAGAAAGTTGTGCGGCCCAACCGAATATACTGGCGGAGAGGCGTCTACTTGAGCTGGTCCCCTGAAGCGTACTGTCTGGTGGAGGCCACTTCAGTTGAGGAAAATCCCTCCAGCTTTGTCAAGATAACTGTGCCTTCCTCACATAAAGGTTTTGCATGCACAACAATTGCACAAAGACCGGAGGAAAGCGTTAATGATGTTGATGATGTCTCACCACCATCCGTCTCCCCCTCAGGCCAAGTGTTAATGGGTCAGGTTGTGGATCACATTGACTCTCTCCTGGAGGAATGGTTTCCTGGCCTGCTGAACACCGATATGCACGGCAGTGGGGAGGCTCTACTGAAAAAGTGGGCTCTCTACAGCTTTGAGAATGAGCAGGAGTGGCGCAAGATCCTTTTGGAGGACCTCTTCACCTCATCTGACAACAGTACATAAAACTTTTGATTTAGTCAATGCTAAAAAAAAAAAAAAAAGACACTCAATCAGAAGAGAGGTTGAGAACCTCCTAAATTAAAAAGAGTATAACATATGGGACTTTCAATTTGAATTATTTTGGGTACTTAGCTCCCATTATCTGCCATTTTTTATTTTCATGGTTTAATTTTCAATCATATATTTTCTGCTGGTGAATCCAGAGGACCTCCGGAGCACACTGCCCATGTCTCAGATCGCCCCTGACTTAGTCCTAAGTGATCAGCCTGCAGCTACAATGCTGGACAGTGAGGAACTGTCTGTGGACATGTCTAAAGAAAACCAACTGGGTGAGCTAATCATATTTCTGTGCTGAAGTTTATTTTATTTTTCACTTCCAACGTATCTATTTTTTATTTTGTTTTGTTGGTCGAAAGTGAAAATATAACGCGTGTTTGTTTACAGGGAATGGCGGCTTTGGAACCGTTTATCGAGGTGTCTACAAACACGAAGACGTGGCCGTGAAGATATTCAACAAGCACGCTTCTGAGCTTTACGTCTACAGGCTCCTCAGACAGGTGCCAAAGAAAATTTTACTGTAATGTGACAGTTGTTCTGTCCAGGACAGATCAATAAAAACAAAGTGCCTTGATTTCATCCAGGAGTTGGCCGTGTTGGGTCGCTTACATCACCCCAGCCTGGTTGGCCTGCTGGCAGCCGGTTCAGCTCCCCAGATGCTGGTGATGGAGCTGGCTCTGCGCGGCTCATTGGACTCATTGTTTGAACATGAGAACGGCAGTCTCAACCAGAAGCTCCAGCACAGAATAGCTCTGCAGGTTGCAGACGGCCTCAGGTAGAACGTTACAGTGTAATTTTGGTGCATTCAAGGTGCAGAGCTTCCGTTTCCTTTCACACGTAAAGGAAAATCTTGTCATTGTTCGGTGGTCAGATACCTTCACTCAGCCATGATCATCTATCGGGATCTGAAGCCCCACAATGTGCTTCTGTTCAACCTGAAGACCGACTCTGAGATCATTGCCAAGATCACAGACTACGGCATCGCCCAGTACTGCTGCAGCATGGGAGTGAGAAGCTCAGAGGGCACTCCAGGTCAGACATCTCCTCAATCATTAAAGATCCTTATTATGTAAAATCATCCTGCTTATTAAAACTACTGACCTGGAAATCTGAAGAGGTTAAACTGAAGGTCAGTGCAATTCTTACAATGAATACACAAAGCCCCAGACCGCCGGTTACGCTGTTAGATTGTCATATTTCTGTGCTTCATGCAGGTTTCCGAGCACCAGAAGTTGCCCGCGGCAGTGTTATCTACAACCAGCAGGCTGATGTGTTCTCATTTGGCCTCCTGCTCTATGACCTCCTGACCTGCGGCGAGCGCATCTCTGATGGCATGAAGTTCCCCAGTGAGTTTGATGAGGTCGCAGTTCAGGGGAAGCTGCCAGGTAATCTTAATTTTTTCTGACCATGAATTTAAGATCACCTCCGACCTGAAATCAACCCTGTCGTACATTCTTAAACGCAGCGGTTCTCAACAGAAATATCTCTCCAGGGGTCCTTAAAGGTCTTGGACCCCACTTTGAAAAGCACTGGTTTAATGTACTAATGTCTTTTTTTCTTGTCTTACATTACTGTGAAGTCACAACAGGTTTCTGGTTCCATGTGAAATATACTGAAGCACCTTTCCAACCACTGATGAATAACTGGGCTGATAAATGGCTTCTAGATAGCGTCATTATGCACAAATTATTAAGAGACATTCAAGAATTTACAAATTTGTTTCATAATGACCATTTTCACATTAAAAAGCTTGTCAGGTGTTTAAATCTAATGTACCTAACAACAAAATGTGCCGATCATATCATCCACACCCAAAGTTTTCGATACTTTGGCTTATATATAGGTTCTTATATCTTTATCACATGTGCGATCTACTTCCTGGTGTTGCTTGAAAACTATATTTAGGTTTAGGGGTGCTACAGATAAGAACTATTGTTTCAGTTGCGTAATTAATTTCCAAGCTTAAGTGAGGGAGCATTCACTTCACTGTCTCATTCACAGATCCAGTAAAACACTACGGTTGCTCACCTTGGCCGGGCTTCCAGGCGCTGATGAAGGACTGTCTGAGGGAAAGTCCACAGGATCGACCCACCTCTGCTCAGGTCAGAACCTGAAGACTGTGTGAATGCGTTCATTTGGGGCGGATTCTTTCATTTTGCCGAATAATCTACCAAGAGTGTGGAGACTGGCCGTAAACTGGACAGATGATGTTGGATCTAATAAAAAAATAAATAAATAATGATTATAAACCCATACTTAATGTCATGTGTGCAGGTGTTTGACCGGCTAAATTCTGGGGAGATGCTGTGTCTGATGAGGGAGGTGGTGGTTCCCCGGGCCATCAACGCCGAGTGCCTCACAACGAGCTCGGGCAGCAGCCACAAAGTCTGGCTGGGAGGGGGCAGCAGCATCAGCACACAGCGAGTGGGCTCCGTCACGGCTGTGGATCTGGATGCCGACACGATCATTACACAGGTATGAACGGCAGAAACAGTTCGCTCATCTTGACATGCCCTTAAAGCAGCAGCAGACCGGTTCTCTCACCCCCCCCCCCCCCCCACAGGACATCGACACCAGCCCTGTCCTGTGTCTGGTGACGGTCCAAATCCCCACTGAGGCCTGCGATTGGCTGGTGGCAGGCACCCAGTCTGGCTCTTTGGTGGCCATCAGCACAGAGGACATGTCAACTTGGCATCACCTGCAGAGCGTCAGCGATGCCGTCACCTCACTGTTCTTCCATGTGCACCCTCGTCGAACGTAAGTGTCTGTAAAAACACAGTGAATGGTAACATTTCCGTTCGAGCATGAATTACTTCCTAGAATTTAAAACGCAGCTAACGCTTTCTGCAAAGCGTCTGCAAAAGGAAGCATACAGTTCGAACCCTGAAAAGACTATAAACCTACCTGTAGCACTGTATTATACTCATGTACAACTAAATACTGCGGTTACATTCAGTCAACTGTCGTCACTGATACTCTGCTCTTCGTGTTTTGTTTTTTTCTTTTCAGCCAAAGGAAGAATTATTTGCTGGTTGGGACAGCAGATGGAATTCTCACAGTTTATGAGGATTCTGTTCTCAAAGTAAAAACTGATTCTTGCTTTTGTTTAGTTGTCTATATCTCCATTCCATGTACAGCATGACAGTTGTGTCTCAAATAAGGAGCAACCTCAAAGAAACAACTTTTTTTGGCTTAAGGGATTTAAAACTTATACCGTGAGCACTATTCAATTCTCACATCAAAAAGATATCCTCGATCCTAAATTGGGACAGGCTAGTTAAATACAGCATGCGAAGGATGAAGCCCCTGAATTGGGACACAGCTCATGCTTGTGATAGATCCAGACCTCCAGTTGGTTTCTTTGTTTTCCTCTCGCTCCTCGCAGCAGGACAATGGTCGGCCGGTTAAAACTATCACTGTGGGAAACGTGAGCACGCCTGTCATGTGCCTGGGTCAGTCGGTGCATTTACTAGACAGCAGGTCTGTGTGGGCCGGCTGTGGGACCAGGATCCTCTCCTTCACGGCTGACTACGACGTCTGCAGGAGCATCGACACCAGACCAGGCCTCATCTTCCAGTGAGTGAAATCTGTGTTTAATCCCAGAACAAATATTCAAGTCTGGAGATTCCTGAATTTAAAATAATTGGTTTGTTGGCAATGCCGATAGTGATGTGTTGCTGTCTCAATATAAGAGTTTTGTGAATGTGTTTGTGTGCGTGCGTGTGCCCCATCCAGGCAGCAGCAGTCAATGGCTGGTGAGTCTTGTGTGTCTCGAATGGTTGTGGATAAATACATATATCTGAGCAAAGTTGGAACGCCAACGGTCGAGGTTTGGGACAAGAGGAGCGAGAGGATGGTGGACTGTGTCGACTGTGCCCAGATCATCAGGTACAAACACAGCACGCATTTTCACCAATATTCACGGAGACCATCTTAGCCGTGTGTGAGCAGCAGCACAACATATCCTCTTCCTGCAGACGTAACTCCGGCCTCAGAGGGAGGCTGGGCAGTGAGGCGACTCCGCCCTGGGCCAGAGTGAAGTCCCTGCTGGTGCAGACGGCTGCAGCTCTCTGGATCGGCACCAGAGGGGGGCACCTGCTGCTGCTGGAGCTTTCCAAACACCAGACCCTGCAGGTGATCGGCCCCCGCTGCGACTCCATGCGCTGCATCGCCCCCGCCCTCATAGGTGGGACCTCAGCTTTTATTTATCCATTTTATTATTTATGCATCATATTGATCCTGTGTTGTTTTTGTGCCGCAGGTGTAGGTCACACATACTGTTGTATTGATGGGGGCCACAAAGAGACAATTATCTGGATGTTATGACAGAAGCCACAGACATCTGTCACTAGATTTTAGAGCAGCAAACTGCTCCCTTTTTGACTTAGCTCATACACAGAAAGAATAAAATGACCCCATATTTGAGTCTTTTACAATATTTTATCTGAAGTGTTGATATCCATAAAAGATATGTTTGAGGTGTTTGTACCAAATGCCATCTCAGTATACTTTTGGATCAGAGGGTCGTTTCTGAGCCTCTCTTCTGAATGACTGAATACATTTTATATAAACCTTTGAGGGAATCAGATCCTGGAGGGATGTCCTCGTTGTGACATCACAAAGTTACAGAAGTCCTGATGGTTCAGTTTAAGGAAAAGACAGAGTTTAGTGAGGTTTTCAATATGGGTGTTTCTCACTTTGACTCTTTGATAGTATTGATATAGAACCTACATCTGCTTCAATAAATATTAAAAAAAGGCAGTGAAATCTCATTTTTTAATATGCGACGGTGATAATTGTGTTCGGCAGCTCAATTTCTGACTGTGGATGAATAGAGGTTTTATTTATTTGTCTCTCAGATTCCTAATGCAACATCTGTTGGATTAATAAAGTCCAAAAGCTTTTAGTTATATCTTGTGTTTTGTGGAGAAGCAGCTGTTTCCTTTGAAGCATTTGAATAAATCACAGATGTACAGTGTGAAACACTTAGTGAGTGAGAAAATGGATGAAAATGAGAAGCCAGGCAGCTGAATGAATTATTAAATAAAAGGGTTATAAACAGCTGGGTTATTCTTTTGTTTTGGTTTCGTGTTCTGTCAGGGTGTTCCAAACAGCGCAGCATGCCTCTCACAGTTTGCTCACTCTTGTGTGTTTTTGTATGTTTGTTTTCCTTTACCCCTTGATCTCCTTTTGGATTTGTTGCTGTAATTCTTGGGTTTAATTGCCGTATCAACACCAGCGTTTCTTTATGAACTCCATCAAGTGAAATTAATCTTTTTTGTTTCCTGTCATGAATAGGAACACCAAATTTGAAGAATGCGGTGCTGTCTTTGGGCAGAAGACTCCCACAAGACAAGAGACAGTTTGGTGAGTCTGAAGGTTCATTGTTGTGTCACAGTATGAGTTTCTGTGCGTTGGTCTGAAGTGGATGTTTGTTTCTGCCCTCAAGACGAGGAGTCGGTGCTGATGGTGTGGAACAGCACGATGCCGATGGAGGTGAAAGACCTGAACAGACACTGCGAGAAGAGAGAGCAGATCGCAGCCAAAATGAGAGAGCAGCTTCTTCACAACTGAGCCCGCAGGTTCGAATGTCTTTTCATGTTTCGTTCCTCCGTCTTCCCAATTCATGTCATAATTCTGCTCAATGTAGCTGTGTTGAATAACCCCTCAACTTCATCTAATCATAAATATATTGGCACTAACTTTAAATCCAACTGGAGTCAAGTCCAGCTGACACGGTTGGAGTGATGATGTCAACATCGTGTTTAATTATTCATTTGTTTTACAGAATCGTGCATGGAAAAGGGATGAACTCTCCGGTGGATCAGTGCACGAGGAGACGTTCTGCCTAATTTTCAGACAGCTCTATGTCATGAGGGGAAACTGTTCCATTGAATCAGCAAAAGAATACATTCAATTAATCCATTTGATTTCAAAAAGAGGCCCAATTATGAAGCGACATGCTGTGAATCCAATCTTCATATTCAAAGAGAGCGCACATGTGTCTGAATATGTATGAAAATATATATTAGATTATTTATTCTCATGTCGGTGTGCATGTTTACCAGGGAGCATCGTCACTACAGCAGTAAATAGACCTTAGGACTGGCTTTGTGCAGTTGTGCTTTTTATTCTTTTTATGTAATGTTACTTTAAGCCACTGTTTTTGTGATTGTGTCAAACAACAAGAAAGTAAATCTTATTTTATGTACTATCCTGTCATCGTTTCTCATTTACCAAAAGAGGCCATTTGTAAGTTTTCCGTGCTGCAGCTGCGGCCATTGCTTTTTTTTTTTTTTTTTTTTTTTTTTTTTTTTTTGAACTACACCCTCTGAGCAGGTCGAGACTGCAGTGACCCACTATCGGAAAAATGAGGAATCAGACTGGGAATAGCTGGTTGTCACGCTAACCCCTGCTGGGAGAAGGAAAGAAGTCTGATCTTGAGCTCAGGTTTCTTCCAGACCGGTAAGTGAGCAGCTAATGCTTCCTGCTTCTGCTTACATCTTGTGTTCAGATGAACATGTTACCAGCTGTAACTAGTCATGAATCATCCATCTCACTATAATAACCTAAAGATAATATTAGGACTTGTTTTTCCTCTCTCTGAGGGTGAAGAACAGATGCTAACACGTGAGCGTAACTTCAGACGGCTCCTTCTAAAGTTAATGTTTCGTGATTTCCATTTCAGTTTTTTTGATGCAAATGACCAACTTCATTCTTTCCACAGTACGTGTTCTTTTCATTAGAAATATTTTAATTGTGTTTCAACTCCTATGTTTTATTTGATGTAATAATTACAAAAATAATTACATAGATGTTGAGAATCCCTTGGAATTTGGTTTGAGACAATAAATCACAAACATTAGTTTCATGGTATGGTGCATTGTTGTTGTTTTAATCATGTCTGGGGGAAAAAAAAAGACATTGCATTTAAAGCCATTTCATGAAAAAAAAAATATTTACAAGGAGGACTTAGTCCTCCCAAACACTGACAATACATTAGTAAAAAACAAAGAGATGAGAGTTAAAGATTTGAAGTAATGAACCTTAAAAGCATGGTTGTCTGATATCCAAACTATTAAGATAAATATATTTATAATATTTATATTATATTTACAGAATACCTTAAATTTACAACGCTCATCATGTATTCTATAAACAAATATAAATTACTTAGGCACACTTTTTTTCTCAATCAATCACGGGACTGGATTTCAAAGGCCATCCTCCAGATTGATGCAAACTTTTGCAAAGAGGAAATTCTTCACTCGGAGCGGCTGCAACTGCTCCTAATCTCAGTATTGGTGGCCCAGCAGTTAGGGGTCATAATGTACACAACCACTTTTTACAGCATTTCCCACAGACCCAGCCGCTGTCCCAAAATGACCTCCTGAACCTCGCTCCCTTTGCTGCCTCCACTGTGCAGACTCTTTTTCAAGTAGGCCTGGTGGACCATCCACCTTATTGCTTACACTCTTTCACTGCTGCAGGATCTGCAAGTAGGAGGGTGGAGGTGGAGGTGAGTTTGGGCAGCGGCTGAGCAAATGGGTCAAAGGGTCAGACAAGGATGATGTTTATTTTATTTTATATATATATTTTTTTTAGATAAGGTTCAGAGAAAGAACAAATTGAGAGCAACTACGATATCTACAAAGAATATACAGCACAAGTGGAATGTACATTGATGACACAGGCAACTAAATGCACGCAGTGGGGTGTAGGGGGAGGAGCGGCCAGCCGGTATGGCCGGGCAGGGCTTACTATTTCAGTCAGTTTATAAGTCCGACTCGGGCATATCCGGCATGTCTGCCATCAGGTAACCAATACCGTAACGGCCATTGGGCGCGGTGTCCGCATCTGGGGCGCCGCTGCCACCGCCGCTCTGCTTGCGGTAGATGCTGTTGCCGGGCATCGGTGAGGGCGCCTCGCTGGGCGACTTACCCTGGATCAGGCTGGTGTCGTCATCCTCCCCGGGTCGGGCGCTCTCCTTGATGATGCGGCCCTTCTTGTAGGACACGGTGGAGAGGCCGCTGGTGTTCTCGTCGATGATGTTGAAGTAGCGCAGGCCAAAGACCACGGGCACAGGCATGATGGCCATCACCACCAGGGAGATGCAGACGAAGATGCCCCACGGCGGGAAACGCAAGGTCTGCTCTTTGGCCTGGAGGTCACGCACAAAAAAAAAAAACAATTATTACATGTGGCATTTACTATTTGATCTTGTTGGAGCCTGTCCTACTATTAAAGTCTCTTTCAGGCAAAATAGCTTCAGATTACCGATGAATAGAAGCATTATTTATTCTTTGGGTTCATATTGTTGTAAATTCACTCAGATGAGGTAACTTCGCTGGACACATTAAGGGGAAGATGACTGTGATCAAACAGGTTTGTGAATGTCTGTTAGTCGACATTAGACTACACATCCTGTTGATTGTCTGAGGGTTAAAAGCTTTGAACCCTTAAATCTGCTTTTTACCTCATCCAGGATTACCAAGTGAGGGCTTGTACCTCCCCCCCATTGATCCTCGGTCTCAGGAGAGAAGAGCCGGAGACGTTAACTCACCTCTTCCTGTATCCAGGCACTGTAGCTGGGCGGCGTCATGATCAGCTGGATGAGACTGGAGCCCAGGAGAACCAGCAGCAGGATGGGCGTGATGAACTTCCACATGTAGTAGTAGAAGCGGAACGGCGTAAAGCCCAGCATGTCCTTCAGGTCTTCAAAGAACCTGAGAGAGCGGCAGTAAGGAACCAGCAGGAGGTGAGATCAAGTGAATTCACAACAGTTTCATGTTCTTTAAGAACGTGGTGACCTTTATATGTTATTTAAATGTAATTATTTTCATGCAACCATAAAGGCCAAATATAAACAATCAGTTGCTCCTGTAATACGTGGATTCGAACTACATTTCTTCCTGTGGTGTTTGTAGCTTCAGCTCTCTTCTGAATAAACCTGTCAGCATAGTGCTCGTGTTACAAAACCACAATAAGATAAGCAGAAGTCTGCCTCTGTAAACCCCCCAAATGCTATGCAAGTTTTTATACAGGCGGATGTCTTTTGGCAAACTTACTTTATTATAAAAGTGGACATATTGTATAGAAATAAAACAATTTTATATTTGAAGTATAGTTGGAGTGTCGTTTGAGACATGAGTGCTCTAACAGCGAATGAGCATGCAGCTTTCTTTTTAGCCATGATAAATTCAATTATATCTCAAAATACTGTATGGACTTTATTTGTAGTATTTTATTTAGGAAGTGTAATCTGCTCATTTTCACACACTCTTAGTATTAAGAAGTAACTGAAGGAAAGTTTGAACGACAGGCAGACGATGATGTTTCTTACTTGTCGATCCCGTAAACCCAAGCGATGGCCACGTTCTCCAGTATGACCACTATGAGCAGAGGCAGAGTAGCCGAGTAATCATCGAACATGGCCACAAAGTAGTTCCCTGAGCGCTGAACAAACAGGAGACCGATGGAGAAAGCCAACACGCAGCAGCCCACTGCCGAAGAGAAACAGGAAGTTAGTCACCACACACAAAGACTTGGAATACAAAGGATTAGGCAGGATTAGGAGGGACTGACACGGAAAGGTATGAAGAGCATTAACCTTTAAATTTGATATTTCTAAGTATAACTTTGAAATGGAATCGGAATTTCTGTACAATTCAAGTGCTAGGTGAGGTGATATTTGATTTGTTTCTCCCAACTTGCAAACAAACGGGATGTGTAGAGACAAACTGAGTACTGACTGTAGCTTGTTTATGTAGATCCTTTTAAAGCTGGAAGAGCAGGATGGCTCACATCTGTTCACTACAGCGTGGAGCAGACACTGAGCCATGAGTCTCATTAATCAGCAGCGGTTTGTTTGTTGCTTGTTCATGGTGGAGCGTTTAACCATCCACTTTTGAAGGAATTACTTCATGCTGGAAGCTTTGATTCCTGATTTCTATTTTTTTTTTTTTTTTTTTTTTTTGTCTTTTGTTTTGAAAAGCTGAATCCTGTCTTAGACTGTCTCAGGTTCATAGTTTGTTATAGTATAGTTCACACTTTGAACGTGTGTAAATTATTATTGCGACAACCCATCCCTCTGTGGAGAAACTGAAAGTCTGACTTCTTGGTGCAGAATCCTTTAACACGCAGAGGTTGATGTGAAACATCCTGCATCCGTGAGATTTTTCAACCATTACTCCCTTCATACTTCCTGCACAGGCCATCAGTTTGGACCCGACTGACTCTCAGAATCGGAGCCTGAAGAAATCATCTGATTATTCACCTGTAAGAAACTCCTTGCGGACTTTGAAAGTGTCTATCAGCGGAGTGAGGATGCCCTCGATGGTGCCGAACATGCTGCCGAGGCCGAGGTTGACCAGCATGAGGAAGAACATGACAGACCAGAAGGGCGAGGCGGGGAAGTGGGTCATGGCTTCAGTAAAGGCGATGAAGGCCAAGCCTGTGCCTTGGACCGCCTGTCCGGGGAAGAGACGAGCGAGTAGAAGTCAAAATCACAGAACTTATGAATATTAATTCACCTGTGATACTTAAGAGTTTTTTTTTTTTTGGAGTTTCTACATTTTGTGATTGCACACAGCCAGGCCAGTGTTTGTGTTGAGCTACACTAAGTAGCTGCAGCCAATAATGTGAAGCTTCTCCTTTAAATCGATATTTTCCAGGTATTTAGATATTTTTTTTTACCTTGTTGAGCTCCTCCTCGATGCTGCAGGATTCCAGTCCCAGTTTCTCATAGTCGTCCTCTTTCACCCCTCGGATGATCTCTGTCATCTGGTGATAGTCTTCGGCACTGACTTGACTAACCTGAGTGAGGTTGATGTGGTGGGGAATCAGGTTCGCTTCGATGCCATTACCCAGCAACGCCACAATCTTATTGGTGTTCCTAAGACACAGACAAAGATTTTAGTCTGATGAGCTTCACACTTTAAAACGACTTTCTCTTCCTTCTCCGAGTAAAGAATAAAAATGGATATTTCCCAGTTTGACTGTGGGGTGCGTCCACGTTTGGATCAGCTCTTTGACGGTTTACAGGAAACACAAAACATCTCAAATGTGAGATTCCACTTGTACTCACAGTGCGACACATTTGCTGTTCAGGATGTTGGCTTTGAAGCCCAGAACGGCGAACACCACCAAGGTGGCCAGCACGGAGGTGAAGAAATTAATAAAAGACACCAAGACGGCGTCGAAGTGGCAGTTGTTGTTCCGCTTGTTGTAGCTGGAGAAGGCGATGACGCCACCGAAGCCGAGGCCCAGCGCGAAGAAGACCTGCGTGGCCGCCTCTCGCCACACTTTGGCCTCCAACATGATCTCCAGCTGAAAACGGAGACAGACGTGATATTATGAGGCTGAAAACATCTGACCTATTAGAATACAATGAAAAAGAACATCCTGAATTTAAGCAGCGCCAAAGGTCCTGGAAGATGTTTGGTTTCCACGACACAACCACACATTTTATATTACACATCGTTATTCGTGTGTAGGCAGTGAACACAGTTCATAATGAAAGAAGACTGTAGTGTAATTGGAATTGTACCCTGCAGCTAATGTTCATATGATGGAGCGTGAGGTTGAAAATGGTAGAAAGGCAAGTCCCCCCCCCCCCACCTGGAGTGAAGGTAGTAAATACAAGCATCGGGTATTAGCAGATTTAGCAACAGTTGTTGTGCATGGTGTTGTTGGTGCTAGTGTATGTGTTTTGTGTTTCATGCTTTATGCTCTGATTCAGCACGACAAAAAAAAAAAATAAATTATCATACATCTACTGAGCTGCTTAAAAAAGGTGCCAACGGTCATTTTTTGTTGTTTATTGAATCGTGTTTTGCAGACTGACAGCTGGCGCCCCTGACAGTTTTCCTCCTGGTGGTCTCTCCCATCACCAACGTCTCAGGCTGCGGCGAGCGCAGACCAGAACACGCAAGCAGCAGGACTTTGATGTCCGAAGACGTTTGGCAGGACGAGTCGTTTGAAGTCGTAGCGTGTCAGCCGGCGAGACTGAGCAGACAAACGAGACGAGACGAGAGAGGCGAGCCTCTTCATCTGGTCGCTCACATTAAAGCTTTTGAGGAGCCCTGTTGCCGTGGCAACTAGATTCCGCAGCCCGTGGCGCCATTGGCTCGTTGCTGCTGAGGAGACGGCCTATTGCAGGGCAGATTTCATTTTTTGACTTTAGACGCCTCAAACAATGAATGGATTCACATACGGGGGGGGACTTGATTTTCAGTTGGGAGGAATAATACATTTAAGAATTAACTACAGCGGCCCAGAAAGCTCAACGCACTGGAGCTTAGGAAAACATATACACAACAACAAATAGACACAAACTCAGAAAACAGCAACACATGAGCTGCAACTATAACACAACAGAAGTATTCCCAGGAGGTGGTTGAAAAAAAGAAAAAGAAAACGTGGAGGTCACTTTCCTGCTGCTTGTTTAAATGAGTCAGTTCATCAGTTATCTGTTGTAAAATTCATCCTTTGTTGGTGTAGGGGACGGGATTATTGGACAACTTAAGGTAAATGAAAAAGTAAATGTTTGCTAAGGACAAACAGTAAAAACGTCACTCGTGTAACGTGTCATTACCTTGGGTGTGAACATATGTCGAATCCCGTCCACGGAGCCTTTCAGGAGCAGGGCCCGGATCAGGAAGCAGATCAACACCACATACGGGAACAGGGAACTGAAGTACATCACCTGAAAGCAGAACAGCTCACTGAGTCCAACAGCCTTCATCTTCAGTGAAGTGAAGAATATTTAAGTGTAACTGAAACTTAAAACAATAAAACGGCAAACCAGCCATCAGAAGGAACAAGACGTCGAGCAAAAAGCTTAAAGAATGTTGATTTTGTTAATGCCAGTGAGCCAGTTTGAGGACAGGTGAGTTTAAATTTGGGCCTGAGGGCCCCCCTCTGAATAGACGGGACTGACGACATGACTCAGCCGCCACACTGCAACATGTGTATTTACTAAACTATCTGCAGGGCGTGGACGCAGACGCTGGCTTTAGTGTTGAGTAATGTACAGTTGGTGAATCAGCGATACGGTGGTTTGTGTGTAAGCCCTGAAGGAGATGTCGTCACGTCGCATCACGATTAGGAACGGGATGGTGAGCTTCTTGGCCGGATGCTTTCACATATTTCAGCCAAAGTTCCTGAAGCAAACTGCAGTCTCTAATTTGCAGAATATAAAAGTATGTTTGTGGTATCTGACTCTGTTCAGTTTCTGAAACCTAAACATGTCCATGACCACAGGAAGTGACACTGGTGGCACAAAGGGACGCTGTTTATCGGTGACTGACTTCCTGCTGATGATCAGTCTGTTGACTATCACGTACATATATACATTTACTACATTTCTGTTTGTAGCTTCAGCTCTCTTCTGAATAAACATAGTGCATAGTGCTCTTGTTACAAAACCACAATAAGATAAGCAGAAGTCTGCCTCTGTAAAACCCCCCAAAAAAAGTCCCAGGCTTCTTGTAAAGGTCAAATTCTACAAACACTGCTATCTAAGAATTATTATTATTCAACAGATTTATTTTTTTATAGTTAAGATTTCACCATGATGAAATATATACGAGATTATAGATGACACATAACTTTACTTTCAATGAATGAATTACAGTATTTCCCAAATCTATGCCCCCCCCCCAACTCTCGATGAGCCAAACCCTGCTGGACTTTATTTTATTTCATTATTTTTTGGGCGCACTTGACAGTCAAACCAAACCCAAAGAGCGCGTGTAACCATGGAAACCACAACAGCCTGATCCCTTTCATACCCTCCCACCCCCAGACACCACACACACACAGAAACGGGACAAAAATGCAGATCGTGCTGGGGATATTCCTTGGAAAGAGCTTTTGTGTGAACGCGGGTGCAGAGAGGGCATTATTATTCTTTTATACCACACAGCGGCGATTAAACTTCAAAGTCTCTCGGAGCCGGCCCCTTCCAGAGAAAGTTCATGCCCATTTCTGCAGAGGCCGACTCAAAGGGCCTTCCAGAAACACCAGGTACTTGGAGGACGGCCATCTGGCCCCCGACTGCACAATTAACAGGTGGCCCATGTAAGAAACAACAAAAATACATTTCTATCCCTCTTTTTGCAGCTCGCTTGTGGAAGGACTTGATTTAGGCTGAAGCCTGTGGGACAACAGCGGCTGCGATAGTGTCTGTGACAGTGATTGTGGTTATCAGTGACATTTCTTGCCGCGCAACAGGATGTGCCAGACGGTGGAAATGAGGCTGTCTAGCTCTGCAAATCACTGTGGCAGAGGCCGAGATTAAAGCGCCGCTGTTGTTGAAGGCATCCATCTTGTTTTGTCTGCGACTGGTGCGGTGAGCTGAGGGCTCAGTGGACCTGAGTGTACAGTGGACAGCTGCTGGGATAAGACCTGAGCTGAGGACAATGTGTGAACCAAAGGTGGGAAAATTCATGAAGACGCTGACTTTCACTTTCCCCCAAAATATAGCAACCATCTAATGATAACCTTTTTTTTTTTTTTTTTCAAGAAAGTTTTGGCTGTTCACTTTTTTTCTTGTACTGTTTCTTATTAAAACAACATACTGACATTTTGTAACCTAACAGGATAATCTGAAGGACTAATAGAGTGAAATAAATTCTAATCAGTTTCATATTGAGAAAATATGTTGTCATACTGCGGAAAGCTTAATCATAATTTGAAAGGCTCACGGCTGAATTTTTTGAAATCTCAGGGGGTTTAATGAATTTTACCTGAAATAAACCTGACGTAAGATGTGAGGATAATACCGAAATCAAATAACTTCTACATCAAAAGCTTCTGGGAATGTAAAAAAACAAAACAAAACACGTTAGACCATTTTTCCAATTAGCACAGGCTTGACTTTGACCTTGGAAGAGCTCCAGCTAATGCTTGTCACATGATATGAGAAAGTATGGCATGATAAAAATCACCTGTTTGGGGGGGGGGGGGGGGGGGGACTAGAGTTGGAGTGAGGTTGTAAGTACAGCGCCAACCTTTTGCCTGTGAGCTAATCCTTCCGGATGCTGGTCACGCTACTGTCAGCTTACACTAAGTAAAGTTACTCTAATCTTAAGTAAGCTGGACCAAAAATCCCACACAAGATCACATGAGCTCCCGGGATCATATCTGAGGCTGAATAATTGGAAAAATTTGCACAGCCAAATTACAGAAGTCGCTCTCAGTTAGCTGTCCATATGTTTCCACTTCAAAGTGAGCTAATTTTGTGTGTAAGGGTTTTCAAAACACTTAGCAAGAAGTGGCTTTTTGTTTCTGACTCCACCCCCTGTTTTCAGGCACAACAGTCATATTTATGTACTTATCAAGGCCGAGTGGCCGAGATTGCACGGCAGCTGTGGTGGCCTTTCTTTCTTTTGCACCCGCATACACACTGTCTCCTCCTCCTCTCTTTACCAGACATTTTTGCCAGTGCGAGGAAAACCACAAATCTAATTTGTCCTTACCTTCCCAGAAGACTGGATGCCCTTGATCATAGCGAGGCAAACCATGAGCCAGGCAGCCAGCAGGCACAGCGTCATCTTCCAGTTGAGTCCGCCCCCCTCGGAGATGCTGTTGGAGATGTCCAGGGCCTCGCGGTACCAGTAGTAGGTGGTGGCCGAGCTCTTCTCGCACTCCGGCTCCACGTCTGTGGACAGAAAGGTTGGAGATGCATCTCAGAACACTCCAACGTCTGTGTGCATTTACACAGCAAGCACGTCGGTTTCTTACATGTACTGGTCTTGTTCTTGACGAGCGGACACTCGTTCCATGGCAGAGGCTGCTGGAAGGACTGGGAGAAGTAGAAGAGACTCCAGCCGATGATGACATTGTAGTAGAGCGCCACGAAGAAGCACACCTGCCAGGTAGAAGACGCAGGTTCACGTGACACACTATCGCCACATATACAGAAACCAACGTGATAATTACTGATTATTTATAATACTCAGCCTCCACAGCGTCAGACTCACCACACAGCTGGCGAAGCCGATGCCCCCGAGCCGAGGGCTGATGTAGTTCCACACCCCGATGCTGCCCCTGCGGATCCGCTGTCCTACGGCAAGCTCCAGGAAGAACAGCGGGATGCCGATCAATATCAGCAGGATGAGATAGGGCACCAGGTACGCTCCTGCCCGGGTGGGGGGGGGGGTAACAAACAACACAGACAGCGAGTTAGACTGGAAAGCAGCTGACAAGCAGACACTATCACACACAGAAACTTTAACTTTACTCTTGATGGTGACAAATGATATAAAAGACACAACTTCACCCAGATGGTATCTGTCTCATTGCCTCCTTTGAACACACACATCTGCTGATCTGCAGCTGTGGGTGTCCACCTGATACACCCCCCCCCACACCGCCTTCAGTGCAGTCAAACAATTCAGAAAACAGCCGAAAGACACTGTAGCCTGAAATTAAGTAAATTACTGTGGGGCGCGTAACAAAGATGACGTTCCTCTCTAGAATTAAAGTCTCAGAGTGAATGACTATCATCACGACAGACTGTAATATTGTGGTGGTGGGGGGGTTCGGGGGGGGATAAGGAAATCGGGCACATGATGGGAGGAAGGGAAGGAGAGAAACTAAAAGTCTTTGTTCCAGAGAAATGGCCAACGGTTAGATGTGTTCAGATTTTGCAACAATGAACCTTTTATTTTCCCGCTAAGTTCGAGGGGATGCACAACCTGTGCCGCACGTTGTGGCACACTTTTTCTTTTCCTGTCTTGAGAGTTGATTTGCAATGTGTTAGACCAATGTGCCAGCCACGACAGGATGTGTCTGGTATTGTTCACGTGTGTGTGTGTGTGATTGTGGCAAAATGTGGCCGGGGTGTCGCTGGAGCATCACAGAAGACGCCTCTTTTAGGTAAATTATTATATTTGTGTCTGGGCAGATTTTATTATCACAACTGTGAATTGGAGGTGGAGGTCAGTTTTCGAAGAGGCGACAAATTACAAGATGGCCAATCGAAATCAAAAATAAAACAATTTTTTTTCCTCACAACATCGAACACTATCACTGGTGGGTCAGTGTACTCCAGTGTTAGCTCTGAGTCTCTGTATTCTTTTTAAGATTAGTTTCATTCCTGAGTTTATTGTTTCATCTGGCCGGACGTTGATTCAGGTCCTTTCCTGAGTCCTGCTGTCCCTCCCCAGGTTTGGCTTGGATGGGAGTGGTTCGCAGACAGGAAGTGAATGTGTTGTTTTAAATGTGTGTAGACTTTTTGAAATGGTTTCTAATATTAACGCATCTAATTCGGGTTCACACAACTGTGGCTTCAACATCAGTAAGCATCAAATCCCGCTCTGGTCTCCTTTGTCTGTGAAAGGTGTAGTCTGGGACGTCCCGATAAAAGTCGCTGTCATCTTCCACAGACTAATAGAAACGTCTATGAGTCAAAGACTTTCATTATTTTTCACAGGGTGAAGCTGAAAATGCTTGTTTATCCAGTCCAGGATTATTAGTTTTGTTATGTGAAAAGATTTATAAAGATTGGTCGTTATATGGATTAAGTGTCTTCACAAAATGAAAATGGAGACACAGAGAGATCAGCGTGAGGGAGGTGAAGCACCTTAAAAAATCCAGCTCGGCATGTTTTTTCCTGGGCACTGCCAAAATATTCAATATCCTCAGGTGTGTTGAAATTCGAAGGAGTCGTCGTCTTTATGTTTGAACACAACAAACTGAAAATGCTCGTGTCAGATTTCTGTTCAGCAGCTGTCAGTTTATCTTTTTTTTTTTTTTTAATGCAGAGACACAAATAATCCACAGTGGGAGCGTAAAACTTCTGAAACTGATGAAATACATGATGCAAAAGTGCCCAACTGATGACAACTACAGATGACCTCACTTAATTTTACGTTGAATCACTCGGAACTCAAACTGGGTGCTTTTGGGGTTTTTTGTTTAAATGATTTTGTTTTGTTCTTCAATTTGTTGTACCTCTAATAGCCAACTGAAAAATGCAGAAGTATCGTGCATCACCAGAAATCTTTTTTCCTTTTTAAGTCAGTCTCACCACAACAATATGAAAGGACACTCGAAACAGTGACGGTAAAGACGTGAACACAACATACGACATGCATGACGCAGGATGAAAGATATAGATAAAGCACATACGCACACACACACACACACACACACACACACACACAGACAGACAGAGCTGCCCTCAGACCAACAGCTGACATTTTAATCTAATTACAGCCAAACACAGCAGGATGACCAGAGCTGTTTAAAACAGACCTGAGAACATGGCAGGGTCAGAAGAAAGGTGGTGATTAGAGCTGAACCCCCCCAACACACACACACACACACACACAGATACTAACAGATGGATCTTATGCTAATGATGCAAATGAACACACTTGTAAGACCATGATTCACTCAGCGGGTACACGCACTGTCGTGTTGCCATCACTACATGGACTTTAATTAATTTACTGGAGACCATCAACAATAGCTAAACCTGACCTGGAACCAAATCCTCACATTAAACCTGAATAATTCTATGATTTATCTTATCTGGACATCTTTTTTTTTTTTTTAATCTTGTCTCTGCACCACATGAGAACAAGCGCACACAAACGGAAAGAGAGCGAGAGATCTGAGCCTCCTGAGTCACTCAAACTGGCCCACATCTGAGCTTTCACAGTTCATGGACCTCATTTCTTAGACTCCATCGTAGTGGATTTAATAACTAAGATCACAGTCTTGTGTTTGTGTTTCTGCCACCAACGATCTGCACAAGAAAAACATGCCTTTCTTGTGACTTATTAAGATTGATTTGGGATTTGTTTGTTTGTATCCCGGATGGCGTTACATAACACACATGTATGAACAAGAACTTTCTGTACCGAGTACTGCGAAGTCGTGTTGGGCTACGTGGTTTGAAGTCAGTAACAAAAAGCTGTCATATTACACCACATTAAGGCAAATCTATGTAAAAAAAAAATCACACATATAAATCAATCAAATAGATCTTTGTCATTAAAAGTGTTGCCATTTCACACTTTGAAACACCATTGTTATGGGTAAAATTTAATAAATTGTGTTGCTAAGAGAAACAGATTCCATGCAAATGCCAACACAACTGGATTGCTTAACCGTAACATGCACAGACATGGGACTGTCCCAACCCAAATGATTGTACTATGATAGTGATATAACATTTTGCGTAATACAAAGAGTAGTGATGAAACGTCCTTTTGTATTCTAATTCCCAAGGCTTTCCTTGGACCTGTTGGTGTCTGTCAGGCCCGATGAGGCACAGCACCTGATAGTAAACCTGACTTTGATTGAGAGTTTCTGTGTCGTCTGGACAACCTCTCTGAGACGGTTTCATTTAATCAGCTTTTCTCCAGGCAGTCAATGGCTTTGCATAATCTCCAGGTGGGCAGCGCTGCACCTTTTCACCTTCCCAGCAGCACGGACACATTAGATTATACACCCTGCAGTCCTCGTCAGAAGCCACTTAGGTTGTGCATAATGCATTCTGGGAAACAAGGTTTTGTCTGCAGCGAGGTCGAACGTTATCATTGCAACATTTCACTACAATCCAGAGTGTGAGAACAGCTCACAGAATAATTTACACCCTGTTTACATCCGTAATATTCAGTTGAAAACAGGTTTGGCTGTTTATGTTTGTCAAAAGTTGCTGACTGCCATGACAGGCCACAGAGCTGTCTGGTTCTGACAAACCGGTAAACATTTTTTTCCATCGTTCTCAAAGCGCACTTAAAATCAAGCAGGCTGCACAAAAACATCACAGTGTGAAAGCAGCGAAGGACTGATCACGATGAGTATTTTTAGTGTCCAGCCTGGTGATGAATCCTGACAACAGCTTAAAGCTACGATTCTGTTCACCTGCAAATACATTCAGAGGAGACAGGAATAAATGCTGTGTCTATTTTAGGAACCCCGCCATGAACAGATGTTTAAAAATGGGCTCGTCCACGCAAAGTAGAGTGTTAAAAGCTGCATGGTTATTTTGTGAATCTGGGACCTAAATATCATTCTGATACACATTCGAGCGACTGAGAAGTGCAGAAGAGGAAGAATGCTTCTGGTTTCTGAGTATGAATGGCAAGTTCCTGGCAGATCTGCCTTGTTAATATGCAAATAAGACACACCACACACACACACAAAAAAAAAAAAAAGAAAAGACAAGAAAGAGAAGCACTGACAGTGAGACCAGTGATATTTGTCTACAAAAGCAGAGAGACATTTTCTTATTAAAAACAGAAAGATGTGCCACCCGAGAGAGAGTAGAAGTTGTCTTCTCTGTAGTTTGGATCATGCTTCCACCACGATACTCATCCTGAGGTTTTTTTTTTTTTAAACAGACAAACTTCCTCGTTCACAGCTCCATTTACTTCACCTCCACAACTACCGGTTTTGTTTGGCTGATCTGTTGCTTCCCTCGCGACTTGTTTCACTAACTTTTGTGGAGCAGATGTTATCATGTTTCAAATGTCATTCGTTCATCTTCTACCTCTAATCCGTTTCTGGGTTGTGTGGGGGTGCGGGAGCCAATCCCAGCTCACTCTGCTTGAGGGGCGGGGCCCCCCTGGACAGGTCAGCAGTCCATCACAGAGACAGACAGAGACCAACAACCACTCAGACCTACGGACAGTTTCGAGTCACCCGTTAACCCAAACATGAGGAAGCATGGAGACTCCACACAGAAAGGCCCCACTGCCCTTTTAGCCGGAGCTGAACGTTTTTCAGTTCCCGGGCGATTTCTTTTTTCCGAGGCAGTGAATCATACTGGAAGGACATGCTGTGATGAACTCAAAAGCACAGAGCGAAAGCGTGAATGAGAATGGCTGACAGTAACTCACCCCCTCCGTTCTTCTGACACAGGTAGGGGAACCTCCAGACGTTGCCCAGGCCTACAGAGAAGCCGACCTGGGCCAGGATGTACTGGAGCTTGCTGTTCCAGGCCGGGCGTTCCTCCTCCTCGCCGTCCGAGCCCCCTTCCTCCACGTCGCACTCTTTCCCTTCCCCGTCATGGTTGTTGACGATCAGCGAGCTCTTCTTGAAGGAATTGTCGCAGGCGTCCTCGTTGGAAAGCAGGTCTTTGACAGACTCTGTGACATCGTCGTCAAGCTCTCTCTTGACGGCCTTGCTGTTTTTGGGCATTTGATAAAGCAATCAGGGGCGAAGGATGGAAAGTCTTTTCGTTTGGCGGGGCTGGAAGAGCTGAAAAGTCACTTTGGTTTTGTTTATATATACGTGTATATATAAAAAAAACAGCTTGTCTTTACACAGCTACGAAGTTGGATGGCGTCTGGGGTCAAAGGCCCGTCGGGGGTTTAAAGACAGTTTGTAGAGATTGGGTGGTGAAGTGCTTTATTTCATCATCATCATCACCGAATGTCTGCAACAAAGAGAAGGGAAAAAAAACACTGCAGTCAGTGAACAGCAAGTCAAAGTGAGAACCGAGAGGGAGGAACCACAGTCTGATTGTCAACCTTCAATTTCCTCCCATCTGCCGCTGACTGACAGAGAAAACCCAGAAAACCCAGCGGCCTTTTTTTTTTTTTTTCTTTACACAGCGCACAAACTAAACCTGATAGAAAAATCTGTCTCTTCCTTTATTTCTTTTTTTTTTTTTGTACACTCTTTTATCTGACTGGGTGAAGTCCGCACAAAGAATTAGTGCTTTATCCCGATGATGCTGAGTTATTTCTCACATGGAAATCACATGGGGGGCGAATATTTTCTCTGTTGTTGTTCTTCCTGATCTGGGACGAAGAATGAACAGAACAGTATCCCAGACTGAGAAACTGACAGGTTGAATTAAATTATGGAGACTATCTGTTTCCTCCCCTAAATAATTAAAGGGAGAAGCCATTTGCATACGAACCCAAACAGCCTTTTATCCTCCTGCGGCTCTCTGGGGATGGGGAAAGCCCCCCCACCAGACTAATACCCTCCAACCCCCACCATATATGAAAAGATAACAAGTTTCAGAATAAAGGCAGGACTCGCCCTGCAGGAGAGGCGATGTGCACCACACGTGTAAATAAGAATGATCGATGCTGTAAACGGCACTGATGGGTGGGGAGGAGGGGGGGGGGGGGGCATCCAAGGGTGGGGACAGTGTCCACCAAGGGGGGGGGGGGGGGGGGTAAGGTGCGCAACATTATTCTATTTTTTTTATCCTATCTCTCATCATCCCTCATTTTTCACGATATGAAAAATACGATCGTGCTGCGGAAACGACATGCAGATTAAGTGATTCATAGATTTCCTTTTTACGCCTTCCAGATTAGCCTGCTTTTCGTGAGGAGAGGGCCGTCGTTTCATTATCCAGTGAACGCAACACAGCCTCCATTGCAGTTATCATAGAGGCTGGAATAATAATAATAATAATAATAAATATTATTATTATTATAATTATTATAATTATTATAACTGCTGCGTGAAAATAAGGAGATGGGTGCATTTTTTTTTTTTTTTTTGCCTGCCCACAGAAGAATGTGGAATGATGAGTTGAACAATGAACCAGTTCACGATGAGGAAATAGCTGATGAGGAAATTAAATGTAAAAATAAAAACCAATAGTAATAAAATAAAAATAAGAGAAGAAGAAGAAGTGCTCGGTGGTTCTCTGTCATCCGCCTCATTTAACGGCCCTCCAGTCTTCATGACATCCATGTGAGCTGTTTCATCATCACCGTCAGCCTGTCTGTCTCCTGCGCGCACTCACGCACGGACGCTCGCACGCACGCACGCACGCACCATGCGGGGCTTTCTGCCTCAAACCCGGACTCACCTGCGCGGAACCAGTCTTCCCTCCACCGGAGATGAAGCTCGTCTCAAGGAATGAAGTTGTGAGAGCACATGCAGGGGGCAGACATCATCGCCTGTGTTCTGGTCCTGATGCTCTGCTGGATCCGGCTCAGTCAGTCCGCTTCATATCAGCCGGAGCCTCGGCACTCCGGAGAGGAGGGGGAGGACGGGGGGGGGGGCGGCCAGCTCCTCCTCCGGTATCAGCCCGGTACCATCCTGTTTTTATCAGCTCTATAAATAACCCAAAGTAAATGAGACGTTTCTAATCCAAACAGACGCGGATTGAATCTTTTTTTTTTGTTTGTTTGTTTAAAATTGGGATGATCATTTTGGCTTCCCCCCCCCCCCTCCTTTTCTCCCATTTGGTACGCTCCACTATGGGGCTGTCTTAAGGATCGAGGCAATGTGCGTCTGTTTATGAGCGCTCATTTCACTCCCCGGGCTTTTGATTCGTGTCTGAATTAAACCCATTTATCATCGCTTCATAAACTCAGCGATTTGGATTGTAAGATTAAAAAAAATTATCTTTAACTTTAAAAATAATAACCCCCCCCAAAAAAAGGTTGGTCCGCTTCGTCAAGGTCGACATCAGCGCGTCATCCAACGTAACCTATGAGGGAATAAAAATAAATAAATAAATAAAAAACCATTTACATGTAGGCTAGACAAGACTGGCATCTGACTCAATGGGGAAATTATTTTTATTTCACAAATACACCTAACATGTCAATGATGTAAGAAATAAATATTCTTTTAAATACAGCGCAGATGTTGGACAGTAACACACAAACAGACTGATACTGAAGGAATGTAAAAGAAACACAATAAAAAAAAAAAAAAAAAAAAAAAAAGAGCACCTCCTGTACCAAAATATTACATCAGTTCTACAGAGAGAACATGAAGCTGAACTGGCTGCCTCTTATGAAGCCAGAATGAAGTGACGTCTAAGTGTAACATTTTGTTCTCATGAGCTTTCATTTTTAATTTCTACAATTCAACAAAATAGTAATAACAATAATGGTGATGATAAGATGCTATGATTTATTTGATGTGTATTGTTTCTTTGCCTTAAGCTATGACAACATATTAATTTTCATTCTTATTCATTCATTCAATCTTTATTTAACCTCAAAAGTCAATTGATCAAGCGCTCTTTTCCAACAACATCATGATTTCTTTAAAGGTACAGAGAGTGAGAACAGTGCCGGAGAAAAATGTTAAACCAGAATGTGAGACGTGTTCATTCAAAGATTGTTGCTGATGAAGGATCTGAATGACCCAATAAAACCAGTCAGTTTAATTTTGAAGTGGATTTTAAGTGTTTGAAATGCGAAAATCTGTCTTCTCAAGATCAATATGAACTTCTATTTTTATCATTACTAATGTTTTTAATCAGATAAAATGAGGAAAAGAAACAATTAGATGTGAAATGTAAGTTTTTCCACATAATTAGTACATTTCAGGACATCTTGCTGATAAGATGTCACGACGTTTGGTCCAGTCCAGTAAAATTACCAACTTATGAGGAATTGAGCATTTTTGAAGCAGGTTATTGTTACTTCTACTGAAGCCACAAAGACACACAGTGTTGATCCTGGAAAAGTTAATAAATCAGACGAAGGAATCAATGAAGAAATGCTCCATGAAATACATTTTTAAGTCTCCACCCACTGAAAAATAAGACATCTGCTTTTCTTGTCTTTGGGATATAAAGGAGCTGTTATTTGTTGTGTGCAGAGTGTTGTTTGCTGAAGGTGTAACTGCGCTCATCTCCCTCCGTATCACATCGTGTCATAACATTACTTATTCTACTTTCCATTTCCACAGCACATTTCCACTTGGTCACAGCTCCTTTGTGGCATTAGGGCACTTGTTGAAATCTACTGAAACTGGTTTCAACCATCATGATAATCACAGAGGGAACTAACAGTCCTTTGCGTTTTGTCTGGGAAGCGTTTTTTTTTTTTCTCCTACTACTGCCCACATTTATGTCCTGAGTTGCCCCAGTGCCTCGCACGATATCCACCCACTGTGCGCTTCGGGGTCACCAAGTGCATCACATCACAGGTATCACACAATTGTCGTCAGGAGATCTTTTCCGGACACAAATGTGTGTGTGAGCCCTGGTTGCTCAAACAAATCCTGTCATTTCCAGTAAACTGCACTTTTTGCTGCTCTTCCCTCAGATGATCTCAGACTGCTGCTGTAGGTCTCAGCTGAGCCGAGCTGGTTCTCCTCATTCTCCAAAACATCCAGGATATTGGCTGCTCTCTGCAGCAGCTCGGAGAGAAACGCCCAGGCTGACTTATTGATTGCTGCTAATAGCCTCTATCTCACTAACGGGGCAACACAGACACCCCGAGAGCGGTGAAAGAAAGCCAACATGCACTAATTCTAACAGTGTCTGTGTATTTTGTTGGACTTACGAGAATCTAGTTCACATTTAAATTATTTAGGTAACTGCCCCTAACCATTTAAAAACCAAGAGAGGACTAGATTGCTGCAGGGATGATATGTTTTTGTAGGCCAGACTGGAGTTAAGCGTCACTCTGGTTCCCCCCACAAAAAGCCAACATGATCTTTCCATCAGCCTTTTATTACTGCAGCAAATTAAATCAGACAAACAGACATTTAGGACACTTTGAGGGTTTTTTTTTTAATGATTTTTTTTAAATCTAAATACAATCCTTACAAGTAAAGAGCTAATTTTGTCGTCACCACGACTAAACTTTCAATATGAAGGCTGATTTTAGTGCTTCCCCCTCTTTTTTTTTTTTTTTTTTTACTAAGTTGGTTATTCTTTTGGCCTTTTTTCAAAGCACAGCCTTTATTTTTGGCAGCTAACCAAAAGCCAAAAAAAGTTATTTCCAGGTTGCACTGTGTTTGCATCATCCCCATCCGTTCAAAGAGCAGGAAGCTCGAGAAGCCAAATGCTCACATGCCAATACGAGGCAGGTGTCATCTCCGTCTGTGTTACCAAACTAAAAATGATCTGATTAGAATAAATTGTAGCTACAGTAAGGCTGATGGGAACACCGAGAGCATGAAGCACTTGGCCAGAAACCAAAGTACTCAATAATTAAAGATTTGACATGGTAACACCTCTGAAGGAAACCAGTCCGACCGTAATGGCATATTTTTGGCTCATTTAAAAGTGACTGTGTGAAAGCTACATTCATTAAAGTAGTTGTTCATATCACAGGGGAAAACACCCCGACATATTTCAGTGAAAACAGCCCGTGGCGGTTTCATTGTAGAGGAAACAGTCTGAACTCTCCAGATCAGCATCCTCTTTCACCTCCTGTCAAGCAGCTGTTCAAAAACCGACTGGTTCAACAACCAGCACACGTCCCTCTCTGTGCCCCGAAGATGCAGTGGGCAAGTCGAACGGAGTACAGAGCCGTGGCAGTTTAGGCCGGACAGCCCGGGTTAACCTGCTGGGAACCGAATGGAGTGGATTTGTGGCGTTGTGTATTATGGTGATTGTGAGAGATTCAGGGTTTTTGCGCTTGGGGGGATTTTGTCCTGGCATTGAGCAGCTGAGAGGAGCAGCCAGTGGCTTTATGTGGCTAACAGGATAGCAGCAGCTCTGGGTGATTATGAACATTTCTCAGTGTGGATTTAGAGGCAGAAAACTCAAACTATAAAGCCGACGAAGAACGACCTTAACAAGTCCACCCCCCGACGGCCCGACGGGCCTAAAGCTCCGACTGTGAATCCCTGGACTGTTCCCGTCCAGCGGAGAGAAGAGTCTGCTTTACACAAGCAGCTCTGATTACAGTTAATCAGCTGAGCTGTTTACTGCCAAAATCCATTTTAACTCTCAAACCTAAAACGCAATTATTATATTCAGTCAAAACTAACAGTTGATGATGATGATGATGATGATTGATATGGGCAGCACAGCGGCTTAGCGTTTAACGTTGTTGCGCCACAACAAGAAGGTTGTGGGTTCGGTTCCCCGGCCTGGAGTCTCCATGCTTCCTCCGTGCAGAGACATCATGTTTAGGTTAACTGGTGACTCTAAGCTGTCCGGTCTGAGTGGTTGTTGGGCTCTGTCTCTGTGATGGACTGGTCACCTGTCCAGGATGACCCTGCCCCTCACCCAGAGGGAGCTGGGATTGGCTCCAGGATCCCCCCGTTCACTCATGTCTTATTTCAAATCAGCGACCTATGATGTCTCTTATTTTACTTTTCTGAAGGTCGGATTTGATAAGAGTCGTTATCAGAACCCGACAAGCAGGCATGTGTTAACTCGTCGGCGTGGGTGGTGTGAGCGTCTTTGTTTTTGTGCTAATATCAGCTCAGCATTCAAGGAACCAGTGATCTACGCTCCGGCTCTTCATGGAGTAGGAAGATAAGTACAGTGATTTTTCCCATGACACCGACTGACCGTACGGGGTGCTACATGTCAGCCCGTCATCAGCTTTGAATGTTTCACTTTTCCTGAAAGATGAAGATGACTTAAAGAGAAAAGCAACAACCCCATGTCGAAAAAAAAAAACCAGCAAAAATCTTGATGGCCGAATCTGCAGCCATTCAGTAGACTGAATAACAGCTGTTTACAGCTTCTGCAAAAGCCCGTTAGCTGATATCTCCTCCATCTTTATACCGTCCTGGGAAACATTGTAAAGCTATAGATCTGTGCAGCCTGACTGGGCTGCAGGGAAGAATCAGTCAGGCTGTATGCAAAGTTAAATCTCCTTCCACAGCGGTGAGATTCCAGTTTCAGCAGCTCAGAGACAGAGCATAAACATGAAATAGGGTTAAAAATATAAAATCAATGAGACATTTGTGACCACCACGTGCAAAAATGTTCCCTTTTAAGGGCCTTGTCTTGCTGGTGTCACTTTCATTTGCAGCAAAGCAGGTGAAGTTGATCCATAATGACAGATGAGCCATTTATTTTGCTGGATATTATGTTTCTGTGGATGAAAAAGAATTTGACCTTTACATATTTTAGTTGGTGGTGTCTTGCACACATTACCCCTTTATAATCTTGACCCTTGATCACGTTTGTACTATATACAGTATTATAGGTGAGAGGAGAAACACAACATCCTATGTATAAAAAGTGAGTCAGTGTCGGTTTTGAATCAAAGTGGCTGGAAGAAAATCTCGAAGGGTAACTGATCACTCTTATTATTATTAAATCTTTGCTGTGTGTGCGGTGTTTGGTTGGACACAGCGCCGGCTTGAATACTTGACCCCGACGCTGAGGGCGTCTGTTATGTTTCGGGCCCACTTGTCTCCCACGAGGGAAGGGTCGCTGCAGATCTATACAAAGCTATTTTAAGTCATCAGCTTTATCTGGGATGAAACGTATCCTGATGGGAGCGCTTCACAGCAGGGTGCCAGGGCTCGCCCCGTGGCGTGATCGGTTTGATGTGAATTGTATATATTGGACTTCACAGTTGCAGCTGGCGGTGGAATTGCATCATTAAAAAACATTAAGTCCCTTTCCATATGGGATGTATTGTATAACGTACATTTTGTTGTTGGTTTATTCATTCAAACATCTCTGTGGCTTCTTTTATTGGCCCTCCGCCTGCTGAGACTGATTCTCTGACTCATCTGCATTATTGTCCTCCGTCTTCCTTGTGTTTTATGTTACGATTTATGGTGCTTGACATTAATAAAGAGAAAACCCGATGAGAGGTAGAAAGTAGTTTTTTAGCACCGCTTAGTTTATGAAACATACAAATAGCCAAAATGTGTCAGGCTGAGCTTGTTTTGAAACAGGAATAAAACAAGTGATTAATTCATATGACCTTGTGGGTACTCGGCGTTCTGCGCTCTGTGCTGTTGTTTTGATTTTGTGATGGTGAACACAGAGCTGGTCACAGATGGTGGATTACCGAGGCCTACCTCCTGAATTCTTCATGAACTGCTCCTGACTTCAGTAACGTGATGCCATTTGGACGTCACCAGTTTACCCGTCCCAGACCTCGGACGGAAAGTTAAGACATATTGGTTTTCACTATGTTACAGAGATGGCGGCCCTTAGCCAATGGGAGTCACCCAGAGTCGACATGAATGAGGCGGTCGGTGATTTGATGTTGGCACCGATTCTTCAAACACAACCCCTCCTAAAAAAAAAAGAATAACCACCTTATCCCGATATTGGCCTAACTGATGAACACATTAACAAAGACTTGATATAAACCATAGATCACATTTTTCTGTGTAATTTGCGGAAGCCGGAGATAAAATGGCATCGACTCTCCTCCTGCTCATCCATTTTAAACATCTTTAAACAGCTCATTGCTTTCGTTTTAAAGGCTGTAAACTCTCATTAAACCAATGGGAAGTTGTTTTCAGCTACCAGCTCTGATAAACGCGTCCATCACCAAACAGTAGACAGATTGTAACTTTGGTCAGAACGTAAGACGGTCTTTTTTGACCGAATCAGAGCTAAGAACAGAATAAATGGTGGACTGAATCAACCTGTCAGACTCACAAATTCCAATTAAAACCCAAATTTACAGTTTGGTCATCGTTAGCTGTTGATTTATCAGTCTTTAGGAGGTATTAGCAGCGCAGCATCAAACTTTATTCCTTTAACAGAAGGTAGCTTAAATCTGCAACACCTGACAACCAATCCCATCTGGTCGAAAAAAGTCTAACAAAAAGCCCCTTTAATTGTCCCCATTCACCCTCAAAATGAGACATATAAATACATGAACAGGGCAGGACAAGCTCCATCAAGTGTTTTTTTTTTTTTTTTTCGCTCGCTTTAATAGATGAATGTGACTTCACTGACCTGCCTCACTGTATCTGATGGCAGCCAGAGCTGTCTGTGTCTTTGCTTTGCCGTAAGCTTCAGTAAAAAATACATGTAAAAGTCATGAAGCAGCACAAATCAAATCAAATGTCTTTATGCTTTGGTCAGAAATGTACAAATATAACCTTGAACACGAGGTGTGTGTGTTGGGCCAACAAATGGTGTAAATGACCCGTCACTAATATGTGAAAGGGGGAATTTTATTAATTCATGGAACGTTAGACTCACTAAAGTCAAGGCAGTAAAACATTTTAAGATGAACTTTCTGTAACGCCAAACAAAACTCTTTTGAGTTTGTGCATCACAGACACTATTTACTGCTAAAAAGTTAACATCCTGCAACTGTTACCCAATCATAGGATGTCCAGTATTTATATTTAGAAGAACTATTTTTAACATCATAATTACACACCGAGCCTTTAAACCAACAAACTCTCAGTGTGTGCTATTGTCTTGAAAAGCTCCTTTTTTCACTCAGGGGAAGCGAAGTGCATTTCGTGTACTGTCTGGGAGCTTTGATAGAGAAACTTCAGCTCCAACCTGCTTTGATAAAACAAAGGAAAACACAGAGTGGTGAGGCAACACTGACACTGTAACAGCCTTGATGCAGCCCTGTGTGTGTTGTGTGTATGTGTGCGTTTTTTCTCCAAAGATGAGTGTTAAAATGAGAACACGAGGCCTAACAAGTGCTGATTCCCTGAAACTGCTCGGGCCAAATAAGAACTGAAATACTCAATAGTGATAAATGCTATCTGCTCTCACCCTGTTGTGTCTTGTCCAAGTCAAAGTGTTCTAGTTTTTAACAGTGGGTTACCTGAGGATGTCTTTAGAGTGTGTGTGTGTGTGTGTGTGTGTGTGTGTGTGCGGCCTGTTTCCAAGCTGTCCTTTCTCTTTGACAGAGAACAGCCATGTCCTGACACAACACAGCAGGTCCTGCTTTTGGTTATGGTGCTTTTGTATTTTGTTACGACAACCCTAAAGGGGCTGTCATCATCTCCGCACCGGTCTGGGGGTTATTACAGACGCCTGGACCAACAGTGGTGGAACAGCCAGCGACTGAAACACCGCGGCCAGAACTGCTGTGGTCTGTTCCTCAGATGTCTTGTTGGTGAACGGCGTCCTGTGGCGTTTTCTTATGCACCAAAAGAAGTTATGTTTACATTCATTGTTAGTCGCCATAATGAATTGTGTGTATTTTTGAGGTCTAACAACAGGAACTGCATTTCCTTCCTCATTAAAACATATGCAAAGTCCATTTTTCCTAAAGTTTGTTTAGATTCATGTTTACCAGCATGCAGTCCTCTTCCTCCCCATCCCCATCTGTGTGCTTCTGCATATTTTGGCACATTCCCACCACCTGTAGATCAGAGGGATGCTTTCACTATTGGTGGGAATGTGTATCCCGTCACCTGAGGCAAACAAAATACAAAAACCAGCCCCATAGCACTACTACATTATGGGCCATTCAGGTCACTGAGGTTATCGAGTTTAAATCCAATTGGATGCATGAACTGCACAAACCTTTATTGTTCACACTGAAAAAAATTGAATAGTGAGTGAGTATTTTATTTTCTAAACTTCTTTCTGTCTTAGATATAAGTAAAACAACTTATTTCCCCAAGACAAACCAAGACCAGGCCAAAATCCAGAATAAGCTTTTATAGCTGTGACATCAATGCGATGCGTTTTAAACGTATTTATTTTTAGAAAAAAGGTTTAACAGCTAGTTGCTGACTTTTGATTGCCCTACTTGATGAAGGGAGTTATTGCCTAACCCACAGGCCTGCTATTACAATGGGACAGGTTTTGCCATCTGAGCACACACCGGGACTACACAACACACACACACTGGGCTACTATTCAGCACCACAACTGTGGTAATGTGCCTCTGGCTTACTTCTGGCACTTGCTGGCTGGGGCAGGAAACCCTGTTTTTTAAAGATTAAGAGTTGTGCTCCTTCTAGGAAGTGTCCTGTGACACAAAGCCAAGGAAAAGTCATGGGACCCAGTGACCACATCAAAACGCCAACAGCAGACCTCATTTTATGGTTTGCTTTATCCCATTCAGGCAGCATGGGAGGGAGGAGGGGTGGCAGTCACCATGTACGACAGTACTAAATGTCAAACCATCACAATAAATTCAGAATTGGATTGTAATGTAGGCATAGATGAACCCAAATATAATTAATGCAAAGCAAGTGAATTATCATAATAAATCATCTGTAAGGGGAGGAAAAACTTGATTACACTGAGAATGGATTAAATTTGTATTAATTGATCGAAAGATAATAAATAGATTCTTAAAACATAAATAAAATTTTTCTTTTAAGCTTCTTTCAGATGGCTAAATTTGGGAACATTGTTTCAGTCACACAGAACAGGAGGGTTAAATGTTAAATGTTGCGTTCCTCGAAGGAGAAAGTCAGCAGAGCGTGTCCTTTACAGCTCTGTCTGTTCACTGAGAGCCATTCTGCTTCCGCACAGTGGCTCTCTTTACATGGACTGAGCCCGAGCACAGAATACTGACTTTAACTTGAGACATTCCTTGTTTGGGTGGCGTATTCAACAGAACAAATGAGCTCACATTTAATTTGCCCCCAGTTGTCAATGTTGCTATTGAGAGCCCTGGGGGGGCCAACGCTGTTCTCAGCATGTGACCGCAGCGAGGATGCTTGCAGATGTTCAGCTTCAACATCGTGCCAATCTTTTAAAAAACCATTTGCAGATTTATTTAAAGTTAAAGTTAAAGTTACTTATTCAATAAAAGTTAGTTGGGGGGCGGGGGTTCTGATCACAGTTATGCCACAGTTATTTAAAGCAGATGTAGATGTACTAAGAGTCACACTGGTAGAGCAATGATAACATTGAAAAGCAGCTGCCATCCTGCTGAAGGAGAGATCATCTGGGTTAGGAGGCTTCTGATAATGAAATGCACCCATTTGAGCTAATGTTGTGAAGGTATAACTGTGCAACAGTGTGAAGAAGCACAATGCGCCATCGGTTGAGTGAGTGATGATTTGATCACGCATAACTACAAGAATGCAAAATTAGAGCGATTAGGCTTACGATGAAGTTCATGGAGGATTAGCTTGTTTAAACATTTCCCCCCTCACGTGCGTGTAATATGTTTAAACTACCATCAGGTTTACACACAAGTCGTCTTACTCGCAGAAGCCTATAATCTGGCTCAGAGCATTGAGACGAATCATCCATTTTCCAGCTTTTGGGTTTGGAATGTCAACTTAAACTCATGCTTGGAAAATGTTTCATTTTGATGATATTTTCCATTTTCTGTGATTACTTACTAAGATTAAATAGGACAGATGCACCGAACCAGGCTGAAAAAGGAGAGAAATGCATGTGTCACAGCACAAAAGCACAATTTACTAATTAATTTTAGGCATCATTCCTAAAGTTGTGGCTTGCTACCTCTACATTCAGAGTGTGCAATGACAGAGGGACGAAAGGTAGTTGGGGTAGCGACAATTTTTCCCTCCAATCCCTTCTTTCGTCAAAGCCCCCAGATGGCAATGATAGGCCTGATAGGCCTGGTGACTGCCAAGATAATGGCTACAGACGAGTAACAGAAAACCCTTGACAGTGTAAACACGCGGCTGCTATCCAAACTGCTGCTGCGTTTGGGCCGGACCTGCCATTGACTGGTGTAATCTGCTGTATAAATCTGCAGCTTGGTCCTGTCTGGCTGCTGTCTGGGTTCCGTGCACTTGGACAAAAGCGACGGACACCTTGCCCACTGACAAAGGGCCTGGCCCTAATCGGAGTGGACAAGGCTTGCTGATGGAGCCCTTTTGAGCAATTGAACTTGGTCAATGAATCTTCGGGGACCTAATGAAACATAAGGGACAGGCAGTTTGACTCCAACAACGAGGTTAGGACCAAACTGTCCTGTTTCTGCCCATCAGCCTGAGGATTGAAGTTGTGCTTTGACACGTGCTGACCTTTATGAAAGCATGTCCGTTGCGTTGACCTTGCAGGCCACATAAGTGGTGTATATGTGATGCCTTTCATTGTCATTGTGCAATTCAGTATTGGCCTTTGAAGGAAAAAGTGGTCTGATCTGGCGCCATTCTGTTGTTTTGTTTTTGTCGTGGAACGTCACGAGAATGGAGGAACAGGCCTTAGAGTGTCTCCAGACCAAACAGTTTGGGATGGAGGCCACGCTGTTTTTCTTTGAATCTGTGAGGAAGGAGACTGGGTTCTTTTTAGAAAGCCCTCGGGAATGTATATGGGAAAACCTGTGTGGGCCACTGGAATCTCCTCAAAGGGACAGAGCACAGCAAAAGTGCAGGGCCTTCACCACGGGAGAGAGGAGCCGGTCTTTGTGATCAGAAATGCCGTGGAAAAAGTATGCATTGTTCACAGCCCAACACATTTTTTGTTCTTCTGGTCCTGTGATTCACCTACGAGGTCTTTGACTTACTGAGCCCCCCCTTAGCTGGCTGCCCAAAATGCCCACACAAGCCTGTGACACTACATTTTATTTCACAAACCTCTGCTGTTCCCATATTCATTTTTGTTCTCTATTTGGCCAATACAAAGATGGACTTATTAAGATTTTGTGGCCAAGTAATAATATTGTTATTATTTTATACTTGCAATTATTGTAATTTTATCTTTAAAATATACTCAAAAACAAATCTTTAAGGGACACATGTGATACTAAATTTATAATCTGTAAAATATTTTCAAAGGCGCGTTTTATGAAGACGAACTGTCTTCGCGTTTTGCCCGGTTAGTCCCTCACGAGCTCACGTAGTTCACAGCGTCGTTTCCATGGAGACGCAAACTTTTCGCTTTTTGCTCTTCTGCAGCGGATAAATTAGCTTCGACGTGTCGAGCAGCATTTCAACTTTCAGATGAACCGCAATCGAGCGAATTTCCCCCCGAAAGTGTGGCGAATGTCGTTCGACTCTCTGAGCGCAAAACGCGGATTTTAAAAAGTGACGCGACGGCGAGCTGCTAACGTTTAAAGAGTCATGAGCGATGCCAATGAGCTGGTTGAGACTCCGGTGCGGGAGGTGAACCGTGAGTTTATCCGAGACATCGGTGACATTACGGGGGAGGAGGAGAGCTTTACGTTTGAAGGAGACACGGTCAGTCTGAGTCCTTTAACCGATGTAACTGAAAAACTGCATAAAGATGTTGACGTTAATTGGACAGGTGAGGTTGACAGCGAGTTAGATGTGGCTAAGCTAACGTCAGTGGCGACCTTCTCCCATCTGTGGCTATATGTTATATATCCCCAGGGTTTCTGTGTGTGTGTGTGTTTGTCTGTGTGTGTGTGTGTGTGTGTGTGTGTGTGTGTGTGTGTGTGTGTGTGTGTGTGTGTCTCCTGAGCAGACTCGGACCAGGACTGGGAAGTGAAGTGAAGCACACTTCCCAAAATGTCCCATGTATTTGCAGAGCCATTAAGAAAAATTGTGCAGATTAATTTGGAAGCATCTCCGGGACCTGAAATAAGATTAGTGGCATAGATAATGGATGGATCATGGACATCCTGTGCTCATAATAAACAAGCTTCATTACTTTTCACACCGACGATCTGTACACAAAATTCACCTAATTTACTTAATTCACCTTCTTAAATTACTTTGGCTGTAAAATGTTAGTGGTGCATGCTTTGGTAGATGGAAATAACATTAAACTGACTTTTCTGCCAACAGATTACAGATGATCTTCCACCCTCCCTGCTCAGCTACTTTGAAACCTCAAAAAGCAGAGCAGCCATCTGTGAGAAGCTCATCCTTGAAGGACTTAACGGTATGGAAACCTGTTAAATAGCAGGAACAGTATGAAACACTTCATATTTCTCAAAGCTCTTCTTATAAGATATAATCTTATGTAAGATCTGATAAGAAATGAATCTAAAACCTCTGTATTGACCGAACAGTTGTGAAAGGAGTGAGACTGACTAGGTTCTCAATAAAGTAAGACAATAAAGTTGATGTTGTTGAATAATTAATTAATAATTAATAATTAATAACATCTGCCCTTTCTTTAAATTTCATCCCAGACATCACTGCATCACATTGCACAGTGGACAAAATGAACTTGCCTTATGAACTTGATGAGGATGTGATGAAACTGAGTAAGCAGGTGAACATCTCTCTTTATAAACTCATCCAAACTACAGATCTACAAATAGCAAAGATCAAACAAAATTTTCTTGTTTCTTTTGATACAGGTTACCTGTGAAAAAGCTAATGAGGAAGACAACTCTGCCACTGACACCCTCCTTCTGTCTCCACCCACGGAAACAGAAGCACTTTCCTCTCACTATGTGTTCAAGTGCCCAAATAATGAAGGTACAGTAAATGTTTGGAAAAATTAAGTAAAAATGCCTTAAAGTGTCAAACTCAAAAGTATGTCTGAAAGTGTGTAAACTGAAATGCTGTATATATAGTTTATATATTGCATATATAAATATTTCACGGCTCTGATGAGGCCTTGCTCAGTATGACAATTCTGTCATGGAATGGTTGCTCACAAGAGGTCACTGTTGTTTTATTTTTCTAATTTGTGTGTTGCATGACATAGTCATTCATTAATTTTTTATGGTTCCTTTGGTACCAGATTTTAGACTACATTGGCATAGAACTAGTTTTTTTTTTTAATCTTCATTTGCTTATCTACTGTATTGTTGTACTCGTCACAGTTGAGGCTAAAGTGGGTGAATATGTGGCCTGTGAGCAGTATTGGGATTTCGAAGCGAGGACCCTGAGGAGCCCAGTGAAAGAGGAGGAGATAAATGAAAGCACCAAACAACCGAGAGGACACAGAGAAGGCCAACAGAGTGAGGAGATGACGAGAGAGGAGCAGAGGAGACAGAGAGAGAGAGAGTTTCAGCAGGAGTTGAAGAAGATGATGGAGGCAGAGAAGGTGGGTCATTTGTGTCTCCCTTCAGTCAGAATAGCCACAGCATGGAAACATGTAGCTTTTAAAGAAACGTCATATCGTCATATTGTAGTGAGTGAGGACATCCAAGAGAAAAAATCTGGTTGTAGCCAGTAGGACACAAGCTGTATGAAGAAACACATCTCATACAGTAGACAAAAATCCAGCTTGAATCCATAGTTATGATTAATTTTTTTATCTTTATTTTATCAGCTACAACAGAAGAAACTTGAGTTGATGGGGAAAGAAGCTCAGGAAAAACTTGAGCAGGAGTTTTTGCTTCAGCAGGTATGTCTGAAACTTGCATCCTCTGATCCATCAGAAGACAGGAGCTCCTGGAGTTGTTGTCAACTCTAGATTTACTGATCATTGTCCCATATTACTTTTAAGATCAACAGTGTTTGGGTTGTTTCTCATCTTTTATGAGGGTTGAATGTTTTAATCATACTTTGTTGTAACTAGTGACTCTCTCTACCATTCAGGAGCTTATCAGCGAATTAAAGAAACGAGTGGAAAGAGAAAGGAAAATGCAGGAGGAGGAACAGAAGAGGTTAAAAGAAGAAGAGGAGAGGAAGAAGAAGGAGGATGAAGAAAGGAAGAAAAGGGAGGAGGAGATGAAGAAAAAAGAAGAGGAGACAATTAAAAGGGAGATGGAGAGGAAAAGGTTTGAGGAAGAAAAGAGAAGGAAGAAAGAAGATGAGAAAAGGAGAAAAATAGAAGAAATGAGACTAAAAGAAAAGCACAGACAGGAGAAAGAAGAGGAGGAAGAAAAGAGGAGGAGAAAAGAGGAGGAACACAAGATAGAAGATTTGAGGAAAAGGGAGGAAGAGAGAAGAATCAAAGAAATAAGACTTGGGAAAGAGAAGAGGAGACAGGTGGAAGAGGAGGAAGGAAAAAGGATAGAAAATGAGGTCATAATAAAGGAGATAGAAAAGAACAGGAAAATAGAAGAGGAGGGGGAAACAAGAAAAGGGGAAAAGGAGAAAAAACAGACATATATGGAAAGGCAGAGGAGACAGGAGGAGAAAAAGAGAAAAAATGAGGAAGTGTATAAAACCCTTAAAGAGGAGGGGGGAGGCAGTGGTGACCAAGAAAAGAGAAGAGAGGAAGAGGTGAGGATGAAACAGGAGGAAATGAAGAGCATATGGGAAGAGAGAAAATGTCGGGAAGAAATAGATGTAGAGAAGAAAAGCGAAGTAGAGAAAATAAAGCTTAGGGAAGAGGAAGAAAATATAATGAAGGATGAAAAGAGGAGTCTTATTATTAGGAGTGAAGACAAGCGGAAAACAAAAGAGGCCGAGCAGGAAGAAGAAATGAGGCAAGAGAGAGAAGAAGACTTCAATAATATAGAAGAAGAAATAGAACTCAGAGAAGGGAAAAAAGAGGATTTGGAAAAAGCACACAAAGTAAAGGACAGCGAAATGGAACAGAGAAAAACAAAGGATAAAGAAATGAGGCAGGAAGAGGTGAAGGGACAACAACAGAAGGATAGTAGAAAAAATATAGAGGCTGACACAAGGCAGATTACAGAAGATGTGAAAAAAAGCAGAGGAGACACAGAGGAAAGAGGATTTGGGGAAGAAGAGGAAAGCAACAAGGTTATTATGTGTGATACTGAGGAGGAGAGAGCGAGTGAGCTGCAGGAGATGAAAGGTGAAAATGGCATGAAACTGAAAACAGAAAATTCAGAGGACACCAATAACTCCCTTACCTCACAACCAGAAGACCAGACAACTTGCATTCCCTCAGGCCTGAGTCCTTTCCACAGCGAGTCCACAGCTGGTCCCATCTGCTCTGACCTAAACACGGACATCATTCAGACCTCCACAAGTAAATCTATGGGCCATCGAAATGCAGCAGAAAAGACTAACACTTCCTCTGGCTCTTCACTCATGTGCCTCCCAAAGGACACAGAAAAGAAGAGACAGTTATGGATGAAAGAGTGCATCTCGTGGTCCAGACTGTCACTCCAGAACAGGAGGAAGCAAAACGGACATGTCCGATCTCTTAGGGGACCGAGGAGGACGACTGAGGCAGACAGTCTGCCACCTCTCTGCCTGCACACTCTGCTCCAGTCCATGGGCTGCAAATCCCTGCAAGAGGTAACCAAACGTTCAGCCATGATACAAACTGAGTGCTGATGGAGTTCATGTAGGATTAAGCCTTTTTTAGGATTTGGCCTTAAGTGGACATGAAGTAGTCAATATTTCCACGTAGTATGATGATAACTGTGCCATGTCACATGTACCAATTTTACCTTATGAATTTCAGTAAATCCCCTTCAACTTGTAATGTCTGCCTCTCCCTCAGGTGACCACAGTGAGTCTGGAGGACTTGACTGGCTGCAGTTTGACCCCTCTGGCTCAGTGCACTCGCCTTCAGTCCCTCACGCTCAGACGCTGTGGTCTCAAATCCCTGGAAGCCATCAAGCAGTTATCACAGCTCTGTTACATCGATGTACAAGTAAATATAAAAGACTGCTGACTTTGTTCCTCTTCTCTGAAACCTCTTTCCTTTGGTTATTTATACCTTTATTCTAATGAATTTGTTTTTCTCTTAGGAAAATGACATTTCATATGTCGATTGTGAAAACATGAGCAGTCTACGAGTTCTTCGACTTGGCCACAACAAGTTGATGTCCATTCACGGTTTAAATGGCACTGAAAACTTGGACTTTCTGGAGGTCTCACACAACTGCATCAGTCGCATAGGTGAGAAAAAAAGTGATTGTAAAATCTGATGTGTGAGGTCTTTAGTTCTTTGTACACAACTTCACTACTTGAGTAAAAGTACAGATACTCCTTGTCAAATATTATTCCAATACAAGTAAAAGTAGCTTTGTCAAAATATTACTTGAGTAAAATTACAAAAGTATTTGCTTAAAAAATTGCTAAAGTATATAAAAAAAATACCTCAGGAAATAAAGGAAAGGAAAGTAGCTTTATTGTCATTATCAAATACACTGATGCGATTCTGCTCAAAAATACTGTCAGTTACAGAGGCCCTACAAGAACCAGTCTCTGGAGGGATCTGGTCCAGTCCTGGAGGGACACTGTCCTGCAGGTTTTAGATGTTTCCTGGTCTAACACACCTGATTCAAATGATCAGCTCATCATTGAGCCCTGCTGAAGTCTGATCAGGAGTCACTCGTTTGAATCAGGAAACATAAGACATATTTTATGTGAACACAACAAACACAGTCCGGTCTCTGCTGGTTGTGCTGTGTTACCTGTTACTGTCTCTGCTCTTCACCTTGATTAATAGACCGTCCTGTGTGCTCCATGTCCAGTTCCTCCTCTGCCTCCTTTTAGTACTTCAATACTTCCTGTCATATATTCAGGATGATGGCAGAAATGGAGACCAGAATCAGTGAGTTAGAGTTGCAGCTCCACACTTTAGCTAGCTCAGCATGCTAGCGTATGTAGCTATAAAGCTAACTCTGTTTCAGCTGAGCTTGGCTGGTTGACGCTGGTAACCATGGTAACTAGCAGTCCGGTGCATGGACACATGGACACATGTCAACCGATTCGGTTCCCCCTCCAAGTTCCTGTTCCCCTTTACGCTGATTTACTGCTGATTCGTGTGTAGGTGCTCTGTTACCGTGTGTACTTAAAGAAGAAACGTGGTGATACACACCAGGTAATAATACGACCAAGATATATGATGTAGAATGACCCGATCGTTATGGAGAAATAATCCAGGTAGGGTGAGGATTATACATCGTGGCCATGTCTGTACGTGTTCCAGTTAAGAATATGACCACGATGTATAATCCTCATCCTACCTGTCATTCTACATCATACACCGTGGCCGTATTATTAGCTTGTAGCCAGAGTTTGGATGTCCTCTGTGGACATCACTTACAACAACACGGTCCAACTCCTCATCACAGAATACAAGTTTGTGTGCCTACACACACACACACACAACATTAACGAGTAATGTCGCGGTCCTTGTGTGTGTTGTTGTGTCTGAAGCGGTGGAGTGCTTCTTCTACATTTGCGGTCAATATCTTTACAGGAATAAATTCCTCTGCCCCCCCATGTCACTGTCTCTGTTACCTGACTGCAGCTGGAGCCCTCTCCTCTCTGTCTCTTCCTTTCTGATGGAGCTCCCAAACTCAGCTGTTTCTGTCAAAGATAACGTTTTGTGTCGGGCTTTAAAACAAGCTAGGCTAATGGACGTTAGCATTAGAGCCAGTTAGCTTACGTTACAAGCTAACGGCCCTGTTTCTTACCTTGTTCTACGTTTCTCGTCCCAAATTCACCGTCACAACCTTTTTAAAAAACATTTGTATAGGAAATTTCTCAACCATTTATTTTCTTATTCTTCTTTCTTTTCCTTTCTGATCACTGATGCTGACTGGACATTTTCCTACCGAACTTCAGACAACAGGCTAGCACAGTAACCAATGGGGGCGGGGCTTAGGGAAGGATCGGTGGTCAAACCATTTGTTGTGGGGGGGAGGGTGGTTACAATTAGGAAGAAAACAAGAAAACAAGTTACATACGCTTTCATTAAAATAGTTCATCTCAGTGGGTGTTCGCTTTACTGGTCTAGTCTGTGGACGCGTCCTGTCTCCGGTCTGGTCTCGGTCCGTTCCTGGAGGGGTGCCGTCACCCGTCTGGTCTGGTTCGGCCTAGGTCCTGGGGGGGGCGCCGTATCTGCATTAGCCCAGTCCATTACTCGCAACCAATTAACTCCATACACGTTCAGGTGCCCACACCGGAATGGACCTTTACATATATACATTTACATTACATATTACATACATTTAGGGTTACAGTAAGTCATACAATCACATTACATTTACATCATGTATACATATTATCATCACTAACCCCGGGGTCACCTTACATTACGTTATACATTACATTACATCACATCACATTACATCACCTACCCTAGCCAGGAATCGAACCCCTCCCACCTAGGTGCGGGGCGGCAGCATTACCGCTGCGCCACAGCGCTGCTCGAGTTGCAGCCTACATTTACGCTATTTCACCATTTCACATTTACGTCACCTGACCAAACGTGATGACGTCACACCCAGAGTGGGCTGCGATGGGCTCCAGCATCCCACGTGACCTCTTCTTCTTAGCTGCGAGTCCACGCCTGTTGACTTGTTTATAATTTTTATGAGTAAATAAATACCACGCTTTGTTGCTGAATTTTTCTTGTGTATATGCTACAGTTTAACTGGTTGATCAATCAATGACAATTATTTGGACCTAGTGAATGGATCATTGATTTTTGTAAAAGGATGCACTTACTTGGAACTAACGCCGGGCACAATCTAATTCCCAACCCAGTTTCCCAAAGGGTGGATGAGCGTTTGTCATGTGAGTGTATGTTCTTTATGGTAAAATGGACAAACTTGTGTTCAACGAGTTCGTGAATTAATAAAAAATACGGACACTATCTGGTGGGTGTTTCCGAAGAGCAGAAATATGTCATTCGCAGGCGCTCCGCCCGTTTTCCAAATAAACGGTAAGCTATAGTAACGTCATACATCAAAAACAATGTCATCAATCCGTCAGTCGAGCATGCTAACCAGCTAGCTAACCAGTTAGCTAGCAGTCCATTTCGAAGCGACTAACTAGTGTATGTGACCTGGCAGTGAGGTTTACTTAACGTAGGCTACTCTCGCACAGCTATGCTAGCTGGCATCCATTTACACAAAGATTGACAAAGAATGGCCAAACAAATGCATTCTCAATTTATTTTGTTATACAATAAATACCATACCAGTAAGTACGCACGACTCAGCAGTAAATCAGCATAAAGGGGAACAGGACGCGTCCACAGACTAGACCAGTAAAGCGAACAAGTCACCCACTGAGATGAACTATTTTAGTGAAAGATTATATAATATTTCAGTATTTTAACTTGTTTTCTTCCTAATTGTAACCACCACCCCCCCACAACAAATGGGTTGGCCACCGAGCCTTCCCTAAGCCCCGCCCCCATTGGTTACTGTTGCTATGCTAGCCTGCTGTCTGAAGTTCGGTAGGAGAATGTCCAGTCAGCATCAGTCCATCATCCAGTGATCAGAAAGGAAAAGAAAGAAGAATAAGAAAATAAAGGCTGGAGAAATTTTCTATACAAATGTTTTAAGTTTTTTTTAAGGTTGTGACGGTGAATTTGGGACGTAGAGCAAGGTAAGAAACAGGGCCGTTAGCTTGTAACGTAAGCTAACTCTAATGCTAACGTCCATTAGCCTAGCTTGTATTAAAGCCCGACACAAAACGTTATCTTTGACAGAAACAGCTGAGTTTGGGAGCTCCATCAGAAAGGAAGAGACAGAGAGGAGAGGGCTCCAGCTGCAGTCAGGTAACAGAGACAGTGACAGTGACAGGGCAGAGGAATTTATTCCTATAAAGATATTGACCGCAAATGTAGAAGAAGCGCTCCACCGCTTCAGACACAACAACACACACAAGGACCGGGACATTACTAGTTAATGTTTTTTTGTGTGTGTGTGTGTGTGTGTGTGTGTGCGCGCGCGCGCAGACCTGTATTCTGTGATGAGGAGTTGGACCGTGTTGTTGTAAGTGATGTCCACAGAAGACATCCAAACTCTGGATACAAGCTAATGAGTGTTCCAGCTAATAATACGGCCACGGTGTATGATGTAGAATGACAGGTAGGATGAGGATTATACATCGTGGTCATATTCTTAACTGGAACACGTACAGACATGGCCACGATGTATAATCCTCACCCTACCTGGATTATTTCTCCATAACGATCGGGTCATTCTACATCATATATCTTGGTCGTATTATTACCTGGTGTGTATCACCACGTTTCTTCTTTAAGTACACACGGTAACAGAGCACCTACACACGAATCAGCAGTAAATCAGCGTAAAGGGGAACAGGAACTTGGGGGGGACCGAATCGGTTGACACACCGGGACATTACTCGTTGTTTTGTTTTTTTTTTGTTTTTTTTTGGTGCAGAAAGACAGACATGTATTTAGCTGTGAGTGAGGAGGAGTTGGACCGTGTTGTTGTGATGTCAACAGAAGACATCCAAATTCTGGCTACAAGTGCAACAGTAGCGAGTGAAAAGAGCATAAATGGAAATGTAGTGGAGTAAAAAGTACAATATTTGTCTTTCAAATTTAGTAAAGTAAACGCATCCCCTAAACTAATACTCAAGTAAATTTACTTCGTCGCTGTCCACCCTTGCTCTACAGAAGCAGTTACAGATGAAGCTCGATGAGCCTGAAATCCGTGTACATCTTCCACTCTCCACAAGAGGGCAGCCTCTCTCTTCTTTTCATGTCTTTTCCTTCTAGTCCTGGACTTCATTCACTGCAGTTAAGGAAGTATGATTTATCAGCTGAGCTCACCCTGGGCCCTGAGCTGTGGTGCTTAAGTCATAAATAGATAGTGGCAAGGCAAGAGGTTAAATGAATCGAATTCCACATTTAGCTACTATAATATTTTGTTGTGAGTGAAGTGGCCTCTTTTCATCTTATCCCCAGCTGGTCTGGAGTCTATGAAGAGACTGCAGAGATTATCAGTGGACCACAACCAGCTGATCAGCACCAAAGGACTGAGGGACATTTGCACCCTTGTGCACCTGGACTGCTCACACAACCACCTGGCAAGTGTGGAAGGACTGGAGAGCTGTGCTCTGCTTCACACACTGGACCTGAATGCCAACTGCTTGACTGAGGTAAGGAGAAAAAAAAAACAAACAGTTGATCACTGAAAACAGTGGATCTGATGTCACTGTTCATAGTTGAGGCCTGTACAGAATCTGATTTGAAAAGAGAGGAGGGACCCATAAGGTTTTATTGAATTAAGCTCACGTCATTCTGTTTTCAACTTGTGAGAATGTAAATAATAATTTTTACGTAAGGATGATGGGAATTTCCACAGAAAATCATGAAGAAAAATAATTGTTTTATTCTGTTCCATATTTTGCTTTGTTTCTTTTGCAAAATAAAGAAACAAAAACATGACACAAAATTCACATAAATGATTTCATAACCACCACCCCAAAATTAATTTTTAGATATTTGTGGAAGGCTTCTGAAACTGAGAAAAAACATCTGAACCAAACATGTAATATAGGTGTCAAACTTTTTGTATGAGCTTAATTCTTTCAATCACCAACTCCCAAAACAAGCAAGCCCAGTTAACAAATCAAAGTTAGCAAAGACCACACTGTCCTTCAGTCCAGCTGAAGAATATAACGCAACACACTGGATGTGATGATCTGATGGGTTTTGTATGAGAACTCTCTTGTGCAAAACAAAAAGTTTCCACAATCAAAATTTCAACCAAACAAAAAGAGTAGGAACTTGGTGTGTGAAGGGTGTGTCAGTGCAATCAGGTTGAAATATCTTCTGGGAGATTGCTTTGTATCAGTTGGAGAAATGGCTAAAAAAATAAATCTCAGTGATTTCTAAATAAAGCAAAGCCAAAATGAAGAGAAGGTTGGGTACAAAATAAGAATAAAACAAAGCTAAATAGTATGTACGTCCTCAGTGTTCCCAAGGCACCACTTGGTCCTGGATGAGCAGACACAAGCTGGAGACTGTAAACACAGCTGGACTGAAACAACTGGCATTGATGGATTGGTTGCTGCTGGACCAGCAGCAGCTTGAAGTTAGTCTAACCCCTTGTTGTTACTAGTGTTATCTCACAGCCTCACCTTGTTTGTCCATCAGCCCCCAAGTCTCACCAACCACATCCTCCTCAGAGAACTGCACCTCGACGACAACAGCATCTCCTCCCTGCAGGGCCTCGCCGGCTGCTGGCTTCCCCTCATGCACCACCTCTCTGTGGCTCAAAACAGGTACTATCCACTGGACCCACACTGGAAAGAAATGTCCATGTCCATAATGAAATTCAAGACCTACCGAAACTTGTGGCTTTTTCTTTTTAAAAAAATGTAAAATACACATTTTGGCGACTCGTGCAATATTAATAAGTTAAGATAAACCAGGCACATCATTCTAAATGTTCTGTGTTTAAAGCAACATGAAGTGCAGTGTTCAAAAGATTTACCATACGACTCCCTCTTTCCTAGAATTACTCTGCTGCCCTCCATGTCAGATTTTGTGTCCCTGGCTAGTCTGGATCTTCGATTCAACTGCATGTCTGGTAACATGTTGCCTTGATTTACCTGATTAAATAAATCTAATTTCTTCATCATTAAGGAATATCAAGTCTACTACGTATGTAATGTGGGCAAATTTTCATTGTTTTTTTCATTTTCGTTTGCTGCCTTGTTAGAAAAACTTTGAATCCTGGGTTTTGAAAATTGATCTTAAAGATTGTTGTTATTAGTTTACATCCAATTTCACACTGATTACATTCCATCTGCATGCTCACAGACCTCCTATCACTCAGCCACAGGTTGATTTCACTCAGCAAAAGAAGTTATGATGGCTATAAATTTAGATGCACTAAAACTTTAGGCATAAAGACTTCTTGGGTCTCTCATTTTATATTGCGCTGCTGCATTCATATTGGCTCTGTTGCTGCCTTTTTAGAATGACTCCATGGAAATAAGATTCATAAGTCACCTCATGCCTCAATTTATTTCATTCAGTTGATGTAGCTCTGCATAACCAGCTGAGACACTGGTGAAAGTGATGGACGGTGGGAAACATATTGGTGTTGACATAGCCAAGTTACTTTTCCCCACTTCTGTCTCAGATCTGCAGAATGTGTGTGAAAACCTGGAGGGATGTCAGTTCCTTCGAGAAGTCCATCTCGCAGGGAATCCGTTGCAGCAGGAAAGTAGGTGGAGGTAAGGTGAAGTCTGGAAGGAGGCCATATTATTAAACAGGCTACTGTTTTCCAGGAATGAAATAATTTTGCTATCCCCTCTGTGTACCTCTGCTTTCAGGATGATGATTTCAATGCACCAGTGATGTTAATTCCTCTGTGGTACCTGCCATAGTTGTTTCCTATCAAACTAATGTAAATAGAAATATCTATTGTTCTTTCTGGAAATTCTTCAGGGGAAAAAAAAAAAAGTTTAGCTTCACCTTCATTTGCTCTGAACGATCACTCCATGTGATGGATGTTCAAAGTAACATACCAGTGAAAATCCAGTACTTCTCTATCACAAATTCGGTCTATTGGCTCTGGTAGTCTAAACATTCCAGCAGAACACAGGCCTTCCTCTCCACTTCCTAGGATTAGCACTGTGATCTGTGTCTGCTATTAGATTACTGCAACGTGCCACCGACATCTGTATGTGAGTACGTCATGCTAAGTGCTCCTAATTCCCAAAATATTGATACAGCAGAAAAACCAATTACCCTTTCAGTGCCAATTTAGTCATACACTTACAGTGCCTAAATATCTCTCCTACGTTAAGACGGTTAACAGAGTTATATGAGAAATATGCATCAATCTCGTATTTTCTTTTTGTTTTTGTCAGCGTTTCATAAGCAAAGATCTGAGCTGTTACAGGTTTGCAGTTATTTGGCTTACTCACACCAATGTAGTCACAGAAAAATACACAAAATATGAAAAACCATACTTAGCTCACCCTTAAAAAAAACCCTTAATGTTGTACTTTTTTTTTTCTTTTTTTTTTCAGCTTATCCAACAACATTCGAGCCTTTAAATGAGCAACATCATAATCATCAGATGAGTGGAGTCAGTTAAAGTGCAAAATGTTTCTGCTTTATTTACCACTAACCATTTGGTACAATATTACTAATATAAAATGTGTATTTATTTACTGGTGACTTCCACCAGTCAAAAAAAAGAACAACCTTAAAAACGTGAGTCACGTGTCAAGGTGATTTTTATTTATTTATTTATTTTTTTCATCTTAAACCTTGACTGAAACATTACCTTGATATTTCATTGAACTTTACCTAACCCCCAGTGCCAGCAGTGGAATTAACCCTCTGTATTTCCACACTCCTGCCCCGACCCTTTCATCCCAAGCCAGTTATAACACCGACTAAATTAAAGCACCAAAAGGCAAGTGCTGAGAAATTCACTCCCTGTTTGAAGCCAAATTTTTTTGGGAGATGTGAAAGGAAAAAAAACACTGGGCCTTGATTAATCAGGTCCACTTTAGCAGCCTTTTATGGAGGAAGTCTTCACTAAATGAAATACTAACTTGTTCTAATACAAACGAACTGGATGGAGAGGATGAAGGAATGTGGGCCAAGACCAGTTGTTACCCCCCAAAAAGGCAGATAAAATTTATATACCTTTCGGAGATGTTCAGGTTGAAGTCCAAGTCAATGCAGATATTGCTGCGAGATGGAAGATGGAGAGATTCGTAGCATCTAAATTGTGGCACTCTAAGCTTAGTTCCTTCAAAAATACACAATTTATGAGCCCCCAACAGGAGAAAAGTCAAGATCATGAAAACTGGCAAACTGTTCTGAAACCAGAGAGACAGCTCCCCAAGTTCTCATATAAATGGAATCCTCCATTTTAAACATCAACAGCTCATGGCATCTAATTGTTTTGTACATTGGTCTTCTCCCAAATAAGTCTAAGTGGCGTCCCCTCCTGAGCCGAATTAGTGCGCTCATGTAACAATCAAAAGGTCTTGTTTAGGTTTGGAGCTTCATTTGAAGACAGCCAGTCAAAGAACATGCCCAAAGGGTTGGAATCTAATCCCGATCTGTGTCAGGGAGACCAAGTGGGCCACATCAAAACCCGCATCCCCTCTGACAGTGCACAGATCCTGTCTTCTGTGGTCTCGTCTTTGACTCACTGTGGTCGGGGAGAACTTTGTGTGCTTTCTGTGAATGGTATGAACTTTTAAATCCCCAAGTATCTCAAGAAAGAAGTTAACAACCTGTATGTGAATCATAATACATTATGGATAAGACAAAAAGCACCCAAAGTGGCAAGATGATCGCACCATCAGCTTTGTTTCTTCATTTCTATCACAACAATCAGTGGTTGTGGTATGTAGAGTGCAGAGGACAGCAGATTTACTGTAAGGAGCTTTGTTTTAACTAATCCAAAGAGAGCTACCCTTAAAAGTCTATTACAGTCATGGATTGGTAAAACATATTGAGATTGACCTGTAAAGACATAAAATCAGACATAATCACAAAAACACACATTATGAGCTGGTGAAATGAAAACTTGCCCTCGACACACGTTTTATCCTCCTCTGGTGGCATGGTAGCAGGATTTAAGAGCTTGTAGTGCGTTGGGAATCAATTTTGAAAAACCCAGTCTTTCATAAATGTTTTAAAAAATCCACTTCATAGCCTGAGGGCTTGTATTTTTTTATGGATTTATTGTTGCCATTCCCCAGTGTCCTGTAGAGTTTCCAGCTCCACATTTTCCCACTGAACACAGACCACATTTGACCTGCGCTCTGCTGGTGGATGCTCGGAGTCTGTTTCTCTGGCAGATAGTTGAGATTCCTCTGCTTGTACATCCTTAGCCCCGGGCAGCGGTTACCTCTCCCCCAGACTCAACCATTCGGGGCTCCCCTCCATTTTAAAGACTAATCGTACCTGATGTTTTCCTTTAAGTTGGGATTTTTCTCCACGGCAGCTCTGTAACTACACTTTTAGACATAATAATCCAGTTAACAATTAAACTAATTGCCTCAAAAATTGTTTAGATTGAATGCTAGATCACAGTGTGCATTATTTATACCAGTGAATAAAGTTAAATAATTCACCCAATTACCTTAAATAGATTAGTCCAGAGGACAAATTGTACAGTGCACACAGCATAGAGAACAGCATGAACAATGAGTGGCCTCAGCGGGACCTCAATCTGTTTTATCAAACTGTCAAGAAAAAACAGCGAGCGGCTGCTGCAGACGTTTCTGTATTCGAGTACCTTTCCACCAAAATAAGCTAGTGATCATTATCACGATGGGGAGCGGAATTAGATTTATCGAGGATTAAATAGTGAGCTTGAAATAAAAACAAAACACAACCAAATGCACTTAAATCTGTTCAACACAAGTCAGAAATGTTTAGTGATTTCTGAGGCCAATTGAGTCAAATCATACTGATGCCCGGTGGTACAAGCCTCAGGGCAGAAACTACATGGCACATTCTGTAGCCCAGAGAAGACCTCTAGTCTCTTTTGAAAAGCTTCTCCAATATTTAAAATAGCATTTTTTTTTGGGGGGGGCTCTGTTTAAGCCACTTTCTATCACCTTGGTCTTTGATGTTACTGGTGTTAGTACAAATTGCAGGGTGCATTCAGTCATTTAAAACCTCTGATGTAATGTGTCAGCAGAAGTCTTATTAGAATGTTGATTTCAATTTATTATGAAGCTTTTCTTGGATTTTGTCTGCCTTGTAGGGATTATTGCAGTCTTTCTTTCCTTTCTTTTTGCAACAGCAACAAAACTGTTCTTTCAAAAGAAAAACGGTTGACCATTTAAGAAGTCAATTTTTTTGTTGTTAATGTAGAAAACATAAAAATGAAGGCTTTTAAAGCATGACATGAAATTTAATCCAATTTGCTGTCTCCCTCAGATCTGCTCTGCAGAAGGCTTTGCCTGGCCTGAGAGCTGTTGATGGCCAAGAGACAGACATCTTCATGTCAGCCCCTGCTGTTCCTCGGGTCAGCGCGGCCTCAGGCGACTGCTTCCTCACGTTTTGTCAGGCTCAGCTAAACCAGACTCGTGATTTACAGCAGCAGCACGACAGGGAGCTCAGGTAAGAGAAGAAGTTGTGTCTGCTGGTGTTGATGCACAGTCAGCGAGGTGACTATGGATGAACACAGGCCTCATGTAGGGATTATACTGCTTCTCAGCTGTGTTAGATAACATGTTTGCATTATCTGTGTTGGTAAAGTGAGTTGTGTAATGGCCATAGTTGGCACAGATCTAAGGAAATAAATAAATTGTCAGCTCAGATTTGTCAAACTGTCCTCAAGGTGTTCTACTGTACTGTTTTTCATAGTTGTACCTTTCCATCACCATTTGTGTTAAATAATTATTAATTCTACACCAAACTGACCAAAAATGTCTTTGATTTGTTCTGCAAAAATAAGTTCATTGATAAGATGCTGTATTGCACCTTTAAGAATGGGCTGATCGTCCTGGTAGACAGACAGACAGACAGACATCAAGCAGGCAGGAATGTGAGCTATCTCCTTGTTATGTCTGATACATAGGGTGTAGTGAGCCTAAAGACAACGTCCATCTATTTTCACAACTCCTTCAATGTCACTGGCCTCTGCACACATTGACAGTCCTGTGCTAGACGGGACCACCAACACTTAAAGCAGTGGTCAACTTTCTGCTTATCTTCATGACCCTTCCAAATTACGCAGCACAAAAGATGAAACGTGGCGACGGCTATGCACACAGGTCACACCGAGGACTCCTATGGCTCGGGGGTTAGCGTGGCGCTGCCTTTGCTTCACCCCTCGCTGTGTACCCTCTACCCCCCTGGCCCCTGGACAATGAGCCATTCTGGGGGCTTTGCAAGGACCAACACGACCATTTAACCCCTGGCCTGACCTTGTGTCAGACTTGGGTTTCGGGGAGGTGAGATGAGTGCCACACGCCAGTCTACTGGTGACTTTAAGATGGGAAGCTAAGGAGTTTACCAGGGGTACGGTTTCACAGCTTTTCTTTACTGGGTGCAGGTTGAAGTCTGAATACGCCTTTATTTCACATATACAAGGTACTTTAATTTCCAGTGCAAGCATCAAGTAGGAAAACACAAGTTTGTATGAGTAATCATTTCTGACAGAAGTCCATGAAAAAGTTATTGCTTCTTTCATTTTTCTTTGTTATGGCCACATTGTGTATTCTCCTTGAATGACTCTCATTACTGATCATTGCAAAATTCTTAAAACGACAAGCTGGATTTCATCAAAATAATGTGGAATCAATCCTTAATGTAATAATAATAATAGTTACAGTCAATATTCATCAAGACACGGCAATAAATGTGCATGCAAACTTCATAACTGACATGGTGAGTGTCCATGGTCAGGATTTACAGCCTTGGAATTTGCAGTAAGAGAATCACTTGTTTCTTGTAGGACTGTGGGATTTGCTATGCAATCATTCATCATCCGAACCTCCCCACCCTTACTTTCCACTCCACTTTGAGACTTGCACATAATGCGGGAGCAGGGGGTTGCAAATTTTTCTAAAAGGATGTACTCTTCATGGATATAGATTCCAATATTGTCAAATCTATGTAGAAAATAGTACTCATGTGCCCATGTACATTCAAAGAGCAGTGGGAAAGGTCTTGCTGGTCAAATGAGCTGTTTAAGTTTGTGTTTAGCTTTAGTATTTTCTTCTCACGAACACAAGTGTTACACTGCAGGTTCACTATGTCTTACACCAGTGTTATGCATGTTCATTGTGACCCTGGAGTGAACCAGCAGGTACAAGGAGGGAGGGGGGGGGGTCATTTGTGTCACAGTCCTTTTGAACCTCTCTTTCTTGTCCCACTGAGAATGAAGAGCTGGGTCTTTGTAGAGAAGAAGCCGTCCTACCTAAGGCTACTGGCCTTCCAGACCGACTTGGTGCTGAAAGCCCCTCAGGGTGGAGCAGAGGGAGGGGACGGGGGAGCGGATCCAAGCTTTCCTAATAGATTCATTAAGTTTCCATTGAGGTGGCTTTGTAGTCAGTTTATCCCCTCAGTGAAAGAGACATTATATGGTATTAGAGCACGCACAGGCCAGGGAAACTCTTCTCACACACACATGCTCACACACATTCACTTCACCTCAGATGAACCAGTGCAGTCAGAAAAATCTGATACTCCATTAATTTACAGGTTGAATTTCTCTTTTCTCAGAAAATGCTGAATACACTGTTTCTAATACTATTTCATAACAGTATGCCTTAAATTGAATTATTGTAACTCTCATGTGAAATACAGTTCTGCAATAATCATTACAGATACAATTGCTTTCAGTCTGTTTAATAAAAGAAAAGTTAATTAGATTTTAGTAAGCAAATATACTGATATGGTCTCAGGTGAGATTTCTTGATTGTCACTGTGAAGTATAAGACATTTTTCTTACTACATACATCATTCAAAATGAGATCAAAAGCCTTTACAGTGGAAAGTGGCCTCTAGTCATTAGTTAGGTTAGTTGACATGGATTCAAGCTAAGATACATTGTAATTGTATTATGTATTGGTGATTAGGTCCTCCACTACTACTAGAATCACTGCAGAGTCTGAAATTAGTTTTTTTTTTGCAGTAATGTTACATCTCACCTGGATGCTGTGAATAAGTCTTGCCGACACTTCACTGAGACTCTGAAGCTGGCCGTGGACCAGAGGTTTGCCCACGAATGTGGCGACCACACTGTATCCACAAAGCCTGAGATCGCACTGGACATGAACAGTAGCAATGCTGAAAAGTTTTCTGACAACCCCAAGCCCAGGGAAGAAGTTCCACTTACCACTCCAAACAGGAACAACATCAATGGGAGCTACTGGTCTTCAGAGGAGAGGTAATCTACAGTTGTCCCTACTTTAGACCCTTTAGGCCTTCACTCCTCCCATTTTGAAATTGCACCTGCGTCCAACCATCATCCTCAAAACCCCAAAAAGTAATCAACTGAATCAGTACTGTCCATGTATGTGCACTGGCCATCCAACAATATGCGGCTGAAAACAAATGAGAGACATCAGCTGATATAATGAGGGTACAAAACCTGATACTGCTGACTGAAAGTGAACTCCTTCGTTGTTTCATACAACACTTTTTATAGCAGCAGAGCATTTTATTAGTTTCTGCTGGCGGAGCGTTTGTCGTCATTGGAGCCTCCTCTCTTTGATTTACGGCAGAAGATGTTGAACATCTTATTCATTTTAACACGGAGCTTCATCATTAACACCGTGCTATCTTTGGGAGGACAATAGATCTTTGATATGAAGGGTAGCTCTGGACAGGCTGAAACTCTCTCAGGGTCATTCTCTCCAGATGTCAGCTCAGAAATAAAACCATGTTTTTGAAAGATGAAGGTGCTATGACTTCACGTTTATCCCTCACTTTGTGTGTGTGTGTGTGTGTGTGTGTCCTTTCTGGAGCAGCACAGCGGCAGTTGTGATTCAGCACTGGTGGCGAAAATACAGACAGAAATGTGGGAAGATTGGCAGCCCCCCCGCAGCTGAGGAGGGAGGGGAAGGAGGTGGTGGAAAGCCAGAGCCGGGACCTTCCTATATTAACAAAGGTGTTGTTGAACAAGACTATGCAGCAGCTGTCATCCAGGTAAAATGGTCAAATATTTACACTTTTCTGAATTCACTAAACTGTCCTCCAGATGATGACGTGAGCTGTGCGAGCCACCAAGAAAATTTACACAAAGTCCTTCATACCAGGTTCATTACTTTTGTTAATCTAGCAGGCATCATTCACACTGGAATCATCATGTTTTATGGCCATCACAGTAATGTGTTAAAACCAGCCTGTGATAGCAAATGCAAATTTCCAGTTCTGTGGACAATAAATATTGTTATTGTCTAAATCCAAATGATTCATACTATGAAATATGGGGCAGATATTTATTTGAATCATTTGCCTCTCTGTAGTAATAATTTTGTTTCACCAATTAGATCAGGTATCAATCCATTATGTAAATATGTATTAAAACACAAAGGACAGATACAGTAAACTACTTCTTTCAAGGTCTGCTGGTTAAATTAAAAGTCAGTGTTTGAAAGCTTAACTAATATTCAGACCTTTATCATCGATATGTAAGATAATACGCACCAACTACAGCTACAGTTCTCCAGTATTTCAACTGAAGGCTAAAATCATTTTTACACAGTGGACATTTGAAAATGTGAAGTTTTCACCCTTATCATTCATCTTCAGACCTCATACGTGCCTTGGAATCTTATCTGGCCGATCCCCTGCATAGGTGTAAGCTGCTGTTCTGAAAAACATGCTCTCCTAAATCCCCTCTTGAAACAAAAAAAAAAAACTGTTTGATGGGTCCTTCCAGGCTGTCTAAGATAGAGGGGTGGGGGTGGTGGTGTAGTAGAATAGTGTGTACGTATGCTGGGGTTGAACGGAGTGATTAATCAGAAACGCGGTAGTAAGAGTTTTGGATTCCTGCTCGGCTCAACTTGAAGTAAAGTGTGCCCTCCCGCCCCCCACAAGTCCATGGGGAATTGGAGGATTTAGAGGTGCACTGCAGCTCCATTTGTCTCGGAGCAGCCTGGAGTCACACAGAGTTCAGACAGCAGAGCGCTCAGCAATTAAAAGAGGTTAACATGTTTTATCTCTCTAATGGGATAACACACAATATTTACGTTTTCCCCCGTGATTCACGGAGAGCTTTCTTCCCCTTCTTTCCTCGGGAACCTCTAGGCGTTCTGGAGGGGCTTTGCTCTGAGGAGGAGGCTCTCGGCTGCTCTCGCTGCTGTCACATGCCCCGACAGCGGAGAGGACGAAACCTTTGAGGAGTTAGACATGGATGAATTTGTCCTTGATGAGGTATGCACACAAGTTCATGTGTTATACACTTTCATGGTTCAGTCCCCACCCCCATTTCCCCCAACAGACACACAACCCTGCAGAGGCTAAGACCAAGATCCATAAATACACACAAATACTCACCCAGCATGTCTGACTACACACACAAACCCGCACACATGGAAACCTGCAAAGATACATACATAGTCAAAGGAACACACACGTTTGAATAGAAGTCTAAATTGTCATGAACATTTGGACACACATGCACAAAAAACTTACACATATAATGCACAGATTTATGGGCTATCACTCTCTACTGTTCCTCACGTTAACCGTAAAGTACTCTTGTGAAATAGTGTAAATATAATAAAAACTATGTATGTAGAAAAATGAATATACATTCATGTTAAAACTATGAATTTTCATGAAGGCTACGCTGGAGAAACACTGGACATTGCTGCCTTCTGAATTTAACTCGCCTTCCAGACATCGGCCAGTGTCAGAGGAGCCGCTGTCTCTGAAGGTAAAGCAACTATCCTGTTCTTAAAACCTGGTGTGTTGCTGTTACAGTTAAAGTGGCAAGTTCATTTTTTTTTAGGGGGGGTTACCAGCCCCAGTGCGATGTCAACCAAAGACTTATTTTCTTGACCTACCCCCCTCCTTCCCTTCTTCCAGGATTTGTCTCACTCCCCCTGATTGATCTTTAAATTTATTCTCTTGAAAAACAAGATTATTTCCTGGAGGGCTGAAGGTTGCTCAGCACAAGCAGATGTAATTTTTCACACTGGTGGACTGTAGTCCTGTTTTTTCCCCCCCCTTCATTTACCTCTTGGTGGATCTTTTCTTTGGAGCGTGCTCAGAGCTGTACATCATGGTAGCCGCTTTTGGCCAGCTGATGCAGTGCAGCTGCTGTTGTGGCTGTTTCAATGCGTTGATGCTGAGGTACGCATCAAAGGCAGGGATCAATAATTTAGCACTTGGACAAAGAGAAAACGGGATCTAGAGAGTAATTATGCTGTTATTTTGACTTACATATGACCAACCCCCGACTTTGTGTCAGCCAAATTCTTGAAATGAAAACATGCACTTGAGTGAAATGAAAGTGGACATTATTGTGTACGTTACATTTCATTTCCCCCTGAGTATACCAAGGACTCGTAGTTGTCTAGACAAAAACTCTGTTTTTCCATCCAGAGCGTCAGCGTCACAGTTTTTTGAGCACATCTCTTTGGTCAGGCAGATGTAAGGTTTCAAAAGTTAAAATTGAAAATGCAATCAATTCAGTAAATGAAACACTTTGTAAATCACTCTTTTTGGAGCTAAAACAAAGCTGGGCTCTTGTACATACCTTGTATAAAAAGCAAGCTATTAAAATTTCAGTCAAATAAGCTGACAAATTGCAGTTGACACTGATTCATTTTTGTTTTTCAGCCACTGGAGCCCTTTCCTGAACTGTCCCAGCATACACTGCCACCTTTATGGAGGCCAAAGCAGGCCTGGGTGACTGGGGAACAGGTGGACCCCATTGGGCAGAGAATTTCCCCAGAGAGCTCCCACAGGTCAGACAACTGACAGCTGGCTGTACTCCATTTTACATGGAGAAACTACAACTGTCAGGCATAATACACTTAACTTCTGTTTTATACTGTTTTGATGAATGTTTGATTATATTTGATGGATAGAACGAGAAAACATTCAAGTGGTAGTGACGGTAAATAATGTTTATCAGTATGTCTGTATTGATGTCAAAATAACGCTGCGTGACTCTGATTCTCCTCACAGCAAGAAGAAAAAAATGTTTAACAAACCACGTTAATGTTGTGACCATACTGAATATGTTAGCTGGGATGTGTTCCCTATTTTGTCACTTTTTATTTGATTACTGCACCAGAATTATTCTGACATCGACCACACTGATAGTTGTTTGTTCATATCTTTTGAACCCAAAAGAAATAACTGACACTAAACAACAGTACGTTGGTGCAAAGCACCAAACAAGAAAGAAATACAAAATCGCTATAGCTGATAAAGTTAAAAATAATTTGATATTTTAAATTTGATATATACAAATAAACTGGTTCAGACAACCCGGGTCTAAATTGTATTGATATTTAACATTCATATGCTGTTGGTTGGCTCGACATCCTCCACATTTCAAAGGTAAACAGCACTCAAACCTCACTGCACAACAGTAGAGAAAAACACAATTCAATAAAAACCTTTCTGTGTTTTCACGATCAGTCGATTTCACAACAGCTGTATAATTTTTTAAAATTTTCACTTTCTGCTTTGTAAATAGTTATTTATTTTTTATACTTGTGGTGAAATTAGAAAATATAAATTTGTATATTTCTGTTGTATATTAAAAGACAATCTTTTTTTATTTCAGAAACAAATCTTCTTCATCCTCAGCACTCAGCGGTCAGTCTGCAAGAGCAGAAAAGATCCTGGAGGAATGGTAAATCATTAACACTGGGCTTTAATTGTTAAATTTGAACCTTTGTGTTCAAACTATCACTCACCGTGTATAACAGTTGTTCTTTTGCCTACAGGGGCTTCACAGATGGCCACACAGCTCATCTAATGCTCAGGAGGGCTCAGAAGATGAAGCCGAAGAAGCAACGGCAAAAGAAACATAAGGGTCAGTGTGTAAAACTGGTGGTTCATTTTGACACGTTATTTTCACAAAATACTGCCTATAAACACTCAAGACAGCAGCAACAAGATGCTTGTAGTCCTGACAGTGCATAACAATGTTGTGATATATTTTACCTTTTATTAAAAAATTACAATCATGATTTGACCTTGGCCATAATTTAATTGTAATTGTGATTATATTTTGATTAGCAACCAAATTACCTCTAATCCAAAGCTCCTTCACCCAGACCTGACCACTGTTGCATTTTCAGATATCGGTACTGTGACTTTGACAGCGCTATTGGATCCTGGTTTAAATACAGAACGCTGGCTCTTATTATTATTATTATTATTATTATTATTATTATTATTATTATTATTATATTGATGAGACTTACTCATTTACCTCGTGTCATTGAATGAGAAAGGATTTTTTCAATCTTTTTAGATGATGGTGTTAAATTGATATGTTCGTCCAGAAAAGTCTTGAAGTTCTGTCCGTCCCCTCATTCTTAATCTTTTAACAGAAATTTTTCCTCACAATATGGGAGGAACTGGGAAGAATCCACGCTGATTTTTGCCTCTTATCGTTATCATCCTTCTGCCTTGCTTCAACAGCGGCGAACCTTTCCACCCCATGTACGTTAACAAGCCATAACAGACAGCAGAAGTCAGGGCCTGTCGCCTCCTATTGGGCTTACTTATGAGCCTGCAAAAGGACATAACGATTGCCAAGAAACCTCTTGACAATTCATCCCATGATGACTTTCATTCTGTTTCATTTTGGACTACAGTGAAAGGTGACCTCACCTCTGCTCTGCTCCAAGAAACAGTAGTCCTGCCATGGTTATCATGCCACGCTCATGTAGAGGGAGGCTGCTCTTTGATCAGAATTGTGAATGCCTGATTCCAAAAGCAGGGCTCCTGTCATCTTGCTCCACCAACATACAGGTCTATGTCGGCTGTAACACCAAATGGCATCTGCCTCAGAGGAACCAGAGCGCTGTTCTAATATTTTCCGAATGTTAGGGCCTGGTTTTCTGCTTCTGGTTTTAGATCTGCCTTGTCCTTCTTTGACCCTCTTTCCCTTATTCTCTTAGATCCCTCTGCATGCCTGGCCTTCTTCAGAAACAGCAATTACCAGCGGGGTCCAGTGGAGGCAAACAAGCCTGCGCCACACAAAAGAAATTATATGACAGGTAGAGACATCCTCCACATTGTGGTTAATACTACTCTTATTGAATAATTTAAAAAGCTTTTTCACAGAAGTATAGCATGCAAGCTACGATTGGCACGAGCTAATGGTCTCTACAAGTATTTGACATATTGAATTGATTGAAACACATCCTGTACTTGTTGCTCATGCATGAGCCTTTGAGAGTCCTGTAGATCCTTAGAAATGTTTCTGACATTGGCATGTTACAATAATATAGAATGCAACGGCATTTGCAATTTTTGAGTAGTGCTGGATAATCTCTTCTGTTAAAGAGACTTCAGAGTACTCAAGAGAACTCATTTTGTTTACTCTAAATGTGGTTTCACTGGTATTACATTTTTTGTAGGACTTTTGGGGAGACTAGTGTCTATGACTATACTGAGAAGTGATCTGATCATCACATAAGAGGAAAATTTTTTTCTCCTGCGTCTTTTCGCCAGGGCCTCCTGCTCTGCCCTGAGGTGTAGAGATGTTTCGAAGTTGAAGTTCTCAGCTAGACTTAAAAAGGAGTGAAGAGTTGCAGGAAGACAAGGCAGTGTGTGTGTGTGTGTGTGTGTGTGTGTGTGGGGGAGAGGGGGGGGCTTCTTTGCCTTGGACCCCTCCTCCACCCAGCAGGGTCAAGGCCTCACATCTAAAGAGCACAGTGCTCTTGGTCATCCAGCAGCCAGGTGAAAGCTGCAACAACAGTGTTCGCCGACAGGCGGTGAAGTGGCCACTCTCTCCCTCTGGTCCAAGTCCCATCATGACATGAGCATGAATTACCCCTTAATTACTGGTGGAGGATAAGTATGGTATGCTTGCTTGGTCATATCTTGTTTGATATTCAGAAGAATTAGAACAAGTCGTGCCTTCGACTTTGAGATGTCTTCAATTCCAGTTTATCTCTTTTGGGTGGATCCCTTCAGTATTTTTTTTCCTAAAAACTTGTAAGGCTGTAAGCAAAATGACAACTTTGACAATTCTGTTGTTGATTTTTTTTTTTTTGGAGACTATATATTTTAGTTAAGAGTTCGAGTTTGACAGCATTATCGTGTTATTAAGTGTTTAGTTTGAGCCGTAAGTGTATCAGTTTAGATTTTCCCATGCTGTGATTCCTGACACTGGAATCATGTGTGAGCAGAATATATGCATGGATACACTCAGCCAACTGGCAGTTACAGACCAATTCCATCCAAATAACCTATTGCGTTACAAAAATATTTCCAGTTCTGTTTCTTTCCAGTATCCTTATCTCTTGCCTCCGCCCTTTTCTTGATAATTCATCAATCTGGACCGGCGTTCTCCAAAAATGAGTTGAAGCAGCTACATCAGCTGATAAAGTAACAAGGCTCAGTGGTTAGAACATCACCCTTTGCTCAACAGCCCTTGTCCCAAGTCGGTTTTAAAATGTGTAACTCGAACCAGCTCGGTTCTGGAGAAGACGACCCCCGCTGCCTTTTTACAGGGTGACCAAGAGACAGTGGTGACGGTGGCAGCAGGAGACGGTGTGTTGCGAACTTGCTCATGGTGCTCTTTAAATGGGCCCAGGCCAGCCCTCTCTCTTGTGCCCCTGGTCCTGACCTGTGGAAGGCACCCCCTCCTCCGGATCCATCCCCAGTGCCCGGGGCCTAGCCAGCCCAGCTTGGCCCAGCCAGCGCTCCCCGGCAGGGGCTAACATTTCAGGCTTTGAGTCAAGCCCCTTCTGGAGGTGATTAGTCCCAAACCCATGACAGATTCTTTCCAAGATATCCGACGCGGCGTGTTTATTTTATCCGGGCTCTTTGTGTGGATGTGCTGGACATGAGTAACCCACTTGAAATGGGTATCGTCTTACATACCCAGAGAGGGAGACAGAGAGGGAGAGAATGGAGGAGAGCCGCAAGACATTTTCTTTTTAAAGGCAAAAAAATATAGCAATTCACTTCCTTCTTTTTTTTTTTCTCTATGATTTGTAATGTCGAGTGTCTGTGTACTGCAGATGCCGAAGATGTTAGATGCCTTAAAGCATTTCTCCTTGTTTATCTTCTAGGTTTTCACCAGTGCCTTCCACTCAACCCCCTAGACACCCACACACACACACACACACACACACACACACACTCTCTCTCCCAACTTTCCTTTTCCATCTGAACTGAGATCCAGCTCCACCAAACATCCGTCCTCATGTCAGAGGGACACGAGGGTATATATTTTTATTTCAGCCTGGAACCTCTACCTCCTGAGCACTTAACTCGATTTCACACTTCAAGTCCTCTACAAAGTCCGACTGAAACACAATCATCTTGTTTATCATCCATCATCCAAAATAACTTTAAGTCAGAGTATTTACCACCATTCATATGCATTCAATTTCACCCCCCGTAATCTCTGAGCTTCTATTTATCTCAGGCGGCGGAGCTCTCCGTCAGAGTATATGTTTGAGATGCACTGGCACACTTAAGGGGAAAACATGTAGAGGTAGTGTACAGTGGGGGATCAGTCTGAGTCACTCACAGAGACAGACATCTAAGTAAAAACACTGAGTTAGTCATATTTCAGACACGCTAGGATTGTCCTGCCACTTTGCAAATGTCATGAAAACAGGATCCTAAAACGCTCTTCATGATGTTGTGGTATTAGAATGTGGTAATAGAAGGGTTAGCTTTAGCCGAAGGCCAGAGGGGCATCTTTAACCTAGAAGGGCATCTACAAGTGTAGAAAGTCATTTTTCTGGTTGTTGACCGTTAACATGATGCAGCATTTGAACGTGAGTGACTCTCCTCACGGCATTATTAAAGGTGACGTCGGCAGGAGCGTGATCCATGGGACCAACCTCACCAGGTGTGACGGAGTGAGAACCCACGCAGCCACTTTGTGTGTAGCAGTGCAGTATGAATGCTGCGGAGGGGAAATCGTGTTAGTTTAGTTCTGACTGGTGGACATTAGTGCAGCAGTTTTCTTCAAGCTAACTAATTTGGATGTTGTAAATGTCTTACAGACTGACATTTACTTACTGTAGTTAAGTTTTATCAGAGGAGAAGAATTTCAAACATTTCAAGCTAAACGTTAGTTGTTGTTTTTTTTTTTTCAACAACTGGAATGTTTGCAGTCTGATCATCTGACTGCTGTGATGATTACGCAATTGTTCCGGATGCTCCCTCACAACAATGCAAGCAGATCAGCTCATTCTGGGAAACACATTTACAATTTATCTATTGTGAGGGTCAGAACTTGTTTCAGTGTGTGTGACCCTGTGCTGTTTATTTCTGCAGTGTCTCTTTCCTTCACCAAGCTGGCCTGCTGTGGGGCCAAAGCCTCCACCCTCCTCTCTTCCCGCTCTCTGATATTAAGTCACTGTTCTCCCCACCTCAGCACAGACGAGATCGCTTAATGTGCTTAAGAGCTCCTCTTAACAGGCGTGACTCCTACAGGCCCCTTCCTGATGTCCTGGAGGAGTACCAGAGGGGGATTCAGGAGGTTAGACGGGGTCAGGAAGGGGCTTTGGCGGAAGGTTCAGAGGGGAAAAAGGAGAAGAGAGTCTCCTCATACTACTGGAGTGCAGCATAAATGACAACTTTTGTATCTCCATGTGCACGTGTTTTCTACACTATGCCAGAGATTTGAAATTTACTGTCAGTCCTATTAGGCTCCTACAGTACAGTATGAAGGGCAGAATTACAAACTCTGTTTGGATTATACTTAACTACAGTATATGCAAACATTTCTTATCAACGACATGTCATTATTCTCTGAGGGGTTTTTTTTTCTCTGTGTGAGCAGTGCGAGTGGCCATTTCCTGTCCTTTGGTTCCCTGAGGGGAAGCATCTATCACTTGACGTTTTTAGTGGTGCTTTTCAATTAACCCATGAAAACTGTAAAGCTTTTCTCTGTTTTACTGCTCAGCGAAACGCAAGTAAATGGCTTAAATAAATGCATCATTAGTTCCAGCACTGGCCTGTCAAAATTAATTATCAGTTTACACTTGTCTATTGCAGCCCCACTGTCAGCCCAGCATAAATGTTTACTTTAAATTAGGAACTTTATTGGATTTCAGCATAACTCATAAATCAGCAGCCTTTCAGATTTCCCACTTTAACAAACTGTTGGATCATCGCTTGGATTCAATTTTACAAAGAACCACAAGTACCAACATTTGTTTGGGGAGGGGGGCACCTTCTTCAGCTTTAAGTGTATTCTACAGTATTACACAATCCTCCAAACAAATGCAGCCAAAACATTAGCTGCTGGGAGCTTTGTTGGCCATCTGTAATTACGTTGAAGAATGTAAAGTATTAATACACTTCAGGCCCAAGGACTGTTTATTTTTGTACTTTGGTGTTAACACAACTCTGTCACTGCAGTGTTAATCATTCTTTCCGTCATTTAAAAAAAAACAACAACATCACTTTCACCCCAAAATTCACTGATTTGGTTGTTATACGCTTGTGCTTTGTTGCCGTTGTCATCAAGAATTTTGTTTAACCGACAAGAATAACAGGAGAGAGAGGAGAGGGAAAAAAAAGCCAATTCAGAAATTTCCTCAGATTTTTATTTGCTGTTTTCTGTCGACTGCAGTGTGCGAGCCTGAGCTGGGACTTCGGCAGGAGGAGACCACAGAGCAAGTGATGCAGGGACAAACTCAGTGGTGGTTTCACACCCAGTCTGACAGAGACTCTGAGAGGTGAGGCGCTTCGTGTAGCTCATCCACTGAGGTAGACTGTCATATCACCAGAATACAGAAAAATTCTACCGTCTTTACTCCAAGTGATATCCAGCAATACACAAAAGTAATAAGCTTCGTCTGATCAGGTATTGAATTTTTTTATTTTTTTTTCCAATCAAGGTCTCTGGATTATCAACATATCTTGGATATTGCACTTTGCTATCTAATCACAGTAGCAGATATCTCAGAATTCCATCTGTAATCTCTCAATGAGTTGCTCTCAGTGTTGGCTTGATTTCTTAAAAAATTATGTATCCCCTTTCTCATTGGATGAACCAGAGTTAATGAAACTATTTCCATCTTTATTCTTTTTAATCTTAGCTCGCCAATACATGGCAATCTGATAAAATCAATTTTGGCTGTATTATTGTTTTCAAACACTAAATAGATAGCAAGGAAACAGATACCAACAGCGTTTCTGAGGCAATGGGCATAGAGGCCTGTCCCAACCTCACAAATACAAATTAAGATTTTCATCCTTGGCATCTGTTTATTTGGGTAACTGCATTTACTTGAGAATGGCGAACTATTGAATTGATCTGAAATGCACGGAGTAGCAACTAACAGTCTGAACATGCTTTGTCTTACTCTCAGCGAGCCTTTCTTACCCGAGATCGGCTCAGACATTCTGAACGGAGGCAGAGTGCAGCTCGTGGTGAGTACAGTCCCCTCCTGTTCTTCCCTCTGCACTTCATTCACTTCAGTAGAATGACAATGAATCTCAGTTTGGGTCTTTTCAGGAGGGGGGTACTTGCATGCATGTGAAGGTATGCAGTATTTAGTTTTGCCAGTCAGAGTCATGTCCCACATTGTAAGGAGGGAACGGGGAGGGGAGCCGGAGTGAGTCTTAGTGAGCTTCAGCCCCACAGTGACACTTTCAATAGGATCAACTGGCTGCAATTTCTTCATTTCACTCACAGAAATCCCAGTGTCACTTTGGAGCAGTTTGTCTGAGGCTGAGAATGATACTGATGCTGGGGAGCTCTTTGAAGTCGGAAACCGCAGGTCTCCCTGTGCTGTTCTGCAGCAGTTTGAGTTATGATCACTGGCAAGCAGGGCCACCCCCTTCCTCCTGTTCCTTCGATATGTTCAGACTGCAGAGCCGCTGCTTGTTGAGTGTTTTTCAAAATGCTGGACTGCTTGCGTGAGACATACAATGTTGGGCCTCATTTATATGTATATGTATATATATATGTATATGTATATATGTATGTGTGTGTGTGTGTGGGTCTCTGTGTTTCTCCGTGTTGTGTGTTGTGTTGTGCAGGCTGAGCCGGGGCACACAGAGCGTCTGCATCACACAAGTGGATTGTGGGCCAACAGCAACTCAGCTGCCCAGCCCAGGAAAGAGAGAAATTATCCTTGCAAAAACTCTTTGGGTCATACAAGTGAGTCTTGTGAATTTCACAGCCATCTCTCCCAAGGATCATTGTGTTACAGGGCACTTAAATTTAAACTTAAACTTTTAACCGAGTCAAACAAACACATGGCTATTTCACTTCAAAAGTTCTGTCAGTTATTCCTTTAATTTAATCAAATGATTCGTGTCCCTTTAAGATTATCAGGGTAATCGACACGTATTTTGTTGAAAGGAGTTTCATCCAGGTTTTATTGATTGTTGTGGAAAATGATTTAAACACGCACACATACATACATGCATACACAGTACATAGTGTATATAGAACGTATGTCAGGAGATGGATATATGGACAGATACAAATATTATTGACTGTTACTGCACTGGGATACATAAAAGTATTTTGTTCATTAGGTCAACACTAAGTTTGAATAACAGCACCTTTATTATCATCACAGTATACTCTCAATATTTCTACACTCTTTACTGATCAAAGTTAAACTTTTGGAGCAGTTTCATGGTCAAACATAAGGAAACATAGAGACTTGTGTACATAAACACTTTTTGTGTGTCTGCAGTACATATAAATTTAGTACAGTGTGTGTGTGTGTGTCCGCAGATGTTTCTGTGTTTGCACACTCGGACCAGCAGGTCTCAGGTCACACAGACCTGAGTGCACCCGTGCAGGGGTGAAGCCGGTTGCTTATTCAGCCCAGACTGAGTCTGCTGGGTTGGCTGCTGCAGGAGGGGAGGGGTTGTGGGGGGTGCCACAGGGTCGGGCCGGGGACAGAGTGCCGTGAATTTCTCTTCTGACAGGAAATGGGCAGAAAAGAGAAAAGAAAAAAAAAAGTCAGTCCTTTCAGTGAAGAATGACTGGCCCTTCTGTCAGGGAAGCAGGGCTCAGGAGTTTGAGTGACAAAGATGCTACTGACGGGCTGACGGCAGATGATCACATTAAACAAGCCCAGGAATCCAAGTGAAGGAGAAGCCCTGTCCTGGCTAACGAAGCCAAATTGGATTCTGATGATGATTTCAAAATGATATCCACGAGGTGCACCTCGGCTGGACGGCGTCGGGGATAAAGAAAGGCTCGTTGTCTGCGCCAATGAAAACAACACATATCAAAATGAATGTATGTGTAAGGCAAGAGCATCTTTCAAAAAGCCAATTAGATATTTCCGAAATTTAGTAATTACATCTAATGATTTCTGTTGTACGCCACTTCAAATTAGAGGATATGGGTTAAATCGGGAGTTTACCTTTGATTTATTTTATAGTCAGTCAACAAGAGTCTGTCTTGAGACAACCAAACTTTATTTATCACAAAGTTGTGTATTCTTTTCCTCTGAAGTGACGTACACACATCAAAGTGAAGGTTTCAAGTTAGAAAGATGCCATAGCAGTAAAGACTGCGTAAATGCTCTATAACCTACTCTATAACCTGTTGCAATGTGATACTCACCACTTGCTGGGACGGTGCCATAAAATGCATTTCCAGGCTCACAAAATATTTTCATTACACGTGCAGAGGAAACCACTTAAGTTGCATATCTGCTCCTTCATTTCTGTCCGCCGTTATAGCAGCAAAATCTTTGAAAACAATTTGTTTGGTCACAGCGGTTGGGTTGAATGTGTGACCATTTCTTTATCGCTGTACATTTAATAGCAAGACTGCAAATTAGCAACATGTGCATCAGATTTTGGGCTCTGGTTTTGATTTAGAACAGATAATTGGACAAAAAGTCTTTAATGGAGTAAATTCAGCCTCCAAAGCCGGACTGAAGTTCCAAAAATAAACACAAAAGACTGTGATGGGTTATCTTTAAACTACAGCGAACGGCACAGAGTAAGACCTGAGTAAAATCACAAACTGGAGAGCTGCCTGTAGGTAATGCTCGACCTGAGTGGTGGGGGATGTTCTACACAGTGTGCCAGCTGTGCAGATATTTGGAGCTGGGTCAGTACCTGTGATATACCCCCCCACCACCACCATAGCAAAGCCCTCCCCACTGTTTGGCTCCCTGTGTGGGGTGGCTGAGGAGATGGCGGGCCCGGGCTCTACACGTGGAACGCATCATGCCCGGTAGAAGCGCTGCCTTTGTTCTGTGTGTTGGAAAAGTGTTGTGTCCTGATCCCTAGGTGAAGTGGAAGGGCCTCTGGCACGGCGCACTGCGCTCCTGGGAGACAACACACACAAACACAAAACATTTAATTCTGTCTCATCAGACACCACAAACGCATTAATCTACGAACTGAACTAGTCGACCTTTACCTCATTAAAGCTTTTACATTCTCTCTCATGTAAATATTTTAAACTGCGCTTCAGCTGATCCAAAAGTAACAAATTCACACTTGTGCCTGTCAGCTGTTTGTTTTGAAATTTTAGTCACTCAACGTTGAGTCAAGTCAGATATAAAAAGCCAAACTGATGTGGGAACAATAACGCCCTTTAACGCTGTTCTTAGGATTTCTGATTTTCTTGAAACAGACTTAGTTTTTCCTGGTAGAAAAGAAAGATTTCATGAACTCAGTGAACTTCTCATTGTGGCCTTTCTTGGAAAAAACATCCTCAGGTAGTCAAAGTTAGCATAGAAACCTTTTTTATTTTATTCAAACTCGTTGAACCTATATTATTCTGTTAAAAAGTGTCCGCCACTGAAGGCATCATTAGAATAACAACAATGTTGTGTGTTTTTGATGAGCTCAGCTCCCACTGCTCATTTTACTGACGTGCTGCTCTTCCTCTTCGTCCTCAGGGAGAGAAGCTCCATCTCCTCATCGGGTCACTTCGGCTCCGTTGAAAAAGGAGCGCATCTCTTTCCGAGACAACCCCGTCCAACTGAGCGGTGGCTGGGGAGCAGGCAAGAAAAGGGACAAAGTGTACAAGTGAAACACAAACTCCTCCACAACCACTACACATTATTTCTTAAGGCAGGTAGATACATATTGTGTGTGTGTGTGTGTGTGTGTGTGTGTGTTTTTTTTTTTTTTTTTTCCCCCTTAACCTTTTGTAACCCTGTCCAGGATGAATTCTGCCTTTTCCTGGATGGATGGATTGAGTTATCTGCCTAAAAAAAGATCACACAGTAATGGCACCTTTGGCGTTAACATGTTTTCTTGTGAAATAGAGCAAATTTGATGCCTTAAGATATTAGATAAATCTCTTTAAGGCGTTCAGCCAGTAAATAGCAGTCTTGACTGGCTATTTCAGGACTTTCCTTAATTCTTATTTATAGTGCTCTTTCATCACCTGTGCTGTATCCCCCTGCAGCGTCTCTTCTTAAACTCAGCTGAAAACTTTGGGCTCCTTCTGCTGAAAATTAATTAAGCCCAATAAGACCCAGACCAGCCCAAATATCCTCAGGCGGTTCCATTATGTGGATTCTGCTCAAGTATCAGGGCCTGAATGTGATCGCGGCCAGCCTGCACCAAAACACATGGAGCGAAGTCACAAGCCCTCAGCTAATGACACGCTTCATATGCAAATGTTGGCAGGAAATAAGAACCAGGACCTGCTTTACCTGCGGCTTCATGTTTCCTAGCACGCTGCTAGATTCTCCTCACAAAAAATATTGTAGATATAGTTTGAAACCATGGGAAGAGATTTTTATCTGCTCTCACAAGAGTTAAGTTTAATAAAGCCCAGAAATTTAAGTGCAATTTCCCCCACACTGTGACTCAGTTTAACTCCGCCTCACCAACAGCGGCCTTTAAATTACTGCTTTTATGAGCTGAGGACAAACATTGGTGTTAGAATTAGAAGCTTGTTTTCTTTATATCCAGTCGTGGATTTATAATGGACTTGTCTGTGTATTTGAATTGGGAGAACTTAAGGCGTCCGCTCACAAACACTGCCCTACCGGAGGCGGTGAACCTCAGGCTTGGAGGTTCCTCGCTGGTCCACCGCCTGGAAATGATAACTTAACGAATGTCAAAACAAATAGTCAGAGCTGTAGAGTGGCTCCCTGGCAGGAAATGCACGTCTCCCTATTTATTTTCCTTCTATGTTTCACTTACACATGTCTGGAGGGCGTGTTTTGACTGTACATGAGCTGATGGGGATTTATTATTATTATTATTATTTTTTTTTTGGTCTTGGAGTGAGGCGTATGCCAGAGATGTGGTGGTCTTGCCCACTTGGGGTCTGTTGTGAAACCCAAGAGCACTGTTCTCCTTCAGCTGGGACTGATTCGCCAAAGCCCCCTGGGGAACACCAGGGTGGTGTTTTTTCATTTTTCTAACTCCCCCCCCCCCGTCATCAAACTGCCATTATACAGCTGGAAAATTCAGATTTTTGTTGCACATAACATCCTTATCAGACAGGTGACATAAAAGTACTGCACAGGCTCATTGTGTCACAGGTTTTCGGTTTGTTTGACTCTGAGCTTTTTAGACTTTTAGATTCTCCACAACCACCGCTTCTTAAATTATGTTGTTCAACCATCATCCAACAGCCTTTCGTTGGAGCTGTTTATTTTTGGGTTATGGGTAAATTATATGTAACCTAAGACATCCAAAATCCATTGCCTGGTAAAATGAGTGCTCCACCACACATTTAGATAAGATGAAGAATGTCCTACTCGGCCCAGACTGAGCTGCCAGCCCGACCTCAACTCAGCAAATATTGTCAGATGGAGTCTAGCACAAAAGGGCTTTCAGTCCAGATCGCTCCAAAATGCTTTCTTAAAACGCATTAAAAGAACCAGAACAGTGCGTTTGCCAGTTTTTACTACAAATGATTTATACTTCACATTTTTTGTTGCTTTCTATATCATATAAATGGAAACAATTGGCTGCATGGAAGGATCTTTTTTTTTTTTTTTAAATCGTCAGCTGTGATTTAAACCCATTCGTAGTAAATTGTTGTGCTGCTTTAAGTGTTTTTCTTGATCTTGGACATACAACACACAAACAACAGTAGGTGTTTGTGAACGCAGCATGATTTACCGAGCAAACTTATGTTAAGATGTTACATTCATCATTCAAATAAATCAAAAATAGACTCATAACCTTATGAGAATTTGATGGAAATATAATTTGAAAGGGAATTTGATAGCTGAATATTTTAAAGAGATGTACGACTTAACTGGAAATTGTAAAATAACTTAAGCTCCAAAGACAAATGACAGAGGAGATGGTCGTCTTTTATTTATCACTGCCCCCTCAGACACAATTAGCCGGCTCCTTCGGCCAAAGTAAAGAGAAGGGAAATGGATGTAAACTGTGAGGAATGTGCAAGCTCTCCTGGAAACATGACGCCAACATATAAAGAAATTGGGAATAAACTCACAAAAGCAGAAACTGGTTCTACAGTGGACTCTGGTGAAGGTCAGAGCTAATTTATTCTGCTGGCTCATACCGATTCAATGAAAAGAGCTCAGACTCATTATTTACACAAAACAGAGGGCAGGGCTGAAGTCGCAGGTAGCAGTCAGATTCTCCCCACAAGCTGAGGAACACTCAAGGATAATCAACACAACAGCATCATTTATATTTATGGCATTTTTGACACTCAGGCAATTATGGAAATGAGCTCACAAAATGTCTCTAGATAGACATACATATTTTATGTGTGTCATAAAATACACAGACTTCAAATTTGACATTATGAAATAACAGCTTAAACACGCACACCATCTTGAGAAAGCCCGATCATGTAACTGTGATTTATTTTTCCCTGAAGTACTCCCTGGTTTTTAAAAGATGACCAGCTTTCTCTGATTTAATAATCATTAAAACCAATTGTTTACAATTTCGCTGTACTTCTGACAAATGTTATACAAGCTCTTAAATTAAATCTGTGCTTTGCTAGTTGTGAATATGTGAAGTGATTTTTTTTTTATATATGTAAATTTGTTAAAGATATAAATAATGTGATAACATGTGGACTCAGGTTGCAGGACTTGATTGTTGGTACGTGTCCTGTTGATGTTTCCGTTTTTTCGCTGTTAAATATGAGATTTTCGTGTTGTTATCAGCAGCATCCGGCGAATTCACTGGCTGGTTTATTCTGGTTTCAGTCACAGGTGACTTGTGCAACATGTCGACACGAACCCACACGGGTCTCAGCAAAGTGACTGAGAGCTCGAGCCCGTCAGCTCTCGGGAATGTTTGACTCTTTGGGGGTGGGGGCACAAAACAAAACGAAAACAAACTTTAAAAGCACGAACGTGTTGCTTTCATTTTTTGATATTGGGCCTGATAGGATAAATGTTCTGCAGATTCACAAACTCAACAAAATGAGAGCTTTTTTGGACAAAACAAACCCCATCTGTTTTGTGTGTGTGTGCATGTGTGCGTTTTTTGTGGCTGGCCAAAGTTTGAAGACATTTCGATATATTAAATTAGACCCTATGGGGGGCGTTCAGGTTCATGATGTCATGTTTCTGCCTTCTGAAGTGGCACTATTTGGCCTCTCAGGCCCTCATTCAGTCGCCCCAAGACTGAAATAAATCATGCTTAGTTCAGCTCAATCATATTTTGAGCATGATCAGTGCTGCTTAATGTTGTGACAAACTGGCAGTGCTTGTTTTTTTGTTTTTATTATGAAAACTGAAGCTGTGGGTCTTCACGTATTGGCTGCAGCCTGACTGATGGGCCTAAAGCTGAGCGAGCCTTCACAAACCTATGCAGCATCTATTGTGGCAGGAGTTTCCAGCCAAGAAGCCACCAACCAAACCACAGTGAACTTTTCACATTTTCTCCTCAGCATGAGCCGGTGTGCGAGGCCATCTTAGAAGTCCAATAAGACTAACCCCCCTGCTACTTAAGAGCACCTCTATTTATTTTTATTTTTTCTCCCGTGGCGCTCTGCAGCCGCAGGTAACTGCCACTGACCCAAGAGCGAACCAAAGCTATGCATGGTGTGCATGGCAGGTGGTGCAGCTCTGGGTGGAGATGGGGAGGTGCGAGATAGGCTTTGGTTAGAGGTAACATAATTCCTCCAATAAGAAGAAATAGAAGAACCGTACTTCCTGTCCTTCTCCCCGTCGGGTTCAGTGTGCCTGCTCCTCAGGGCTGCTGGGTTCAATGAAACTCAACTTTCCTGCACGAGGAGGATGTTAGGTCTCCAATTCAAACTAAAAAAAAGTCAACTCTTTTTTTATTTTATTTTTCAGGACTTCTGAATGTCAAATTAGATTTTAGTTATACCAAATTTTGCACAAAGAATAAATTTTCAGAGTTCAGAGAAACAATGATGGGATTTAATGAAACCGCCAGTTTTCAGATTTGGATCTGATTGAAACCTGACTTGTCTAAAATAATAATAATAATGTTATATAAGGTCGTATCATTTCTATAATATCAGAAACCTCTTCTTTAATAAAGCAGAGACTGACAAGCTGTGAAAGTGTTGAGCAGCGTTGATTTTACAGCCACATTTAATGACTCAAAAATAAAATGAACGTTTTTATTCTGTGCAAGTGTGGAGAATAGATTAATGTTCAATCTGGACAGAAGTTACAAAAATCCATTTTCATTAGAAAACTCCTGAACATTTCAAATTTCTTCACTTTGAAACTCCTGCAGTAAGTAAGTCTGTTAATAACGACTGACTTTTACTCACTTCGGGTTCATTTAATTAACGCGAAATTCACTTTTTCTTTTTTACTATAATTTCCAAGTGCCTGTAACGCGCCACGCATTATTTTTCAATTCTGTTTCTATCAAACTAAAAAAATTATTTATTCTTTTTACTAATTTATTTTAGTGACATAACACCTTTGTAAAAAAAAAAAAAATCTGATGTAAATGTCTCAGAATAAGCAAACATAAAATAATAACATGAAGTTAATGGATGCTTTTAATAAATTTTTCCAAAACGGCTGTTGACTTTATCCAGGTTTGATTGTGTGAGCCTCTAAAATCATTTTGATTTCAGTGGAGAGATGACCTCCTCCCTCTGGATGTCCAAACATTCAGTCAATTACAGTTTCTGGTTGTCCCCCCCCCCCTCCTCCCTCACACTCGTTGTGGGTCCGTGGAGTCCCTTCAAACTGCTGTTGGTTTGGTTTTTCGGTGCGTGGGAGGAGTTGGACACCGCTCCATATTCAGGGAGGAGGCGGTGGGGGCTCCTCCAGGATCTCCTTCTCTTTGGGGCTATAAAACGTTGCGCCTTCAAGACCGAACAAATTAACTCCATTTGGCGAATTACTGCTCCGCGCCGCGCCGCTTCTGGTCGGTCGGTTTTCCTCCTCTCTCTTTTATTTATTTATTTATTTTTTAATGGTGACATTTGATGAAAACGGGAGCGGATCCGGGTGAAGAGGATGGAGTATATGGAGGATAAGTTCGCCTTGAAAAACCAAACGATGAAGGCCAACGAGTACTACATGGACCAGGTCATGGAGAGCCTGGACAGCGCGCAGTACTTCGCCAAGTCCTCCCCAAAGTGCGTGCAGGCCTTCGGGCTGCAGAGCGGCGAACACCGCTCCTCTCCCTGCGGAGATCAGACCGGTGCGTAAAAGTTCTGTTGTGCAACTCTGACTTCTTCTTTATTTATTTATTTATTTTCATTTCTTTCTTTTTCTGTTTCTACTACAACACATCCGGTTTTAGAAAAGCTGTTCTCCATCTACGTGGGGAATTAAAGAGGAAACGGAAGAAGTTTGCTTAAATTTAAGGATATTTTACGCTTACCATTTTTTTTTTTCAGATGGGACATTTTTGGTTCGAAATGATTTCTTTTAGAGTTGTTCTCACCATTTTCTGAATATTTTAAATATTTGTTATATATTTTCACCCTTATGAGAAGTTGCATTATGCTGTTTTGTTTTGTTTTTAATAATAATAGCACATCAGTCCACGCACGGCGCCTGCGGATTTCTGTTTGTGCTTTAAGTGGCAGTCACGCAGTAAAAACACTCTTCTCATTAAATTGTCACTTGCTCCTTCCAGCCGGTTACGTTGTGCCAAAAACGGACGAGGACTCTCTGCACCCGGAGCTCGGCAGCCCGCTGGACAGCTGCTGCACCCTGCGCTCCTCCCCGGCGTCCGCCGGCCCGGACAAGACGGACCTGGACGACATGGGGGACAAGTGCGACAGCAACGTGTCCAGCAGCAAGAAGAGGAGACACCGGACGACCTTCACCAGCGCGCAGCTGGAGGAGCTGGAGAAAGTGTTTCAGAAAACTCACTATCCAGATGTTTATGTGAGGGAACAGCTGGCCATGAGGACGGAGCTCACAGAGGCCAGAGTGCAGGTACCATCCATCACCGGACTCCTTATTTTCTTTGTTTCACTTTTGGGAGAGAACTAGCCAGGACAATTTTTTTAAAGCATAAATTTAGAGCAATAAATACATCAACAGTAATAAATAAAAATGCGATGAAAACATCCCAAAATATATTAATAAGCCAAAATAAAGATCTAAATTAAATTCGTCACTTAAAAAAAAAAAAAAAAAAAAAAAAAAAAGCTTTCATCGTAGAATAAGTGTTCTTCCCCCCGAAATATAAATATTTCCAGGAATTAGTTCAGTTTCATCTTGTTTTATTTTTCTTTCCAAACAGGTTTGGTTTCAGAACAGAAGAGCCAAGTGGAGGAAGAGGGAGCGCTACGGGCAGATCCAACAAGCCAAAACTCATTTCGCCGCCACCTACGACTTATCAGTGTTACCGCGGACCGACAGCTACACACAGGTGAGCTGCAGCCTCCGTTTTCTGACACTCACCGTTCGTGTTTGTCCGACAGCGAGAAGATTTCCTACGAAGGAGGAGCGCAACTGTGCGTAAATGCGCGCAGCGGCCCGTTGCTGCTCTCCCTTCTGAAAAAACATAACAAATTGCACAAACCGTGTTTTTTTTTTTTTTTTTTTTTTTTTTATCATTGCACACAGAATCAGTCTTTATGAAAGGCTTCTTCAGCGAGCAGCCTGGGTGCTGATTAGAGAGGCTGTGAGGTGTCATGGCTGAATGAATGGCCTAATATCAGATTTCATGTTCGCTGAACATTTGTCTCCCCGTTTGGACTAAAGGTCAGGTACAAGATGAGGTGAGAGGAGATGCAGAGTGTCAGTTTGTCCTTTCTGGGGTGAGCTTTCACTATCAGAAACAGAGATTAGGCCTCGGGAGTGGTGCCAGGGGCGGAAATGTGCAGGCAGGCAGTCGGCGGCTTCTCAGAGTCGTGAGCTTTTATATTTTGAATTTAAGAAAGCAGCTTTGTTGGATCTCTGAAGAGGCAGAATTGTGAGGAGAAAAGGGGAACAAAAACGCAGCAGAAGAAGTTGGAGTCACAGCTCTGCTATGCCCTGGCCCTAGACCAGGTCAAAAATCTGTTGGACTGTCTCTTGTTTTGCTCACACATGTTTCTGATAGATAGGCCTGGATACCCATGCCCTTTCTTCCAGCTGATCCAGATTACTGTCATTAAACGGACCGCCCTACTCGTGTGTTGGCAGTTGGTGTTTTTGTCTCCCTAAACATCATGGACGTGGGTTGAATTCTTTTTAGATTTTTAAGAGTTTTGTTTTTCTTTTTATTGAATGTGAGTTGTTGTTGGGTTGTTGTTTTTTTTTATTTTCTCTCTTTTTTTTTGGGTCCATATTTTGTAGATTAAAGTCATGTTTATAGATGGCACATGTTGTGAGGAAGGCACGGTTAGGAAATGTTGCATTGGCCAAGCCGATTCTCATGCTACAACCACATTTTTCTGCTACAAAGGAAGTTTATCTAACTTGCAAAGTGGACTTTTCCTCCTCAGCAAACCACAGAGGGCTTGTGGTGTTTGTTAAAATTTTCTGTAAACTATACTTTGGCCAAAAGGTGTTGTCCTCGTGCTGAGGAATAGCTGCAGTTTGGAGAATTTTCACCCTGCAGGTTTATTTGTGGCGCGTTTCACCCACCTGATTCATGAATTTTCACGCCTCTCACATGCACGGGTTTCCAGCTTGACCCAAATTTTGGGAAGCGGCACCAAATGAGCTGCAGCAGTTTGGAGCTTGGCCTTCTCTGGACTAGAGATCAGATATCGTGATAAAATAAAAACACTCAAAAGAAGGATGATTGTGGTTAATTTCCATTGAAATGATTGTGATGGGGGATAGTCACTAATATGAATGAAAATACAGTGATGCTCGTCGACCAAGGACCGAGGTTTGGCACATCTCGCTCTGTCTCAGGGCTGCAGGACTGCATGTTTCAGTGCCGGTGAGAATTTATTTTTTGTCAAAGTTTAATTCCTGTGGAAGGATAGAGCTGGATTGGAAAAAATAAAAATAGAAACACATCAAATTTGTGAAAAATAGATTCACAATTTAGCTATTTTCATATTTTCTAAACGGAAACCTTCTGCTTCATAGTGAGCTCATTTAAGATTGCTGGATTGTTTTTCACTGAAAAGGATGTTCACAAAAAAAAATATCTCTGATAGAATACTGGGAAGGGATTTCAGTTTCTATCAGAGGTTTTTCAGAGATTAAAAAATATTTTCGTAATTTTGTTATAATATCACAAATTCTTTGTTTTTATTTTGTCCCGTGTCTACTGTGAGCCTCTTCTCTGCTCTCTGATCGCCTGATAAAACACCAACAGTGGCTGCATGACCTTCTTTTTTTTCAGAAATATCTGAAATATCGTTGCATTCAAAATTAAAATAAAAACAAAACTTCGACTCGTGCAAATCGTTTTCAGCCTCCATTTCATTTATAATGATGACTTATGGGAATCAATCTTTGACATTTCAAAAAATCAAGGGCACCATTTTGTATAACTGATGTGCACGATTGCAGTTACCACAGGGATTGTTTTTTTTTTTTTTGTTTTTTTTTTTCTTTATTCTGAATCAAAATGAGACAAATAAAATTTAAAATTACTGAATGTTCAGAAAATGTTTTTTTTTTTCTCCTTTGTGTCAAACATACCTTTTTCACTTTTCCAGTGTTTATAGAGGACATTTGAATTTTGGTCCTCTTAAATAAACATTTGTCAAAATGTTACTTTATTATCATAGATGCCTTACATGTAACCAGAGCAGCGTTTTTGTTAATTTATTCTTCCTCCGTGGAGCTTTCCTGATAGTTGCAGCAGTAAACTGCAGGAACTAACAGTGAAAGATTTACTTCAGAAACACTTTTTTTGTTTTGTTTTGTTTTTTTATTTTAAGTGCAGTCAGTTAAATGTTCCCATAAACTACTTTTATTATCTGACAAAAAAAATCCTCTGAACAACATCTGCTTACTGGCTTTTTCCAAGCTTTCTCCTGTACGTCACGATCTTCACAGCTCAGGTGTCACTAAACGTCTCTGCAGCACAAATCACACGTATTTGTGGCCTTCAGCTGCTTTTCCATACTATTTCCCAAAAAAGAAAAAAAAACAAACAGATTTTCTGTATGTCTGAAGTCAATTGAACTAATTTTGGAATATCAAAGTCATTCCCTTTGGTATCTACTTTTCTTTTTACCCAACAGATCTCCAACAACTTGTGGCCAAGTCCAGCCTCTGGCGGCTCGGTGGTGTCCTCCTGCATGCTGCCCCGAGGGTCCCCGCCCTGCGCCACCTCCTACGCTCACTCCCCCCGCTCGGCCGGCGCCGCCGCTGACCACGGATACATGGGCTTCCCGAATCAGCAGAACCAGTTCGGGCACGTCTCCCTCAATAACTTCTTCAGCGCAGACTCTCTCCTCACGCCGGCCGCCAACGGCCACCACGCCTTCGAGACCAAGCCAGAGTTCGAGAGGCGCTCGTCCAGCATCGCCGTGTTGCGCATGAAGGCCAAGGAGCACACCGCCAACATCTCCTGGGCCATGTGATCGAGGCGTCTGTGCACGTCTGGAAATCTGGATGACGTATGGGGAAAAAGAAGTTTTAGAAAAATTTTGGAACTGCACAGAGTCTGACATTTTACTCAGAAGACGCTCAGAGTCACTCACAGCCTACATTTGTCCTCTCCGGACTAGACGTCACTCATTTGTTGCTGGCCAATTACACACTCATAGTCGTAACTGCCCCGCTATTTAGATCTGCATAATTTAATAGTCATAACCAAAATCCAAAAAAACAGGGTCTGGTTAAAGAGCACAAGTGGAAAATGTGTTGGGATTTGTGGTTCTCTACATGATCCAAGTCAGTAAGCTCAAAGTAGTAACAGAAAATTTAAATAGCCATGATGTTGTGCGACAGAAAATCAGCTGTGTTGCTGCTCTGAGACAGATCTGCAACCCGCTTGGTATTAACATTAAAATACTGAGACAATCTAGCTTTGAAAAGGCCGAGACAGTCTGGACCTCGACTCAGCTTAATGAGAGCAATACATTGAAATGACTCAGACTTTTGGGCCGACGTCCATTACGGTGTCTTACAGCCCACAGACTGTCCTCTCTGGTCAGACCAGACGGCTGATGAACTCTCTTGACTTGTTGGGGTGAGAGCTGTGGTGTGAATAAGCTTTCTTTGTTGTTGCGCTCAGTGCTTCCTCTTCACAGACACAGAAAGACCGAAAAGAAAGAAAAAAAAGAAACAATTAATCTACAGGCCCCGGTGGGATTCGGTCCCCGAAGGAGGGGTCCCCAAACCACTACCCCATTTCTAAGCACTGTGAAAACAAAAAGAAAAGAAGCTTTCCTTTACCTGCGCTCCTCATCTTCCTCTCTCGATGCCGCTCGGGCCTGAGGACGATGATAAACGACGTACTGGCGTGTCTTTGTGCTTTGCAGCAAAGCTCTGTAATCTCTGCCGCCCGCCTCTGCGCTGCTTCGCAGGCAGGACGGGCACGTCTTAATATTGTGTTTGTGTTATAAATTTATCTGGTGAAAACATAATAAATAAGTGTCACGTGATTCCAGTACGACTGAAGCTTTTCTCAACGATCACACAGAAAAAGATTCTCCCTGATGGATCTAATTCCTCCGAAGCATAACTGACCCTCCATTTTTATTCCCCCACCTGATGGCCAATGTAGGTTTTTAGAATAAATCTCCCACACGCTGATCTGCTGCTGGAAAGACTCACCACAGCACCGAATGTGTGTGAATCCACCGCTGGAAATAGTCCCAGTGCCTTGTTTACCGTTTTGTCATGTGTTAAGTGTTTATTGTTCGATGTCAGCGGCGGCGGTGGCCGAGGCCTGAGGCGTTCTGTTATTTTGTCCGTGTCACTCTCCTGAACTCGATACCTCTGGGGGACATCTTGAAGGAATGTCTTCAGATTTGATGCAAATGTCCACTTGGACTCAAGGTGGTTGGAGGTCAAAGGTCAAAGTCACTGTGACTGTGACGTAAAATACATTTTTGGTCTCGCTCCGGTCCGTATTCCACGTAAAATAACAAAGTGGTGACATTTCATATTCAAAAAGGTCAAAGGTCAACTTCTTTGCTGCACCGACACAACGTTCTGCAAAAACACTTAAAAGCTTTTTTTTTTTTTTTTTTTTTTTTTTATGAAATTCCTTCAGACCCTTCACTTCATATATTGTGAGTCTGGACAGAGATGAGTCAGAAATTCTGGTAAAAATTAAACTTTCTGTTTTCAACCTGTTAAAGATTTACATCTTCAGCGGGAGCTAAAGAGCCAGAAACAGGCCGGGGGGACGATGGATCATAGAAAGGCAGACTAATGTACATATGTACGTTTTACTGTAACTGTATGTGTATCCTTCATCTCTACTGTCAACAGATCCCACGAAGAAACCGATACTTTGACTCCTCAGCCCCGACTTTGGCTCCGTACCTCCTGGTTTCTGTTAAAAACATAACTCTTTTTTTTTTTTTTTTTTATGCTAAAATTTAATGTTATATTCCCCCCCCAAAAAAAAAAAAAAAAATCTCTGCTGGTTTTTGCCGCTTTCCCTAAATGTTACGCCAACAGGAGTGCATGATGACGTTTGTTGGAGGCTTTTTTTCCAGCCAGTGATTGCTTCATGTCTGTCGCCGGGTGAATGGAGATCTGCGGCGGAGAGGAGCCGACGAGCCTCCACCTTTTGAATTAGGCCTGAGACATCGCTCATTAAACGCAGTTGGTTTCTTCGTCCGTCAATAGTAGCCGTGTCCATGTGGGCCCCGGCACGCAGCCCCCTTGTTCTATAATCTGTGACGCTGCCATCTTAATTGGGAGCACATCTTCCTCTCTCTCCTCTGTTTCCCCGCTGATGTCATCCGTTTGTTTTGCTCTGAGATCACGGTCGCAGCGGTGGATAGCATCTCAGGGAACCCCCTTCCATAGGAACGGCGGGCTTGATTCAATTAGAGCCGTAACGTGTGTCAGATGCTTCGGTTTGGAAACAGGTTTGTTTCCTTCGGGTGCTTCCTGGTTCCTGCAATTTAAAAAAAAAAAAAAAGCACAAAATCCCAAGAACGTTATCTGCACACATCTTAACGCTCGGGCTTTTATCGTCAAGTGTCCGTGGAAACGGTGTTGGACGTATTTGTCTTTGTGGACATTAAACTGATGCAAATTGTGTGTTCAAAGCAGCACTGACATACGGACTGTTGTGTACGTTTTTGGCCTGTCATGCTTCTTGTGTGTGTAGTTACTGTTAGCAGGATGAAGGATTCCGTCCGCTGCTGTCGCTGCATTTAGCACTTGTTCGTTTTTGGATCTCTTGCTGAATTCAGTTTATCGCTGAAGCCCAAAACTGGATGATCTGCCGTGTTTCGGCCTCAGATGTCACCGCAGAGCGTGGCAGCGTTCCCGGTTCGATAGGCAGGCCACGCTGTTGTGTTTCTAACCCTCACTTTGTGTGAGTCCGAGCGTGCTTTAGTGAACTCGACAATTTCAGCGAATGTGAAAACCCTCGAATTTACATTTAAAACCAGATCGACAGTTCTGACAAAACCACCATCTCTCAGCACTCATTCAACAGTGACCTAAACTGTTGGAGCCTGTTTTTGTTGTTTGTTTTGTTGTGTGTGTTGTCATCAAAAATCAAAGTTGTGTGACGCTTTTTATCACCCTCAGTGAGAATCATAACCTGAATTGGAAACTGAAAGCAGGTTTAGGACCTGTAAAGTGAAGCCGATGCTGCCTTAAGCCTGTATTGTTTCTGATGGCCATCATTGAAGTCTATGGGAAAATGTCCCTCCTTCTCCTATCAGCTTTATCAGCTCAGTAAATGTTTTCCAAATTAGTTTCTTATCTTGAGTTCTAGTTTCAAGTCTGCGATACAACATTTGAAGAAAAAATGAAACCATAAAGCAGGGGGATGGGTTAGTGGGCGGGGCTTATGTGTGATTGACGGCTTGCACCAGAAACAGCGACCTGCTGGAGAAAGTGCAGAGCAGGTCAGATCCACCTTCTCCTCATAATGTGGTTTCTTGTTGCCGGGTGACGTCACGGCGAGTTTCCACGTGGTGTGAACGTGTGTGAGCCAATGAATGGGTGAATAAATTGTCTCCAGACAGTCCTGCTAACATCTAACAGTTTTGTTTATGACTCCCCCCGCCGTCGTCAACTCAGCCTCCGAGCCGACAAGTCAGACACACCGATATCGACCAAAATGTTTTTGTTTGCAGATATCCTCCCTTATCTGGACGCACTGAGGTTTACCTCATCGCTCCGTCTGTGATAAACAGGCCTGCAACTTAAACTGCTTCGTCTCTTTCTGCCCCATCGTGCCCTCTCCTCCTCCTCGTCTTCGTCTCGGTGCACAGCGGTGGTCATCGCACCGGACAAGCAGAGACTGATGGTCACACAACAGGGCCTGCACACATGTGGATAAGTTTGTGTGTGTGTGTGTGTGTGTGTGTGTGTGCTCCTGCAGTCCTGATCCATCACCAGCTCCAATGGGTTTGACCCTTCCAGGTTAACCGCAGCCATTAATATAAGAGCTTCCCTCCCCTGCCTCCCTACTTCCCGCACTACCTCACACAGGGGAGGACAGGCCTGTGTGTGTGTGTGTGTGTCCATAACGCACATTCACACACACACACACACACACACACACGGCTGTCGACATGAAGAAACAGAACCAGATCAAATGCTCTGGCGGCCGGCGGCTGAAAAATGGAGTCAGCGGTCACGTATGTTCCAGAGCAGAGATCTACACTGTTGTTGTTCTAATCCCTCAACGCTGATGTTCTGCTTCTTCTTCTGCTCTGGAATGGACAGACCAGCGCGTCCTCCCCCTCGGCGCACACTCATTTCTGCTGTCAGTGTAATATTCCAGTTTCTTCGGAGGTCGTCTGATATCAGACGTGGACACTGTGGTTCAGGCAGACTAAAGACCGATCAGACATTCGTGCTGATATGAGTTTCAAAAAGCAGCAACGATGAGTTTTGACCTGACGAAATCCTGCAGCAATAACACATGAAAACAACAGCAGCGGGCGAGGCTTATTAGGCGTATGACTCAGAGTTTGGCTTTATTTTAAACTCCATGTTTTGGTCATGTTTCAGAGAACGTTAACACCTACTGCAGAGCTCACATGCAACTTCCTGCTTTTACTCGCTAACGAGCGCGCTGGTGTTTTTCTTTTCTCTTTCATCAAATTGGAACATCGAAAATCTAATTTGTACCAAGAGGCAAGTTGCTCCACATTTTTGTCATTTTATTGAAGGTCAAGTTGAAAGAAACTTGGTCCCAGTTGAAATAACACATTTAAAAACAGCTTCAGTATCAAAATATGTTTTGATAGATCCAGCTCAGATACACAAGGGAGTTTGTCTTCACTTGTGAAATCTTCAGACTTCATCTTAAAACTATTCTAACATATAAAGCCACACACTTAAATAATAAAAAACATAAATATGTTTCTCTCCTGCTGGACATGATGGGCTGTGGATGGGATAAGATCTTCTTGTCTTATTCCCGGCAGTGTTGCGTTTAATCCGGAGTGGAAGTTCAGTTTTTGAAGCTCTGCGGCGCTCCGTCGTTCTGCAGGTACAGAGGGAGACGTGACGCACGCTAACTGGTAAACGTTTTCAGGCCTCAGGACCTTAATGATGATGTGGTGACGTTATGTTGTAGCGGCGGTGACCTTTGACCCGGTGAGGAGCAGAGCTTTCTCCACTGAAGTCGCATTGTGTTGAATTCTATGGGAAAATGGCCCTATTATGGTCCCATTTAGAGGGAAATAACCCAACAAGCAGGGCGCACATTAGAGGGTGTGGCTACTCTGTGACTGACAGCAGGTCAGATCCAACCTTCACTGCTCGGCTCCACCTTCTCCTCCAAATATGGTTCCTTCTGGTTTCAAAATACCAAGATGGCGACGGCCATCTTCAGAACAGCGGTTCGTGTTTTCACTCTGAATTTGCCTTATTTAAAAATGTCCTATATCTTTGATCTAGGGCTACTAAATAATCCGTTTAGATTCAAACAAGCTTCACTGTCGGCAGCCGTACGGCGGTGTCACTACACTTTGAAATATTTCTTTTTATTCCTCACTTCCTGGCTTGGGTTGGAAAGTCAAACACAAGCCAGCATAGCTGAGGAAACGACCCGGAGTGACTTCGGTCCAACTCCTAAAATCCAAATCTGTTTTTGTTCTTTTTTTATACGTCCTGTTGTTCTGACGTTGTTGTCAAAGCTCCTCAAAATCTACAAGTGCTTAATAGCTCTGAGGAATCAGGGTGTGCAGCCAAAAATGCCTTTCAGGAGGTCCCTTATTCTCAGCGCGGGGAGGAAGTGCTCCTCAACGGGCCCGAGGCGGCTTACAAGAGGCTATTAGAGGCCTGCGGCAGGATGCCTCACAAATCCAATTAGGAAGAGCTGGGACTGGATCAGGACTGTCAGTCAGAGCAGGTGTCCAGTTACCAGAGTGTGTGTGTGTCTTCTCACTGGTTTGTATTTATCTGCATCGGTGTGTTGCTGATATTGTGTGTTTGTACTCGTGCACAGGTCAGGACTGGGAGCACTGTCGCTGTGGGAGAACTGCACACCGGCTCCCTTGGTAAATGTAGTCCAATCCGCCGTGACCAACGGAGACTCTAAATGGTTATTACCTAACCAGTGATGTCATGTGAGTTGTGACGCTGGTTTCCAGGTTCAGGTTACTTTATCTGTCGCTGTAAGTAGATCCGATGATCACATCCTTCTAACGCAAACAAAACACAATGATCACGTACCAGTTGGCTGTAAACATGATGGAAGTGTGAAAAGTGCTGGTATTCCTGTGTGGATCGGGCTCTTTAGGCTTTCTGTAGGAGTGAGTTTAACAGAAACAGTCACAGAGCTAAATTATTTATTCGACTGTCAGGAAATCTCTGATAAATGTCCGGAACCGGCTCACTTTATCCAGTTAAATGTGCGGCGTCCAGTTTTGTCACTTTTGTTTCAAACACAGATCCGTATCAGTATAATAAAAATATACATCATCATTATAATGTTTATTATTTTGATTACGATTATTCAAACCAAACCTGAGTGTGAAATAAATTCTTATAGACAGATGGAGGAATAAAAGATAATTCCCCGACATTATCCATTTGAGAAAACTGTGCTAATGTGATTGTAAAAATATACGTATAACCTTCTTAAATGTTCTGGTCAAACAGAAATGGCTGATTGTTCCATATTTGAAAATAACTAGAGATGGCGGTTAAAATATCCTGAGTGGATTTAAATGAGAGCAGAGAACAGAACAGCCTTTAAGAAAAATATCTGAACGACGTTGTTCTGTTTTTGTTTTGTTTTTTTTATACTTTGGATGAACAAAGGATAGATAGAAGTGACAGATGTAACACCTCCATCTTCGGTTTGGTGTGAGAAAGAGCTGAAATACAAATCGGCGTAATGGACAGCAGACAGGATTGGGGTCAGTCCAACACTCTTTCCTATCTGTCTTCGCCTTCCCGGAGAATGGAGCCTGTTTCTGCCTCTGCAGAAAGCAGAATCATTATCAGGCGGTGCAGATAGAAACTGAGCTGCTGATGAGGTGAAATAAACCGACTCTGGTTCCTGGAAATGGGATTTCATTGTCAGTCCTCTTTGATTTATCTCAATCAAGCGTCCTCTCTTTCCCAACACTTTGCTGCCCCGCTCCTCCTGTCCGCTCAGGTTGGTCCGTAGATTTTTAAGATTTAGGAAAGTATGAACTGTAGAGGTATTTAATCTTTAACTGGAAGTTCCACTCACATGTTACTGTACTTTGGTGTTTTACGTGGAGCAGGGTTGACCGAGGAAATGAGTTCCAGGTGAGCGGACAGGACCAAGGTCACCTCGGCCAGTCTCCAGTTTACAGTGAGTATCGTAGATGATAAAGCAGGTTTGCTCGATCTTGCAAAACGGATTTGTATTCCGGGCCCCCCTTTTTCAAATCAACTTGTTTGTTTGCGGCCTTTTTGGCCTTTTTTATTTTTTCTGCTCACCTGTATAAACTTCATTGAGGCTTCAGGTTCTGTGTCATCGTGTTACTTTGAACTTATATTTGTGTATTTCTGACGAAGTACAGTGCAGAGTGTCCGACCATGTGTTACTTGTGATGTGAAGGAGAGAGAGAAAAAAAAGAACTTAAATGGAAAAAGCTTTCTCACCCCCCCCCCCCCGAAAAAAAATAAAAGCCTCAGTTAGATTTACAATTTTCACAAACTGAAGATAGTGTTTCTTTCCACGTGCACCTAAAATGAGCTATACATTTTTTAGACGGTGACATTATTCACGCTGTCACAGGTTAGAAAGCTGCTGTATTTCCACCCAGTAGCTCTGCTGACAGGACGTTCACTGTTCAGGATGGGCCCAGTCGGGTCAGAGTCCCAGCAGCAGGGAAGGGTCTCTGATCCCGTCGTAATGAGTCCTTCTCTCAGGTTGACCTCAAAGTCTGCATACTGTACGAAGTGACCAACAGCTCTGCGTTTTAGAAATCAGGAGTTTGTGTCTTTTTCTCGTTGTGTTTAGAGAGCGACATTAATGAAATACATGACTAAAAAAAAAAAAAAACAAACTAAGAAAAAATCTGTCAGTGTCTGTTTCAGCCCCGACTGTCAGCGACCAGCTCAATCTCAATGTACAATTCTCTGAATCAATGCCCCCCCCAAACATAAAATACATAAAATACTCCCTCGGTCTGGCTCTGTTGGCACAAAGACGTTTTCATAAAAATGTCAGAAATCTCTTCTGTCTCAGGCTGAATGAGAGAGCTGAAGATCAGAAGAGGAGGAAAACCTCGTTGCCTCAGATGTGGCCAAACCAAACTGAGGCCCGGCTCCTCGCTCTCCTGCTGTGGCTCATATATCTGACATGACTGTGTTTGGCTTACATCTCCAGGTAGCTCATACACACCATAAATATACAAGGCAGGGTGAGGAACTACACAGTAAACACACACACACACTGTGCAGTCGTTGGACACGAGCCTGTCGTCTGACAAGACGCCAAAAATTACAATCTGGAGTTAAAGTCGAGCAAAAACGGATTTATGGTTTATTTGTGTTGATGAAATGAAGTGAGTCTGCAAGAGTCCACTAGATGGCAGCAGAGGATCGATATCATCTCACACACTTTTGAGAAACAACAACAACACAGTGAGGACACAAAAGTTTTTAATAAACGCACAATCCAGAATATTCTTTGTGATTTACAGCCAGATAAAATTGAAGCATGTGGGGACAGATGATAAACCTCCAAGAAAAAAATACTTTCCTCAGTTTGGTTTGACCCGATTTAGCTACTCTGACCTAAACCCATCTGACACCTCAGACTGTGAACCGTGAGGAAGAATAATAGTACATTTAATTTATAGAGCGCTTTACGCAATTCTCAAAGCTGCTTCACAGAAAGGAAGTCAATTAAAACAGTAAAACCGTACAGAATGAAAGAAAAATAACAACAATAGAAAGAAAACATTTTTTCACACAGAGTGACTGATGAGGGTCAAATCCAGCAGGCGGTTTTTTAAAAATGCGGTGAAGGGTTTGAAATCAGAATGTCTGGATGTTTAGTCTGCAGTTTCTGATGAATCAGAGCAGAGTGAAGGAAAAAGGAGGCCAACGTTTAGATCATCCTGCCATCTGCTGGTTTCAGTGAGATACAGTTTGGGAAGGGAAAGGTTAAAAAAAACAAAAAACATAAAAACATCAACTCACTTTCCAGTGAAGGCTTCTCTCACATTCTCAACAAGAGCCAAAACCTGCAGCGACACAACTACGGCGTGTCTGTAAATCAGCATCCTGGCTGTTGGTGGCCTGACAAGAGATCACTTTCAGTTTCTAAAACAAAAGAACGTGACGTTTAAAAGTGTTCAAGATGCAAACATCACTGTAGAAATCAGCCCAAAATATGCAGACGCTCAAATGTTATTGTGGAACGTCTCCCTCCAGAACTGAGGGCGTGATCCGGGGAGTTCACAGTGAAGACACCAAAGACCTTTAAATAGTGCCAATGAGTGAAGGAACAAGGACGCTGAGTGACGAACAGTGTAACTCTGAGGACACGGCTGACGTCCTTCCGTCTCTAAGAGCAAAGCATGAACAGGAGGCTCTAAAACCACTTAAAGGCAATAAGGATGGAGTCACTGTGGTGGGGGTCGGGGGGGCACCAGGTGGGACTGAGTGGTGCTGCACTCTCTCACCTTTTTCATCAGTGGTGATGGAAGATGGTGGAGTGCTGGCGTTATGATGGAGCACTTAAGTCTGTGCATCCAAAAACATAAAAGGAAAAGACGAATGCACTTCATTCCCAACATTTGGGGATGACACACACACACACACACACACACACACACACACACACACACACACACACACACACACAATACAACACAATCGTACTCGGGGACCCGTCTTTGAAAAATACACCGCCATGCTCAAGGACACTTCGGAGGTTTTCAGCCAAATTAGATAAACTGGTTTGTATAGAGAAACTAAAATCAGACCCTGAACCAACAACATCTAAATGCCAAGTGAGGGAAGAAAATGTTCATCTCTGTTTGAGCTGCTGTTGCAGCTCCTCGCTGCGACACTTAAAGGGGCTATTTGGAAGGTTTGCTGATGCTACTTAGCAAACATTAAAATTAGCTCACCAGTTTGCATCATACAACTTCATTTCTTTTCTCAACAAGGTCACGAACAATCCTGCAGCGCCCAAATAAAACAATTTATTTAGTAGAAGTAAAAAGAAAAAGTGAATTATTTATGGTTAGTGCCAAACAGTTTGCTGGAAACAAAGAGTGTGATGATACAGAAAGAGAGAGAAGTATTTATGATTGAAGCTTTTTCTGCTTGAAAGAAAATGAGATTCCTGAAGGAGAATGGTCCAAATGTGAGATTGTGAGAATTAAAAAATAAAAATGTGTTATTTTCCCGAAAAAGTCCATAATTTTTTTCTCATTTTTACATTTTTATATCTATTTAAAGGGGCTGCTGGTCCATCAGATAATCTTATAGACATCAGAATCAGGGCCCGGGGGTGTAAAAACTTCCATTATTCTCCAGAGAGAAAACCAGCTTTTCCTGCTGACTTGTTAAAAGTGTGAAAGTCTCACCTGCCGCGAAACATCAAGTCACAGTCTGACATTTCCCACACATCCTGGAAACGGCTGCGTGCTGTCACAGTTCGTCTGAGTCTGGACTCTCTGCTGCTGTGTCGGTTCAATACAGCAATTTACTGCTGAGGAATTATCCATAGCCTATTTCTTCAAAGCATTAGTTTCATTGGTGTGAAACAGTTCTTGAAAAAGGTCAATTAACAGTAATTCAACTTACATGAGGTTTAATGGGAGAGTCAGGGATTGTTTTAGTTTTTTTTTCTTGCTAAATGTTAACTTCTAAAGAGCTTCAGCCATTGTTGGGTTTGGAAATAAAGAGGTAGCTTCGGTGATGATGAGTTCAGGAATAAAGTCTGACGCTGAAACTGGAACATTTCAAACAACTGCTGGCTGTGTAGCTGAAAATGTGCAGGTTTATTTAGTTTTACAGGGAAATGTCATTCATGAGGGTTCGGCACACTTCAGTGAAAGACACTACATCGAGGAACATGACAAAAGACTATTTACAGGATTATTTATGGTGTGACTTATTTGACTTAATCGCTTTGACATCTTCTCATATCACCTCTGCTCTGCTCTCTCAAGGAATTTAGTTTCCGTGGTTGTGGCTGCGATGTACAGCAAAAATAACTTAAGATGAATCATCGATGTACATTTCTTGGATGAGCGACTCCTTCGTAACGCATCTTCAGCCCAGATGAACAAAGAGGGAGGAAAACTTCGATGAGCGCGGCGGAAGGAGACGAGCAGCTTTGAGTCAAAGGAGGTGATGAAGACAAACACTCATCCATCAATAATGGAAAGTAAGAAGGTGAAGTACTGAGGGAATTGTGTTTCTGTTGTATTTCTTTTATTTACTTTCTGAGCTGAGCGGTAACATTAGAAACATCTCTATCAACTGCAGCTGTCTGTTTAGATGATTCTGTTGAGAATCTAAACAGACAAGACAAACTGTTTTGTTTTTTTTTTGGTTTGTTTGTTTTTTGTAAGATAGATTTATGGACTGAGGATTTATCCACTCTGGTGTTGATGATGATTAACTCAGCTGAAAAATAATCATCTTCTGTGCAACATGCAAACTTTTCAACATTTGTGTTGTGTTGTGTGTCCATTCAGTAACTAATTAACAGAGACGCCCTGCGACCGTGCAGCGGTTAGATGTTGTCTTTCGATGAAAATATTTTGGATTTATAGAGTTTGTGTGTTCCTCCCAGTGTGAATGGTTGTTGCGTGTCTCTATATGTTGGACAGATGGATGTACGGTTTTCAACAAAGGTCAATGAAACTAAGCTCCTGATTTGGGTTTTCTTCTAAAAACCTTTTGAAACGACGACGTAGTGGTCTTATCATCGACCGCTACCAGAGTTGGAAACTCAGATTTTACTGACCTTGATGTTTGTGGGAGGTTTTGTGCGGCTAAACGGCGTATTTAATCACTACATCTGTCTTTACTCTTCCTCGTCTGTACTGTTTTCTGAATGGTGATAACGTGGACGTAGCCTGAGACATACAGATGATCTAAAACAGCGTCCCATTGTGGAGGACAGACAGAAGCAGTCCAACACTTCCTTTATCTGTGAGACTCTCCCTCTGGGTTTTGTGGTCGACGGGGTCCCATATAGATGCTAACATGTCCGTAGTGCTTTTGGACTCCATGTTCTTGCGGTGGGAAGTACAGGATTCCTCCTCGGGGCTGTATCCTTTGTCACGCAACAATAGCTTCGACACGGAGTCTACATCTGCTCCATATCCTGTTGCACAACAAGACTCTTCACACGGGGAGATCGGGTTTTATCCGGCGCTGATGGGCATCTCTTCGTATCGAGCTGCTCGTGATACCAAAGCTTTGTTTTCTCTCGTCCCAAACCGAAGGAGACGCACTCGATGACAGTTCGGCGGAGGCAGACTGACGCACGGAGCACTTTTAGTTTGATCCATGAACGCAAATCAAATTTCAGAGCAGCACCTGCAGACTCACAGCACGACGAGTGTGGTTTTTCCTAAAAGCTAATAAAGGCTGCAGTCCGTCCGGTGACAGGGAAGTTCCAGCTCCGGTGGTATCGAATTCAGTTTCGAGCTGAAGGAGGACGATGGATCAGCCGGGGCACTCGGAGCTCTGCCCGCCAGCTCCCTCATATTTCTACAGATGATGAGAATTACTGCTACTATTTTGCTTGTTGAATGTGATTTATTTCATCATGGCAGCGGAGAGACAATGTTCGTGGTTGGGTTTAGTATCCAGTCATACTCTCAGAAGAACAACAGACAGCTGTGATTGTTCACCTCAGGCAGGACTGAGAGTCGGCCTCCTCATTACTGATCGGAGTTGTTAGAAACTCGCAGATCGACTTGTTGCAGCGTGGTGTCTGCTGGATCCTCATTAGTTTGACTTTGCTTCACGGCAGAGCGCTCACAGGATCAGTTTTAACAACAACAAAGTCAACATGCTGCGCTGGCTGCGTTCTAATCTGGCCCAGAAGTGAAGTGAAAATAGTTGTTTGGTCGTGATCTTTTCACCCTGAACCAGCACAGTTTGATGCTGGCTTGTATCCATATGATTACTGCTAATATTCTGTATTTATAGTTTGCTATAATACGTGGAACATTAACCCTTTTCTTGCCTGATTCTCTGATACTGATTTGAAGTCACTGGCTTTAAACCTCCAGCACAGAAGCGCTCCAAAATGTTGTGACCCTGTCACTGTATTGTTATCCTAAATCGTCACGACTGATCGTTACGGGCAGAGCTGAAAACTCGGCAGAGAATCGGCCTTAAAATGGGACAAAGAAATGATTTGAAATCTTTGCACCAAAATTGCAGACGATTTGTCGCCCAGCGGTTGGCCCCCGGCCCACAGGTTGGGAACCAGTCTTTAGCAGTTTTGTGGTTCCTAAGCTGGAATCAATAATCTTGTTCTTAAGATCAGTTGTCAGCTTTAGAGTACGATTGCAGCAGACTTTTCAGATTGTGTAGTTTTCCTTTGAGCTGCTGGCTCGTCTGGGATGTCAGCGTTTTAAACCCTGCTGTTACTTAAACACACAGAGGGGCTGTGCCAAGCCCGCCGGGCCTCAGCTGGGCCGGCTCGTCTCCAGGGGACTCTCCTCTTTGTGGACCAACGGCGGCTGAAAGCAGCACATTAAGATTCAGCATTCGGTTCACAGACGACCGGTCAGCTCTTCTAACGATGTCAACACATTATTGATCATTAGCGACGCATTAAAGCATTTAGAGGGAAAAATAGCACGTGGACGGAGTCAGCCGGAGATTCTTCCATGTTTTTCACTGCTTTCCTGGCTTTCTTTGTGTTGACCTTTGCCTGTTGGACTCAAAGACTGTTGGGATTAAGGCGCCGATGTGACTCTGCAGTGAATACTTATTGTTAAAGGTTCACAGGTTGTCCACTGACTGTCAGCGGCTCTATGTGATCAGGCTTCAGAGCGGGGCGTGTCTCCGACTAAACAAATGACATGGTCTGTACAACCTAAACCTCAAATTAAGCTTCAATACAAATCAAATCATAGCAAGGTTGAGCCTGTCAGCAAGATGTGGCAATTATGTGGTATTTAGGGGTAAAATGATTCTGTAGCACCTGAGGCCAGCTTAGTTGGCTCCGTCGAGTTCTGGGATTTGCAGTCTATTAAAACACAATTAAAGCGCAAAACATAATATTATGCTCAAGTGCTACTTTCTGAAGTTACACAGCAGGTAACATTACAATGCCAGAAGACGTGTTGATTCATAAGATTTTCTGGAGCAAGCAGCATGTAAGACGTTCAGCTCATTGTTACAGTACCATCCAATAATAAAAGACGGAGGTAAATGCCAGCTGAAGTCAGTTGGTGGTGTAAAATCACAGATAGATTACATGCTTACATAACGGTTGGAATCAACACTTCAGATTATTCTTCAGGTCGCCTGTCTGACAACACAACAACAACAACAACAACCTGAAAGTAATTAAATGAGTCACAGCAGTTTAGATTTCACAGACTAAAAGCTGTGAAGATGCCAGGAAATTAATTCGATTCATTTTTCATGTGGCTTTATGGCTCACTTTACTTCTGTGGGGCAAAAACAAAAAACTAAAAGTGTGTTTTGGTGCTAAAAAACAAAGAGCAGTAGCTCAAAGATGAGTCATATCCGCAGCGGACTGACCGGTAACGGCACGACAAATTCTATTCTGAAAGCAGCTGCTCAGAACTGTGGATGCACTAAAAGAGCCTGATGATCGTCCATCGACGGCTCTTTCAGGAGTCCAGCTGAAGTCATTATTTTTTCCAACTGCACAGGTCGTCCAACACCCTTCAATTAATCCATCTGCATTTTAGAAACCTTTGATTTTTATTTTCTGAGCTCAGCTTTTCCTTTGGAAGAAGTAGCAGAATGTGCTATTAGTCCTTCATTCCCCCAAAATCAAGACACATTCAGTCACACAAAATGTGAAAAGTGCCGCCTCCCCTTCCATTGTCACACAGTCTGAATATACCATTTGGACGCTCCAGCTGGAAGCGAATTCCTTAATCCTGGCCGGTGTTGGTGCTCATGAAGACATCAGCCGTCACTGAACTGGGAGCCGCAGAACAGATACAGGCAGCAGTCAATAGGCCATTATGCATCTCTGAGATAAGGTTAAAGCCCCGGAGAGCTGGGGAGGCGGGCCCGGCACCGCGTGCATCGCAAAAGGTCAAACACATTCACCGTCTTCCTCTCTGAAATTTTATTCACACCGGGCAGCCCCATAGGCTTGGATGGGACTTGGCGCTGTAGCCGCGTCTTGGCTCACGTAAAGCTTTTGAAAATAGATTTAGCCAGGCCGGAGGAGGGGAAGGGAGGGGGGAGAGCGGGGGCAACGGGAGCAATGTGTGGGTATAAACACTTGAACACTCTCCCACCACATTTAGTGCTTCTTTTCAGTTTGTAAGGAATGAGCTCAGACGCCACGGGAACATTTAAATGAGCTCTTCAAAACCCACTAAATGCTCTCACGCTACAGAAAACACACACACTGTGTAGGTCTGCAGCGCATACAGGGACGGGCACACAAAGAACGCACTCCTTTCACACGTTCGGACAAAAGCGCTCCAGGTCTGACTGGAGCAAACGGAGGTGTGTAGGGAAGCCGCTTTAAATGCTGTCGAGACCAAACCAGGTGAGGTAATATTTAGCCAGGAAAGCAAAATAGGTAAACACGTTGGAGTGTTTCGGCCTCTGAGGAATCTCAGGTATGCAGGAACTCGCTACTGGATCTGTTACCAGCAACCTGAAGTGAGAGGTGAGAGATTAGATGTCCTTCTTTGGAGTTGGTTGACTATTAAACGGCACGCAGAGAATTACTAACTGAAACGGCCAAGATGCAGCAAGAGCACGACGACAGCGGAGGAGAGTTTATCTCAAAGTCACAAGCAGGAAGTGCGTTGAAACAAAACAGGATTAAAAAAGTTAAGAAAAGAAAGAGAGAGAAAGGCAGCAACAGTCTGTTGTTTAAGGGGAAAAGAGATCTTTGAATGGGGGAAATTAAAAATGTACCCGTTGAGATTCGACACTAAAACAACTTCCTGAAGGAAGAATTGGACAAATGAGTGAAGGGACAGATGGGGAGACAAAAACACGATGACGTGTGAATGCGTTTTGGATTTCGGCACTAAAAAGTCACAAATCCGCCTCGTTGAAAACTTTTACACAAACGAATCAGGAGCCCAGTTTGTTGATTTAACGGCAAAGGGTTGTCAAAGTCTGAAAGGCCAGAGCCCATTAAAAGAAATCTCCCAGGCTTCTGAAGGGAACTGCGTCTGCTACGCCGCCTTTGCTGATCTGAGGGGCTTTTACAGTGATCCTTGAAAGGCTCCTTTCTTGTCTGAGGGACGACCCCTCAGGTAATGAGTTGCTGCTTGTGGCGTTGTGTAATTGAACTATACAAAGACCACAGTCTCTCCAACATTACAGCGTGATCTGTCCAGTTTGGAAACGTTTCTTCTTTAACTCTCACATGACACTTTTCCTCCGCCGCTCCCATTTTGGCCTCGTGGATTTGCGTGACTTGCCAGGAAGTCTGGAAAATATAACACAGAAAAGAAGCAACCCCAGCAACGTTTTCTACCTTTTTCAGGGGAGTCAGATTCCAGATCGGAGCTGCTGATCTCCAAGACTCAGCTGCTGTACTTCCCGATTCTCATTCGCCACGGAGGAGTTCGGCCCGAATCATCCCAGCTGCCCCGTTTGTTTTTCTCTTCTAACTTTGATCTTCCGCACAAACGGCAGTCATGAATGTGTCTCCCGGTGTGAACGGGCCTGCAGACCCTGTGACGATGATTCATCGACCCGCTTCAGATAAAGATGGCAGGAAGGACACTCAGAGAGTTGTTCCCAACACCAAACTACAGGTGTTAATGAACCTGAGGCGTCAACTCAGAATAAATTGAAGTCTATGGGAAAACGGCCACACTTCTCATTTGATTTATTACCTCAGCAAACGTTTCAAGTTTTATCATCGAAACGATGAACCCACTTAGAGGAAAATAGGCCGTAAAGCAGGTGATTAGTGACGGCGAGGTGACAGCTCCATCAGCTCCAATTTCCAAAACCAACACGGCAAATCACACACCGTTTGGTGACATTACAAAAGCTGTCCTGCTAAAATAACATTAGTAAGGTGTTTTCAAAAAGACAGCATTGAAAAATAATTTCTCTTTCAAAGCAAACCTGCCATCGATTATTTTCGCTTCACTGTCATTTCTTTTTTTAAGCATGTTTTCCCAACTTATGAGTCATCGTCAGAACTGAGATGAACACGTTAAAAGAAAACTGACTTCGCTGATTCCATCTGCAGCTTCACAGTCCATCATGTGTGTCCAGACACACACACGTCATTCACCACTAAGTGGTTTTTACTGCGTGACAGTTCTGGCGATGGAGATGAAAATTGTCCGTCTGCTCCACGCTGTTTTAATCCAGCGAAAATTTGCATCTCTATTGATGATGAGACACAGCTTTTTCTTTTTTTTTTTTTTTCCTGCTATTTCCGTGTCAAACAGCCCAATTATCCCGTTTATTTGTGGGCCGTATTAGAGCCGCCGGGGGCTCCTGATGACAGCTGGTGGTGGTCATCTTTAACTGAGCGCTCAATGACACCGTGCAATTTCTTGTTGAGATCTCAGCTGTAATAAACACTGTAATCTGCAGTGTATTTCACCCCATTCCTTCACTTTAACATCATTTTGGCCCACACAGGCCGATAAAGCTCACCTTCCCATTGAAGCTGAATATCTGAATATGTTTACATCTCAAACAGCAGATTTATGAAGTCGCCTCCAAACCCAGAAAGATTGAAGACTTGTCCAAACTGTTTCACTTAATTATGTTTATTAAGGTGAACATTGGTCCATCTGCCCCTCACATATATAAACATTCAATAGCACACCAAAAGCGTATTAATCCGCAGCAGAAAATAGTCAAGAAATGGATTTGTTTGTGCAAAAAAAAAAACAAAAAAACTACAGTGCCTAGCTTTTTAAGGAAATCTGCTAAAATCTATTTTGCTGGCTTGTTTTTTTGAGACGTGTGCTGTTTTGGCCTCTTGCATATCCTTTGACAATAAGACAAATAAAATACTGCAGCCAACCTCGTCCCTCGGATGCAAATGACCTTAATCTGTATAAATGATAGAGTTTATATTGTTAGAAACTGACTCCCTTATCATGCAAAGCTTTTATGCAGAAAGACAATAGCGCTTTAAAAGGGGTGGGGGGGGAAAAAAGGAAGAGGACGATTTAGTAGTTTCCTTCCTTTTGGAGCAGGCGGGATAAAATGTACAGCAGCATGAAAAGTCAAATATAAATGTGGCTGTTGTAGCACAGCTGCTTCTGCCACGCTTTCACTCTGTGACAGATTTATGGAGCTGCTTTATAAACCTCTTGGAAATCATTCAGGAGCAGCTTTTGAAACCCGATGGCAGAGAGAGAAGGGGGGGGGGCTGTTTATATCTCTTTATTTCTCGAGCTGACCTCATTGTTTTCATAACATCTCAGATTCAGGAGCCAGAAAAAGTCGACGGCCGCCCGCTGTGACGGCTGTAAAACCTGAGGAACATCTACCCTTAAAAAAAATATGAATAAATAAATAATGTAATTAGAGCACACGCAAGTGAAGCTGTTGGAAAGAAAATTACTTACTAGTTATTTTTAAATCTTGAATTTGTCGTATTTCGGTAAAACCCACGCAGACATGGGGACAGCGTGCAAACTAACCACTGTTCCACCGTGTCGATGCAACAGGCAACATGTTGAAACGAGCTTTGATTGTGTGAGAAATCACAACAAATGACTGTTAAGTCTGCAGAAATGCTTGTGCCGCGTCATAGTTTCACAATAGAGCGGATTGTTGCCAAGGTTAATATTGGACAAATTTTTGACATTGAAGGTGTCATGGCAATGTCTCTGATAGTTATTTAGATTTGGATTTCACTTCCGCTGCCAGCTAAAAAAAAAAAAAACCCACATCTCATGTTACAACAGGAGCTAGTGGCCAACTAAAGGACGGCTCTCCAGTTCTCGTGTGCGCCGACAGTTCTGTTTATTCATTTGACGTTCGCTTGCAGCCGGATTTCTCTGCTGCTGCTGGCCGGTTTGCTGCTGTCGTCACTTGGCGGTGAAGTGTTTGGAAGATAAGAAGTCAAACTCAACAGAATTATGAACCACACACATTACAGCTACTTCTTTAGCATGCTAACTTCCTCTAGACAAATGCTAACGCTGGCCACATTTAAACTAAACGTGAGACTCACAGGCTTCCGTATTGTGAATTGTAAGAAAGCGTGTGAATTAACACCCTTTCAGTCTCGACACACACAGAAAATTACAACATAATCACATAAAGTGTTTCCTCCCCCACCTTTACTACTCAGCAAACAATTAAATGAATTAGCACAAACACTTTGCATAACAGACATCTGTGCGCTTTAATTAGCCTAATGTCTGTCGAACCCAACGCCTGATTGCTGCTCTGATTTACTCATGGACAGAAACCTGCAGGCGGAGGAGAGCGGGAGCTTTTTTGGAACCGCTCTGTTAAATCTATTTGAATAATTAGAGACGCATCCTCCTCTGAGCTCTTCTTTCGCCCTCAAAATAACAGAAACATTGCCCGAATCTCGACTGAATTTTCTGAGTGACTGCAGCCGAATCAGACGCCACCTGGGACCAAAACCAAAATCCAAACGTATTTAAATACAAGTAAATCAATCTCTCCTGATGGCAATTGTGTTATTTAAAAAAAAAAAAAAAAATCTACTATTTCTGTCACCTCTAACCTGCTATTTTCTCCAGCCAAGAGTTGAGAGGCATTTAGTCTGACTCACAGTGACTCATCAGCTGAGCTCCGATAATTTTGTGATATTTTAGGAGATTTACATTTGCTGTTTATTCTACAACGCCCTGATTGTTCTTGAGTGGCTACATGTCTTCCCTTCCTCAGTACGCCTGCTCAACAAATTTAGAACTCAAAACGACACACTGGCTAAATGCAGCACAAAAAAACAGACCCAAACTGTATGCACAGTGTTAAAAAAGGGAGATTTATGTTGTGTTTTGGTTATAAAGCAGATAAATATAAGATGCCATTGTTTGGTTTCTCTATTAAATAAAATCCGCTCTGTTTCTGTTTAATCGTGTAGAAAGCAGCCAGCCAATCAGAAAAGAGCATCCAAGCCTCGCTTCCGATCGGCTCGTTGAGAGTGAAGCCTGAGGGAGAAGTGGAACAACACTGGGATGGTGTTTGGTTTCTTAAAGCACAGATAAATCTCCTCATGTTTCTGAACGTGGAAAGATACGAGAGGTTTTAAGGTAAAAACAAAAAAAGTCTTTAAGTTAACATTGTGTCCGGCTCCTCCTTCTACAAACTGGCTTTAATGGCATTCAGTGTTTCCACTTTTATCTCTCAGCTCTCAGCTCAGAGGAATGTGGTTTACAGTACAGGGACCAGGATTTATGGTTCACCGTCAGGAACGACAGTAACAATACACAGATAATGCACCAAAGTTGGGGGGCGAAATAACTTTCATCACATGTTCAGATTGAGCCAGGACTCCCTAAGAGCTGCTTTTCAGTGCCAATTGTTGGTCAAAGCGAGCTGCACGTGCACCAGGAAGAGCTCGACCTGGCTTCAGGCGAGGTCGCTCCACCTGAGACAAACTGTCGGGAACAATCACCTCAGCGGTGGGAAGATTACAGCCGTGGGAAGACGGATGATGACACTTTGTGTTTTAAATATTACTCCTGAAATCTGATCTTAAAAAAAAAAAAAAAAAAAGTTTTTGACCACAAACTCCATCTCGTTGTCCTCGTAGGATTTCAGACTTTAGTCAGACAGTTTCAGTTTCTAAGTCTGGGAGTGGAAACGTCTAAGAAAAAAAACAAAACAAAACAAAAAAACAACAAACACAAATGGATGCACACAAATGAAGACGTTACGTTCTGTACATCTGACTTCATTCATTACGCAGACAGATCAGGATCATCCATATTTTCACTTGACTGGGAAAAGAGTCGGTATGGAACAAAGTAAACAATCTGGCTGCTGCGGAAAGTTTGTGCAATTCTATCTTTGCGAGTCGTCACGCCGACTTGTTGGTAGGTGTAACTACATTACGTCAGTGAATCAGCAAATATCAGCACTGCTGAAGTGGAAATAGCAAAAGGAAGGTCACTTTTCTGCTATAATAATAATAATAATAATAATAAACTCGGAATAAAAGCATCATTATTGTTTTTACTCTAACAAACATAAATCATCACTCACCAGCTTCTTTTCACAGTAACAGTTTTTACTGCAGATTTTATGTAGACAATAATAAACACACTCTTGACCCTGCCCTGTTTTATCTTAAGCCACAGCCAAAGACTTTGTGATGAAAACATTAAGAAACACTGAGTTGTGAAAGAAGGACAAATATTTTGTAGATGAGATGGATGAGCTGAGTTTAGCTACGTCGTCTGTGCTGATTTAATTACTTTTCACTGTTATATTGCTAATTAATCTGTTTTATTGATTTCATCCTGTTGTTCGTTCATCTCTGTGACTCTGAGGAGTTTAGTCAAACAACTAAAAGCATCTCGTCACAAAGAAAGTCTTTTTTTGGGAAACAGAGCCGTCCAGACTGGATGTGCTCTCAGACTTTATAGCAGCGGGGGCCAAAATGAATCAAAAATTGCAGCCAGAGCCGACGGGTGTCCTGCTCCCAGCGGCGTGCGGGTCAGGAAGAAGCCGATTCAATCATTAGACAACAACAAGCTGCCGCTGAAAGAAATGTGCAGTCGTGCACGCCTGAAGGCTTCCAGGTGACAGAATCATTTCATTGGATCAACATGAAGTCACATTTCTGCACAACTTGAGTTGACATGCACAGATTTTAGTGTTTAGGGCAGCAACGGCCTCCACGTTTACTGAGAAGTGCGTTGATAGCAGCAACAATAGAAAAATGATTATGATTTGTCCAGGGCAGGGGAGTGTGGTCCATCTGTGTTTTTAATGGCCCATCCCTCCGAAAACAAGCAGCTCCCAACAATGTAAAGGGCATGAAAACGTTTCATTACAATACCATTTTCACAGCGTCGCTCTGTGAGTCACAACAAATTACAAGCTTTCAGACCACAGACCACAAATGTGCATACAACACGCCAATCATCGTCCATCTCCACGGTGATGGAAACACAGACGCAGCCCCATCTGACGTTTGGGGCTCTTTGGGATCGAACATTTGGAACCTGGCAGAAGCTGAGGTGAAACCTGAAAACCACCGCGGGGGAAGAGTCAAGAGTCAAGAGGAATTGTCTCTCTGGCTTTTTTTTTTTTTTTTTGGCACCGGCGATGAACGACTCGTTAAACTCAGAGTCCCTGAATCTGTCTGTACCTGTACTGTCGACCAGTTGTGTGATCTGCTGGAGCTGATTGGCATCATATGTTAAAACACTCTAATCTACCCCCTTCCTACATCACACATCCAAGCAGCTCTGACATATTTTCTGCTTTTCAGACATTATCACTCGGAGGAGACATGATCGAATAAAGACCCGAGCCAAAACCAATTTGTCACGACAACACCGAGTTAATCTCCAACACTTAGTATCAATTTACTTGTAGGAGAAGTGCGTGCGCTTTCTCCGGTTGCTAATAAGATGGAAGTAATAAGCTCCTGGATGCTGTTTGAGCGTGCCAGTCGTGCGTTATGGAGACACACTGCGCCGAGCTTTCACATCCCCGAGCAGCAGCAAACTTATACTGCACAGTCGACAAATTAGAAAGATGTACTGTTCTCCGAGCGTGAACAAACATATAGGATAGACACAGCACTCATTTAGCTTTGGAGTTAGAGGTGCTAAGGCAAAGTGTGACGTGATCATTGTTGGAGATGTTCATTTGCGGTGAAGCCTCCCACTCGAGATTCAAAGCCGTTTAGACAAACGGATAAATCTATGAGAAGCTGCCGGGGAGATGTTGGACAGCCGCTTTCCAGAGTTTCAGGAGAGTTATTAGCTGATATCTATAAGATAGACAGTTTGAATTTTTGGTGAATATTTAAAACATTAGCCAAATGTTGAAAACGCTCTGAGAGAGCTTAGTATTAGTTTCCTGTGATGATTTAATGTTGCCTCACTAACGTTAAAAAAACTGCAGCTAAAACTATCTCCTTTAAACATAAAACCGAAAGTTCACAATCCACGGCTGGTCTTCATCAGCTGCTTCAGGTGGCTGTCGGTATTAACGTGATTTTAGGATTTAAGATTAGTGAATGAACAAGGAGGACTGATAGAGACGATACCAAAGGACATGAAAAACTGAGCATTTGGATTATTTTGTGTCAGCTGAGTTATATATCTGAGCATTTCAAACTTTTGTGTGAAGAAGCTCCCGACTCCGTCTGTCACGCTTTTAAAAGTTTTACATTTGAGCTCTTCTGTCTTCTGAAATGTCCCTGAAGGAGTGTTTCCTCCATCCGTTGTTACTTTTCAAATCTTGCATTCTGTGTGCAGCATTCAGAGGAAACTGCCAGCTAATTCATTAGCGTACAACATTTGACGTGTTCGTATAGAAGCCACTAAAAAAGACGGAAACCGTGTTGGTGTCAGATTCCTGAAGGCAGCTTCAGGCTGAACGCTGCTGCGGTCGCAGCGAGTCAAGCCCAGCAAAGTGTATCAAACGCCATTGTAAAGGTTGTTGTGGAGCTAATCCTTTGCTCAGCGCAGCTGAGGGAGATCGTCTACAAATGTTGTGCTCTCTGTTTCCCCGACTAAAGGCTCTCATGCAAATCTCGGGGTGTTTTGGCCAAACATTGTTGCAGAGAGCTACAAATCCATTAATTCCTGTTGGAGCCGCTGCTGTGGGAAGCTGGGATCTCGGTGCAGAGTGTGTAAAACGAGGCCTCTGTCTTCTTATGTGCGATAGAGTTTCTCACCTCTCTCGCTGCCATTCAGCAGGATTAGAAGGAGAACCGGTCGGTGGTTACTCGTTTGCCCCCTCTCTCTCCTCCCCGAGCCAATTCTCGCTCTCCCAAGACGTATGGCTGCTCCAAAGCCTCGAGCTGAAATATAATCTTCAGCTTTGCACTGCAAATTACATGCGATCTCCAAGAGACAATACACGCAGGTACTGCACGTTGGAGGGAGGGAGGGGGGCTGCTGAGATAAAGTGGATGGTATGGATTGTAATAGATACATGCACAAGGTCTGGACAATTTCAGGGTTGAAATAATATCTTGGCAGCGTCACGTGGGCCTCGAAATGGGAGGAAGTAGAATTATTATCAGACTGATAGCTAATCGCTCCCCGCAGACGCTCCTGAAGATACTTAATTCTGACAGCAAACCTTCAACGTCAGTAAATTTGTAAATTTGGCTGATGACTGTTGTTCTTTTTGACCGTTTATTTTCAAGAGAGTTGGATTGGCAGCTGTTTTGAGGAAAGGAAATTGAAACAAGATCAAATCAAACTTTATTTTGCAATTCTGTCGTCCCAAAACTCAGATTTTGCTTTCGGCCTTTTTCTTTCCTGAGTAAGAGCAGATTAAAATCAGGCCAGCTGCTGCACTCTCCTCAAACACTTATCTCCAGTGTTTGTAAATGACAGCTGCTGGTTGAACCAGGAGTCAAACGAGCAAGGGTGGGAAGAAGTCACCACAAAAAGGTGTGTTGTGGTTTTATTTGAAGCAAAGGGTTAGAATAGAGGTCAGCCAAAAACGGTTAAAACCACTTTGGGCTCAAACAGTTTGCTTCAAATCAGTAAATTTGAGCCTGACATCAAGCTAATGATAGCAGCCAGTTAAAATCGGTTCCCAGCAGCTCATTTACATCAGAAAATGTATTTCTGGTTTTATTATTGCTAATTAAGTTTATCTTCTACATTTGATCCACTTTTGTGTGTCGTATTTAGTCGTGTCCTTTAAAACTTTCTCTGTGCATCAGTGTTTTTCCTGCCGCTGAGGCGCCTTTATCAATAAATTCAGGTGACAGTCAAAAGCACCAAGAAGCAGTTTTTTATTTATTTATTTTAATAATGTCCCTTCCCAGAGGAAGTCTGGGAAGCTTTCAGATGAACAGGGTGTCTTTTGATGGTTCACTATCTCACACCCAGACATCACAGGGAAACAGCATGTAGGGGTTAGCTACAGAACGCACAGATAAGTAAGAACAAAGTGAGCCGGTCCCATGGTGTCAAAACAAGGCTTCCCATTTCACCCCTATAGACGCCGCGGCCTTGAACCAGATACCAGACGCTCTCCGGCTTCACTGAGATTAGGAACAGAGACGTCTTTAGACAAAACTATCGCACAACCGACTTTGGCACCAGACGTGTGTTTTCTCGGTGTTTGTTAATATTTGGACAAGAATCTGCATTCCAGAGATTTTGGAAACTTTGAATGTTCACAGATCTCTCAAGGTTAAAGAAAATCAAATGGCCTCGGCGCTGAGTTTTCCCAGATGCAGCTGATATAACAGACGAGTCGAGGTGCAGCTATTTAAATACGACTTACTGTCATTCGGAGTTTTTCTGCAGCTCGGCTGTGTGATTTCCGTGTGAACTTCCCCTGGCAGCGCTTTCCTTTGAACCTGTAACTCAGCTGTCCTCTGCGGGTTCTCGATATGATTTATACGTTATGCATGAGACCGGTTTATTGGAATGCTGTTTCAAAATCGGGTGTGGCTACATAAACCCTACAGTCGATATCAAACAGCGTCTACGTCTCTCGTTGTGAACGGGGGGGAAAAATTTCCTGTTGCAAATTTTCTGTTCTGCAGAAAATACCAAAAACAAAAACCCAGGTGGATTTTGGAGACAACGGAAGCCAATCATGATTCGATCTTCCGGGCTCAGAGTCATTTCATCATGTCTTTTATGTTTATTTCCGTCTCACGATGCTGCAGTGATCATAACCATGAGAAATAAACACTTCGCACTTTCATTTCCACCAACAGATGTCTGCGTTCACTTAAACAGACATTTCTCTGCCAGTGACGATGTTCAGGCATCAACCACATGCAGCTGTTCGTGTTGGAAAAGCATGTAGTCCAGACGAATCCTCGCTCAGCTGCAGTGGAACATGAAACGGAGGCGTAATAGTCTGCGTGGAGCGAAAACGAATCAAAACATTCGTAGAAATAAAGAAATAATCTGTCATTTCTACAAACTGTTGTATGTTTTCACTCTCTTGCCCTCTTTGGCTTCAGGCCTTCGTTTTCCTGCTAATTGTCTCCTCATGTGTGCAGGTCTGACTTCAGGTGTGGTTGATGAGCCAATCAGTGATGAGAGTTTTTAAAAAACACTCAATCGCAGCGCTGCAGTTTGAACGCACTGGGAAAAAAAATAAAATAAAATAAAAAACAGCCTGAAGCCTGAAACCTGCAGCAAGTTTCTCTGCAATCCAGAAACAAATCTCAGTTCAAACACGAGTAGATGGATTCATCAAGCGTGGCTCAGTTTGGATTACAATGAGGTTGATGTTGAATTTTGGGGAAAAATGTGTGAAGTTATGAAGAGGTGGAACAAGATGCAGTTTTTTTTCTGCTCTTGCTATTCTGGAGTAAAATTATTAATTTCTTTTTTTTCCAAACACGCTGTAGAAGGAAACTGCTAACATCGTAACGGTTTTATTCAAACTAAATCCCCACGAAGCGCTCACATCTTTACTGTCATTTCTGCACTTTATGCCTTTTGTGGGGAATTGCAATCTTCATGAGGTGGATGAAGTAGCTGATTGGTCAGACCTGTGGAAGGTGTGCAGCATTTTTCAGTCTCCTGTGTTACGCTGTGAGAAAGATTACAACAAACCTCAGTTTACAAAAGGAGATAGGAAATACATGCAAATATATATATATGAAATAAATGCAAAGGCAGAATAGATCAAGGTGAGCTTTCACCCTTTTGTGTGTAATGTTAAACTCACAAATGTCCTGTGAGCCCTGTGGTTCATGTTACTCTGCTCCTCGACAGCAAAGAGATGATTTATATGCATTAATAGTCTGCTTTTTTTTTTTTTTTTTTACGTCTCATAGCTGCCAAACAGACAGTTAACTCGGCAGGCTGTTGCAGCTTGTTTGCTTTCTGCTTAGAGTGCTTGAAGTGCATTTTTAATTTATTAACAGTGAAGACTGGGGCCGTTTTTTGATCGCGAGATAGGATGAAAAAAATTAAAGATTGCGTCTACGTCACTTCAGTTGCAAGATCATTACGTTGGCTGGAAAACCGTCTCAACATGCGCACTGAAACTGACAAAATCCCTGAAATGAAAATGAAAATAATCTCATGTCACTGAGTGTGACAATAGGAATAGAAAATAAATATTGCCTTCAGACTGCCTGTGAAGTTGAAAGCGGATGCTTTATAGCTGCTCTGATGAATTAACAACAACAAACCAGTGCTGACCAACAACAACGCAAATTATTCAAACTATTCGAATACAGGGAATCAACAGGCCTTGCAGTGCGATTATAATATCTGCTGGACTGCGGACCACATAATTAGCCTGAGCGAGTGTCTGAACACACCCAAAAGGTCTGTGAGCGCCTTTAGTGTCGGCTCAAAGCCTCAAATGGAAATGCCAAATGGGAAATGGAGGGCTAAAATAAAACACAGAAGACTGTGACAGCAGTAAGGAGTGAAGCAGAACTGATGTTTAATGTGAGGCCAGCCTGTGGGTGTTGGTTAGCTACCAGGGAAGAACAATGGAAGGTGTTTCCTGCTGGGAGCTCTGCTGCCAGCTTCCTCTGATTGCTGAGCGAGTGCGTCTGCGGCGTTTGTGTGTGAAATGCGCTGGAGGACTGTGTTTGTCAGAGTTCAGTAGCGCGGAGGTGCTTCACGCCGCCGTAGTGATTACATACGGTAGGTGTTTGTGCGTAAGAGGCAGGTAAGGAGCAGGCAGCGTCCACATGAGGACCTCTGAGGGTCATGACCCCATCAGCTCGCTGCCCGCCTTCATGCGTAAATGCGCAGGTGCTCCCTCCGTCCGTCCTGACATCATGTCCCAAAACGCAGCAGCACCGGGCTGCGCTCCAGCCAAAGAAAGCAGAGCAAAGACAATGTCAGAGTGAGAGGTGAAGTCACACGTGTGCTTTACAACCTCCAGCACTTTGATTTGGCAGGCGAGGGGCCAACGTTTGACCTGACTGGAATTAGATATAGCATGTGGGCCTCCCCTTATTCTGGCTGTTTTTTCCAACACTAGTCTGAACATGAAGTGTTTGTTTGTCGAACAGTTGGACCCCCCCCGTCAGCGTGAACTATTCTGGGAGAGTATTAAATTAATGTTAAAGAAATGATTTTGTTTCTCCATGACACCCTACGAACAACTAATTATCTGAATACAAAAAGTGTAATTTCTGAGATCAACGCGGTATTTTATGCAAAATTAGTCTCTTCTTGTTTAAGTGTCTGAGAAATATCGGACCGATGCTGAAGGTGGTGCTTCACATTGACAGTAACGTGGACCATTTAATTCAGAAAGTGAACCTGTTTTACTCGTTGTGTTATCAGACTGAGCGAAAACATCCCACTTATAATATCTGTCTCTTTCTGGGTTTTATTTTACGAGGAGATTTTCTGGCACCAGGAAAGGATTATGTTTTTAAGCTTTTGTCCCCCCAACAGGCAGCTGGCTCGTATTGTTCTTCTATCAGGGGGAGCCTGACGTTTGTCAACGGCATGTTTAAATTCCTCCTTTGTGTTGTGTGTGCGTAGGAAATGTTTGCTCCGTCGGCTTTATCTGCCGTCAATTCCGGATCTGTTTATCCAGCTTCTTCTAACCCCTCTGACACCTCTGTTGTGATTTAGTTTTTTTCTAAAATGACAGTGAATCAACAACAAACTACTCAGAAAATCCACGAGGATTCATATTTGCAGACACGCTAACACAAATTAATCTATTGTGGCGAAGGAGCTCTTGAAGTCTATGGATAAAAGACATGTAAAGCAATGCAGGCCAAGCGGTAATTGCTGTTTACTGTTGGCAGCAACCAATTTTATGGCACAATCAACTTTTTTTTTTTTTTTTGATGAATCTTCATGAAAGCGGCTCACTTGTTTGTTTACCGTCTGCGGGGGGTGTGGAGATGTTTATTCCCGCTGTGGAATGGCTTTGGTTAAGTGGTTATTAAGACGAGTGGCTTTGCCTGACGTCCAATGACGGAGACACTCAGGCGAGATAGACGGTGAGGTCATCGTCACTGCGGGGGTGGGGGGTGGGGGGGGCGATTACAACATGCCACGTCTCCCTGGAGAGAGCTGATGTGATGGTCAGGGCTAATGGAAAATCTGAGGACATTATTACATTTTTAAAATGGGGACACATTCCTGCAGAGAATATCCAGGAAGGCAGACATGATTTTTGCCAGATGTCATGATCCTCTAGCACACAAACTGTTGGTGGAGTATTTCTGAATAAATGACCTTGCTGACTTTGTTCTCGCTCATTTCAATTGTTTTATTTTTGAAGTTCTTTCACTGCTATTGTGTTTCGGCGCCATTCAGGACAACGCTGTAATGGGAATGCCGGTCAACCTCTTAACTGGTTGTTTGTTGTTGTTCAGACGTTCAGATCTCCAGAGAATGACTCCAACTGGTTTAATATTACCAGACCACAAGTTTTCATTCATTGGTTTGATTTATGACCAAACAAGCTGTTATTCTGATTCCACAGCAGCCCAAATGGTGTTTGTTCAACAGGACGCCAGGACGGTCATTAAAATCGCACCTTGTTGCTCTACTTTTAACTTAATCTGCACCCTCAGCTGCTTATCTCCCGTCTCCAATTTTCCTTTTGAGGTAACTTGATTCCCTGTTGCCCTGAGATTAATGTACAGTCCAGCCCATTGTGTTACAGAAAAATGTCACTCGCCTGTTGCAGGAAATGGCTGAAATATGTGGTCGTAAAAAAGTCGGGGATTTTACGTTGCTCCGTTTTGTCCGTGAACAGCTGTAGAACTGTGATTTCCCCCCCCCCCCCCCCCCCAAAAGAAATCAGACAGCGTGTTTTCAGCTGGTTTTGGCAAAGCTCAGAAAATGTTGACCACGGATGCAAAGGTCAAAGGTCGCCGGTAAATTTTAACTGCATGGGATTTCCAGACGTTTCATAAGCAAAAGTGTGACTGCCATTTGTGTTCATGATCATTTTTGGTGATAACAACAACAACAATCTACACAAATTGTTGTGTTTTGCTTTGCGGGATCTGAGTTGTCAAACTGTTTCCATGAAACCACCGATGTCCATTTTTAACAAAGGTGGTGGTGCTCAAATGAAAGCAAATTATCTTTGTGAACATTCATTCATTCACCTTCTACCTCTCATTGGTTTCCCGGTCAGTCCATCACAGGGCCAACACACAGAGACAGACTGAGGCCAGAGATTTGTCCTTTTCACAAATTAGCCGCACTAACAATAATGTTAACACATTAAACTGGAAGATGTTCAAAACAAAATCACAGACAAAAGCAAATTAACAAAACAACCAACAAAAACCCCGACAACGACCATTCGTTTGTCGTCTTGAGGACAGATCTAGTTTAATGTGCTGCCTCTGAAATAGCATAAATGACACAACTTTTATAGCTTTCAAATGTATGCTGATGTTGGTCCAGAGCTATTTGCCCTGAAGCCATCTAAAGATTGATCCAGTTGATGATCATGACGTACATTAAACAACGCTGAAGCACAAGACCTGACCTGACCTGTTTAATGTCACGTAAGACCGGTTTAAAGGTTAACGGCCTGTTCTTCCTGCACGGTGTCTGCACTCGGTCTGCGGTGTCACAACACAACCGCCACAGATTGAAATAATCCCTCCCAGTAAATCATTCAAGATTGATTTCTCTTATTGTCCGAGTTGCTGTGTTCATATCAGGGCTGCATGAGAAAGGGTTTTACTTCCTGTCAGTCAGGAAGGAAGCCAAACTTTTCACATGCAGCATATTCTTTTCTCCCAAAAAAAAAAAAAAAAAAAAAAGCTGAGTAAACTCAGTTTCGTAAACCAGATTGTGAACCAAAAGGTAAAGATCCAGGATGGAGCGTCCGTAGTAGTCACCTGATAGTGAAATACAGCCGCTGGTTTTGTGGGGTCAGTGATGAAATCTGGCCGTGTGGGGCGCCGTTCTAAGCCTCCATTGTGAGTGTGAAGCTCTTTCTCTGCATAAACACCACACTTCCCTCCCTTCCTGTACCACCTGCTACCAGCCTGGCTGAAAGTCTTAAGTTTGTTTCCCTTCTTTCTTCACGAATGGAGATAAAGTTTTCTATCAGACAGAATCTGTCTCACAGCAGCCTTATAGAAAATCTTCATATTCTTCCTCCCTTAGCTGGCTGAAAATGTCCGTACAAAGTGGGCACAAGTGCTTAGTGGGTTATTAATGCCACAGGCTTTTGTAGAGCGGTGCCGTTGTAAAGTGTTGCTCCATTTGTCGGTAATAAAACCATTTCCACTCATAACACTGTCATACCCAGAACTCTGAGCAGTAAATGTGTTTGATTTTACATCGTAAACTTTGCAATATAGTTTAATTCCTGAATCGTTGGTGGGACGTATCGTGCTGTTTCGTTAACGTCTAGCTAAGAGGTTTAATGGCGAGTTGACCTAACGAGAGGAAGTCAGGTGACGTGTGGAGCGTGACGGCCTCGTCCTGACGAAGAGGAGGTTTATAATTGGAACTGACGACGATCTGTTGTTGAGGTGGGTTTTATCCAGCGGCGGAGGGGCATAATGGAATTGAATGAACTTTTAAGTTCGAGGACTCGCTCCTCAGCAACCAATTAGCTGCGTGTGCTGCAGCATGCATCTGAGAAATGGAGTATATTTAGCAGTTTGTTTGCCAAAATATAATATTTCCAAACGAAGGCTTGTAAAGTGCTGTTTTTTTTTCTTCTTAGCATTGATGGAGAGTAAAAACTAGATAATTTCAGCTGTGTCATAAAATGTGAGAAGTACTTTTTCCTCTTTTTTCTTTTTTTTTAGCTTGCTTAAAGTAATAAAAGTTTACAACTTTGTGACATTCATTGCGTTTTCCCACAGATGCTCTGCTCTGAAGAATAACAAACCGTAAAAATGATTGTGTGCAAACACTTTAGAGCCGAAGTCTGCAGCCAACTCACAGGTTATCTTTCACATTCCTCCTGCAAGGTTAGAGCTGCTGCCCTGAAAGCCCTTTTTTTTCTGACAGGAAACATGGCAGGAAACCACAACCCAGGAGCAGGCGGACAGAGACCTCGGCCCATCAGAGTGATCCGGTCCAGTCCAGTCCCCCTTTCCAGCGTCCGTAGAGTCTGGAGAACAAACACATCGTCTGAACTTGGCTGTTTTTCAATTCGAGCAAATCTCATCTCATTTCTGAGTAGCTTGTTTTTAGGAAATTGCGCCTTGGTGAGAAACAGGAGAAGGAACTCCTCAGATTGACAAAAAGGGGTGAAACTGCGAATGTAACAGGAAACGAGGCTTTTCTCTTTTCTGTTTTTTTTTTCCCCCTCCGTCGGGACTTCTGCACCTTATGAAGTACGCAGATGGAGACTTGCTGCCAAGGAGCTGAGTGTGCTTTCAGTTACCACGGCAACAAGCGCTGAAAGACAGTGGCTGTGGGTTATAAAAAAAAAAAAAAAAAAAAAAAAAAGGGGTGGGGGTTGAACCGGACGCCATGTGTGTGTGAACAGGACCTACTGTACAATGACACGACCCCTTCCTTTCACCAAATTGGCCCCAAATTTAACGGGGTCCTCGATGGGGGGGGGGGGTTATATTAGTGCTGTCATCCAGCCTCCACATGGCACAGGCGAGCTCCTCGCCATCAAAGGCGAGGCGGGAGAGCGCCTTCAAAGTCCGCCCGCTCTGAGTGACTCCACAAGAGAAATCCTGTATTCAAAGACCATTTTGTCAGGCCTCCACCTCCACAGTTAGCTTTAAGATCCAAGTGTGTACGATTGATTTGTGTAAGATCGTGCCTGTATGCCTCTTCGTGTCAGACCTCTCTGTTGCGTACGGGCCAGACTCTCTGAATCTGAGCTTTGGAAGCAGCTGCCTGAGGAAACCATGTACTCAGAACCAGCCACCTCTGGCTCTCCAGTTAAACACACTTTCATCTGACAGCTTTTGACTTCTCTTTTGCTCTATCTGACTGTTTGGGGAAATCGTTTTTATCGATCTGCTTGCTGCCTTCTTTGAAGCACTTTGAAGAGAAGCGCTCTATAAATGAAGATCAATGTCACTATCTCAATGACAAAAACAGGAAAAAACTGAATGTGTGACTGTTCTGTGTGATATGCAGGTTTCTGGTTATTGGCACACTCGCTTTAACTCCAGGACAACTGATCAGAAGTATCTGACCTTAGAGGAGGCAAATCTAAACTTGTTTATAGCTGAGTTTCCGTTATCTGGACAGCAAATGTGTTGAGGTTTGATTCCAAAGGATCGTGAACGAGCAATTCCATGATCATTGCTAGAATAACTTGTAACAACACCTGAAATTGAGATGAGAAGCTGAGGTTGTTCTTGGAGATGCTGGAGAATCTGCGCTGGTTTTTAATTCCCCTGATGGAGATCAAAATCCAATTTCGACCAGAGTACAGGATTTCTACCTCATACATGAGTGGGCTTGCGTTGTAATCTGTATGTATCTGACAGTTTATTTTTCGGCCGGGTGGATTGTCCTGCGGCCCCCCTGCTGAACTTAACATCCTACTCAACGTGGCAAGGTCACGACTCGCTGCAAGAAAACCAAATGAAAAAAGGCCTAATCAGGACTCGCCACGCCAGAGAACAAGGACGAAACACCGAGACGACCGCAGAGGAAGAGTGGAGTGCTGAGGTTGTTCCGCAGGTTTCTCAAGAGGTGAAGCCGCATAAATGAATTCCATGTTTACTTAAACAGCTAATCAGAGTGACACAGTCAGGCAATCAGAGGAGTGGGAGGTAAAGACACGGACCTCGTCGTCCTCATGGACAACAACACTCAAATACCATCATCTCTCATCTTCAGGCAGCCCGCAGTGATCGAAATGGATTTGAAGAGAGTACCTTTGTCTCAGATGATTTAAGAGAGACCAGATCACGTGGACCGCTGCCTGAGCCTTTTCATACCTCGCACGGTTTTGGATTGATGTCCCCGATTTTCTTACTCTTTCCGAGTGAACGAAAATGGCCAAATAACAAGTCTCTTTTATTTATTGTGATGTGATAAAGCTCCCAAAATACAGATATATGTATACAAAAGATTGAAATCCGAAATGCACATTTTAGTTCCCACTGAATACCCACAGACTTCCGACCTCATCAGTCTTAGAGGTCCTTCATATTTACATCGTGAGATGTTCATGTGGTCTTTGATTAGAAAGCAGGTTTAAGCTCTATATAAGTATCGAAGTGCTCAGTATAGAGAAAGAAACGGTGCCACCGGCACTTCTGTAACTTTGTGATGTCACAATGAAGCAGTCAATGCCCCCTTGGCTGTTTCTCTAACCCCCCCAAAAAAAAAAAAAATCCTGAAAGCTGACCTGAAAACGATTTTATTTTATTATTTTCAAGCCACAAATATCTCCCTACGAATTTCGACTCTAAAACGACAAAACTGGAAAAGTGAAATGCGAACGGTTTAAAACGGCTCCCACGCTGAAAACAAGACGTTATGACTCCTTTCACAGGCAGCCAAGCGTTCCCCGTGATGAACAAACTGAATTTGATTTGTATTAAGACTGTGAGTCATAGGTGTAATCTGACAAAGGAGCAGGGAGACATGTCATCATCCATCACTTCATAGGAATCATTAGTTCTTAATATCCAAGTGAATTCAAAAAAAAAAAAAAGAAAAAGTGAATGCTTCTGCACGAGACAAAGTAAGCAGATAATCAGAGTTCAGCTGGTAAAAGTCCTGATCTGGTTGATTTTGCACGTTGACTCAAAATCTAAATTTATGTGAGCTAATGTTGCTCAGAAAGGGAAGAACCAATTCAGCTGCTTTGAATTGTGTTGTTCTCGTTGTAAATCCTGGTTTTCCATGCAGGGTTTGTCGGGGTGCTGGAGCCGAGAGTGGGGCTCACTCCGGACCGGTCTCCAGTCCATCACGGGGGGGGGGCGTTCACGCTCACAGCCACAGTGGCCGATTTACCGCCTTCAGTTAATCTAAAGTGCTCGACTTTGAACCCACAGGATCGGGAAGAGCAGAACTCCAAACAGAAAGGATCCGGGACGTCCAGCAGGTTCCTGGTTTGGTTCCAGAGAGCAGACCTGAGAGTCCTGTAGTGAGATGCTGAGCTGATGCTCCACCATCAGTGTGTGAATGGAAAACTGTTCAGATTTCAATTTGTGTTTTAATGTATTTCTGATGTCTTCATGCGGATGTTCTGCTGCTGCTTATTGCCCTTTTGGTACAAAGGAAGTAATTGATCTTTTATTCATCTTTTTTTCTCCTGTTTTCCACAAAGGCCCCCTGGAAAAGGCTTTTTTCCCTTTTTTCCTCCACATTGATGGTTGTGGCATTTATAATTCATGTAAGCTAGTTCAGTAAATGACGATAACATGGGTAGTGTGACCTTTTAACAATCACCAAGGCTAAATAAGCCCTAACCTTGGGGGGAGGGTGGAGCCATCAATGGGGTAATGTCTGAGGAGAAATCCAGACAAATGACTCCCTGTCTGAGGAAGTTTTCCTCTTCAGTTCACAGCATACAGCGAGCAGCCATAACATTATGACCAGCTGGCTGTCCTGGACTCCTCTGGACCTCTGAAGGGGGACCTCCACGGGTCGGACACGTTATCCTGGTGCTGCATCTTCCTGAAGCGGCGCACGTGAACGAGGCCGGCCGTCGACGCAAAGCAAAAGAAGAGTGACGCGTTAGAGCTCTGCGTCGCGCTCCAGCTGTGACGTTGGAGCTGACGAACTCTGATGCCTTTCTGTCAGAACCAGCATGACCTTTCTCAGCTTATTCAATGCCGTCGTTCCCAACAGCTGCCTATCAGCCATCATCAGTTTTCCTTCCTCTCCATCAGGACAAACTGTTCATTCCCCTAATTGTTCCGACTGAAACAAAAAAATCGTCCATCTCCGGCTCAGTGTCTGTCCAGGCTTTGTTTTGTTTTGAGCAGATGGAGATGCTCCATCGCCGTCTCTGCTGCCTGACTGTCCGTCTGGCTCGGTGGCGACGAGCGTCTCAGCCTTGGTGTAATGAAAGGCCACGTGTCAGAGGAGCGCGAAGCATCAGAGAACACCTGTAAGAAAAGCAAACAGCCCCGTCCAGGCCAGAGGAAAATTAACATCCCCGCCAAAATAAAACATGTTTACAGGAGCCGGCAGGGTGGAGGGTCTTAGGGGGATGAAAGAGACATAAACCTTTCATTTTGATGCTGAATTTGCCTCTAAAGGATGAACACAATTTATTATGGATTGCAATGTGAGCAGACACGCCTCCCCAGATCGTCGTGCTAAAATTTCCCACTGTCTACGACACAAAACCAAACAGCGACACACTTTCTCGTGTGGAGTTTAGAGCTCCCTGAGCTTTTTTTTTTTTTTTTTTAACTTCATCAGATGAGTCATGCTCTTGGATGGGAGTGGACTCCAAATGTGCTTTTGATTGAAGATATTAAGCCCAAGGCCCTTGAACTACTTTGACAAGTCGCAGCTCGTGGAACTCGAACCTGGATGTTGCTGCGTATGGCCGACGGGGCGGCTGCAGGGCCGCTGCGTGACCATCGACGAAATCAGAAAAAAGTATAACAATGTTTATGTTCTGTTTCATCTCAACTCTTGCTTTAAACGGTTTTTTTGGTGTGTTTTTTATCACCTTTCTGTCAGAGAGCGAGTGGAAAGATTCATCTAGCTGCTCAGACTGACTTGACTGTCGGGCGTGTTGTGGGAACGCCACCAATCAGAGATGCTATGCGGCCTTTTGGCACCAGGCGATGTACGTTTCTCCAGGAAAAACACATCAAGGTAAAGCGAAAAGCGTTTGCAGGCATCTTGAGAATCATCTCACTGCACAACCAGCTGCTGATAAATGCAGCGCAGCAACTGCTTTAACGTGCTAATGTGGAGATTGCACCGCACGCCTGGGCACGAGAGTTCGCTCACAGCTTTCATCGCACAGTGGTCGGTGGTTTTCCAACAATACTTCACCTTTAGTGTCACATAAAGGTGTTTCATTCCCAAAGAAGCCTCAGTTAGGAGTGACTGATTAAAACCAAGGAGGTTTCGGTTTGGGTCAGAGTGCGTGAAGCAACAGCGCTTTTTTACACTAATCAAAGCTTGCAAATTGCTTTTTCACTTTTACTTTGAAATGCGATGGCTGGATTTTTACATTTTTGTTGAAAAATGTAATCTTTGGTGGTAAAAGTGCTTCTTTTCTTTTTCTTTTTTTGCACTTGAAAGTGGCGTCATGCCTGTTGAGGGCGGTTAATCTGCTCACTTGCCCTCCCAGAAGGCTTTTGATGATAACCATCTCCATAAACAGAGGCATTAAATGACAGATTGGTAGCTCTGATTATAGTTAATTATATCTTTAAACTAACTGATTCCCTCAGTTTGTTCTAAGACACAACACTCAGGAGGTGAGACTAAATATTTTCCTGACACTGCTGATGAATGTCCCCGCCTGTAGTCCTGCCGATGTGAGATCCTTTTCTACTCTGCTGTCCCTCAACGGGGGTGAGAGCTACGAAACGAGATCAAACAACAGCAGTCTTTATGCACAGCATCCTTCATATCACCTCTTTTTGAGTCTAATCTCGCTGCTTCCTCCAAATTATCGGCAAAGTGATAAAACTTTGGGCACAGAATAGGTTGAAAATAACCCCAGAGGGGCCGTTGCCTTTTTACTATGTTGTCTTTTAAAAGGTCTTTCATATCAAATCTAAACTAGAGCCGAACGACATGCGAGGAAAATCATCAAGCCGTTAGTTTGATAGTGTCGTATTGTTGTTGTTTCTTCGTGTAATTGTGCATTTCCTGGGGAAAAAAAAAAAAGATTTGTTGTTTTGTGGAGATCTGAGCAAAACATACAAACGCCAGCACATCGGTAGAAAATAGCTTGTTTTTTAAAAGACACGTTCTTTTCTTTTTAACCAAAAACAAACCCCTCAGCTCCCGGGACATTGAATTGGACGTGGCACTCGGCAGTGTTCTAATTTTGATAACGAGTTGTTGTTGCTTTAGTGTAAATCAAACCAGAGCTGGACCCGCAGCTGATAACAAATAATGGTTTCCTCCAACTGCCCAGTTGTTACAACTGGGAGGGCTAAGCAGAGACGGGCCTGCAGTCGGCCCTAATTATCATTTTGGTCCACATAATTACTGTTGTTGGCAAACACGCTTGCTGGGAACTGGTTAAGTCTTTGAATTGCTGATCTGTGGCAGAGAGAGAGGAGGTAAACATCAGCTGGGTCTGCAGTCTCCCTCAAACAAGGAAGTGAAGTCGCAACGCAGCAGAGAAACACACCAATACTTTCTTCTTCTTCTTTTTAATTATAAGATTACTTCGTAAATGCTATATATTACTTCAGGGGAGAAGAATGTGTGTGTTTGGGCTTTTTTTTTTTTTTTTTTCCTGAGTTGTCATTCAAAGGTCCAGACTGTTTCAGCCACTCTAACTCTGAAGTGGAGAGTTTCATTGTTCTGCCTTGAGTTTCTCAGGCTCTTATTTTGCCTAGACTTGGAAATTTACACCGCGTGCTTTGTTAAACTTCATTCACCTCTGCTGCCTGAGTTTTTTTTTTTTTTTTTTTTTTTTTTACTGTTTCCTTAATGAAGAATATTGTTGATTTTTGTGACACTTTCAATTTCAAGTTTCTTTCCATGAAACTGTTTCTTTAGCTATAAATAATATTTCAAAGTTTCCATCAGGTTTGTATTCATGTTTGGGGAGAAGCAGAGGAAAACAATAATAAGGAGATGAGGTGATTTCTGCTCCCGTCTTCAAAGAGAAGGGAGCTCAAAACTTTTTCTCATGACAGAAGCTATTAATCATATATATATCTGTGAAAACTCCAACTGACTCGTATAAATTTGCATTAAAATGTGAATTTCTCCGGCTTGATACCTGCCTGCTAGAAGAATCACAATAAAGTTCTGTTTCAGCCACAAGTGTGAGGCGCCAGTGTAAAGTTGTTCACATTGTAAGATCTCCGGCTTTTCGTGCTTCGTGGAGTTACTTTGGTAGCTGAAGCCGTGAAGGAGGGAGGGGGGTTGAGCAATTAGTGTGTGAAATGGATATCCTCGTCTTTTCCAAGCAGCCAGAGCCGCTCTGCCCCGAGTACAAAGTGTTGGTCTGTCAGCAGAACCTTGACAAGAGGAGGGGAGTGCTCGCTGTTGTTTTTGTGCCTTCCTGGCGACCATCTTGTCTGATTATACGGTGCGGAGAGTGGAAGGGGGCTCTGAGGTGGCTGTGTCATCGCTCTCCGCTGACTCAAGAGGTTCAAGGCATGAGGAAAAAAATCCAGCTCTCTGCATTTAAAGGAACTGAATGAGTTTCAGCATTTAAGAAAACATTTTTTGGGACATTTACAGTTTTAGTGTTTATTATGAAAGATGAAATGTACACTGGTGTGTTCCTAAACATGTCTAATCTATAATCCAGATATTTCTTACTTTGATTACGATTGTCTGATCAGTTTGATATTAGAGGGACATTAAGGCCTGAGAAGAAGAAACAAACAGTCATCTGTAAAGTACAATTTCATGATAAATAAATATTTTTAAGTTGCTTTATCATATTGACTTATAGAGTTTGTGCAGATACAGCGGCGTATTTACAGCGTCATCTAAAAAGGAAAGCCGTGATACATTTAACACATTCTACTTCCAAACCAGTCAACTATTTGTTTTAATATAAAACAATTTTTATAGATGAAGAAGTACAGCTTCATAAATAGCTTGAGAACTTTAAGAGGGGCCGCAAATATACATTCACCACGTTCTAACACAAAAAGCCTGCGACAGAAACACAACAAAAAAATGCCTTTAATCAGCTCAGACTGGCGCTCTCCAGGCCAAACGTGTCTCAATGTACAATTAACGTGAGTGATCTTTTGTTGTGGTCGAACCACATGATTGGTCCGTACATTCCTCCAGTTATTATCTGTTATTACTTCTCAGCCTCAGGTCTGAGCATCTTTTTCTTTCCGAAAAAATTTTTGAACGTCGTTTAACGCTTGCTGCTGCTGCGGTTGTTGTTGTTTATTCTCCCTAGCTATCTTAAATTGGGACTAATTCTCTAATTAACAAGTGATGGATAAAAAAGAAGAAGTGAATTTTTCAAAAGATGTGTCAAAATGTTAACATAACAAGAGAACGTTTGTGGATTAGTAATTATTGAAATAAACCTTCAGAGTCTTATGTCTGCGTTCGACTGAGGAAATAAACTGCTGCTTTCTGAGCACTTTTTAGTTGTTTCCTGCAAAATCCTCAAATTGCTTTGTTTGCTGGAGGCTTACAGGCTGATGTTTAAAACTTAAAGAAGTTCATATTAAATATCAAAAAATCTTTTGAGAAGCTCGAGATAAAATATTTTTTTGGCTCCAGTTTATTTAGGTTCTTGGTTCCTAAAAGATCAGCAGGGATTTGTCTTTCAGACAATCAGATAATAAGACCTAAGAGCCTCAAACCGGAGCTGGTCAGCTGGGCCTGTTCAAACGTCTGTATCCAGTGGGGGAGGGAAGTCCAGACATGGTGACAGCGAGTCCTGGCTGTGTGTGGAGCTAATCCCGGTGTCTGAGTCTGTGTCTGTAATGTCTAGAGGGGACAGGCTGTGTTTGAGTTTCACGGCCTGCGAGACGCTGCACTGAGTGTCGCTCTTCATGGGGAGCGGGCCGGACTTCTCCGCCGAGCCGTCCCCGACCTGCAGCGAGCTCAGCTGGGCGGCCAGCTGCCAGCACTCCTGGTCCTTGGAGAGCAGCGTGCTGTCGAAGTGCTGGAGCTGCTTGTCTATCTCGGCAGCTTGGCTGTGCAGGGACACGCCGGCGAAGAGGCTGTGCTGCAGTTCCTCCTGCAGCCTCTTGAGTTCGGCGGCGTAGAACGATTCGTCCGTCTCGGAGGCGATCCAGTAGGCGGCCGCAGCTCCTTCCTGTTCGCTGTCCCCGTCCTGCGCTATCGGGAAGCCGGCCTTCCCCAGCTCAGCGTCGATGTCCCGGGACAGCTGCAGGATGAGCTCCTGGTGTCTCTGAACCTGCAGCTCAAGCTGTTCGATGCTGTCGTCGGTATATAGATACTCCTGGAGCTGCTCCTCGCTGTGCGCCTCCAAAGTCTGACCACAAGCCTGAGCCGGAGGACTCTCCGACTCGGCCTCCCTCTGCCCTTCCTCTTCGAAGCGCTCGATCTCCAAATCCAGCTCCCTCATGCGTTGAATCTGCTCCCGGATGGTGTAGTCCTGGTTGAGAATGAGCTGCACCATCCGCTCGATCTCCTCGGCGCCCGGGGAGCTTTTGGTCTCATTGTGAAGCTTCTCCAGCTTCCTGAAGGCCTTCTTCACCATGCGCTTCTGCTTTTCCACGGGCAGAGCCTGGGAGTAGTGTGCACGACTGTGCTCCCACCGCTTCGGCTTGGCACCCTTGGACTTTGTGGCCTTCTTGGCAGGCTGAGGAACAAAATCGCTGGTTTTGAGGAGAATGAACTGGATGAAGGGTCTCTGGTCACCCCAGGCGTACCAGAGCCTCAGGATTCTGGTGAGAGGAGGCAGGGCTCTCTCAAAACCTTTCCAACGCTCTACAAGACAGAAGTCTTTGGGTTCTCCATGCAGGAGCCGCTTGCTCTCCGGGATGGACCTGTGGTCCTCCAGTAGGGCCTGAATCATATCGGCACAAGTTGTGTGCTTCGTTACTCCGCAGACGACCTTCTCCTCGTTGCAGACGGTGACTTGAATCTCCTTTCCGATAACAGGCTCGGCATCTTTTGTCCTAAGAAAGAAGCAGAGAAAAAAACTTTCAACAAATTGTGGCTTTGAAATTAATAAAAAAAAAAAAAAGAAGAAATTGGATAAAACAAAGTTTTGTGCAGCCAGTTCCCAGATGATGAAACCTACTGCTGCACTTTACTCATCCACTACTGGATGGATGGTTAATGCTCATAACTGCGTCTTCTTCGTCTCCTACTAAGATGGCCGCCCGCAGAGAGGAAACAGGAAATGAGTGAACACGGAGGAGGAATAATGTGCAATAAGTGTCGCCCGTCAAATTTAAACAAGGAAAACTGGGATCAGACAGTCAGAGCCGCCAAATGAAGTTTTGTAGTGGACTGTTGTTGATCCTGACTGAACAACTTTACTTATGTTCAGATACAGTTCTGCGGCTGCCTTCTCCCACTCGTGCCTCTGAAGCCCTGCCATTATTCCCCCATGGATTTTTTCTTAAATGGACCCCACCTTGATGGCTTTCCTTTAGGTCAGTGAGCAGAAAACTATATTTGCTCATTTGGCGCTCCCTGACTTGATTCAATTAGACGTCTTACTCATCAGAGATGATCACCTAATGGTCCGCTTCTGAGCTATTTAACCCCAAAGCCCTCATTACCTTTTCATCTGGACCGTAAAACTTGTTCAAAAATTGACCGATATTAATTTTTTTTTTTTTGCTTAATGGGCCGCCGGTAATATCCCGGCATCAGATGATGGGCACCGGCAATGCAGACATCCAAAACACAAACGAGTAATCAGATGAGCAGATAGCACTGCCAGACATTCCAATTTGATTTCCAGATGAAGAATGATCTATCATGTTATTTATATAAAAGATAACATATTAGGGATGTGTCTTAATCCGTGCAATTAATTAGGTTAACTCTGATTTATTGTAGCTCACTGCCAAGTATCAAAGCTAAAGTTGAAGCTTGCCCTGGTGGCAAAAAAACAAGCAAAAAAACAAAAACATAAAAGGAGAGACATAATAGTCCTGCAATTACAGACATTTCAATCTCAAAGAAACCAGAGAAAGATTATCCATGTCATTTCTCCAAGAGATGAAAAGCAGAGCTCCTCCCAGAACGCTGAGCGTTGAGCTGACTCTTTAGTGGGCGAAAGGAATGTCTGTGGTTTTGCTTAATTAAAATGTTAAATCAGAATAATTCTTTGATCAAAAGTTGCTGGTTTCACATAGAGAGCTCAGCATGAGACGCAGAAACTAAAAGGTTAAAGCTTTTTGTTTTGTTGTTTTTTTTTTTTTCAGTTTGAGCCTCCTGCGTTAAAGGATTAACACGCCAGGGCGGATTTTACAGCATATTTACCTGAAAGTGAAACAAACTCAGAGATTGAAATCAACCTCTCTAGGTGTTCATCTGTGCCATCTAAAGTTAGATGTTGTTCCAGCAGCGGCTGCAGATCTGATCTGAGAAATACATCTTGTTTCTGCCCGGCCTTTTTATCTGCAGAGATAAACTTGGTTGGCTGCGGCTCACATTAATCACTGAACATCGTGAGGGAGATTGGGCTAAAAAAAAAAAAAAAAACAAAACCAAACAAAACACACACACACACACACACACACACAATAGCGATACAATCTACCTGCACACCGACACAAAAGAATGAGATATTGAGTATTATTCAAATGGCTGAAATTACTTATCTCAATTTATTTTATTTTATTTTTTACAGGCCGATACGACTTTGAAAACACACAAGTGGATGATTGTGTGAATAAGGTGTCAGGAATGTGATATGTTCTCAACAATGCGAGAGGCTGGTTAATGGTTATAGAGACCCTTGGAAACGAGCTGGGCGAAGCAAATACCAGAGCTGCGCTAAGGCCAAACAAATCCAGCACGCCTCCGGCATTCAGAGACGACAACCATGACGACTTTGACCTCAAAATCCCCAGCTAGAGGAAACCCCGCTCTCGGGAGGGAAAACAGCGGAGGACACACCTGCACAGCATAACGCAACCTAATGCAACCGCTCTGCAACACATGTTTGTGTAGCTCACTTTATAATCAATAGTTCTTAAAAGGATGTGAGACAACACACAAAGGAGAATCTCAGGGGGTTGTTGTGCAAAATCACATGTAGGTCTTTAAAACTCGTGCAGAAAGTGTTTACTGCTTTTTGATTTTCTGCTGCTTCAGACGGATATACTTGACTTTGTATTCCAATACATTTTAATTTTATTAACAGCTGTACTCATTGTGCTTAGTCAGTTATTCCACGCCACCCCACTGCTGCACTGCACTGCATGGATGGAAAAAATAAAAAATAAAAAATAAAAAATAAAACCCAGGACATTACAACCATGCTAAATATTACGAAACTAACGGAGCACAAACACAAAGCATGTGACGGCCACAGCTATACATGCAGGTGAATAAACAATGCTCTCCGGACAATCGGGTATTTCAGAGGCCCCTCAGCTGTGCAGGAAGGCAGGGAAACACCTGTATTTGTCCTCTGAAATCGCCAACGCTCAGGCGACATCCTGCCTCCACCGGTTCGACGGACAGAGGGAAAGGGGAAAAATGGATTCTCTGCCGGTCACTCTGCTCCGTTCTCTTCTCCGCTCTGGTGACAAATGTGTGACTGTGGGCGCGAGGCCTCCAGCTGCTTTGGAGGCAGATGTGTTGATAACTGAATTAACCTTAAATGTGAAGAAGATGAATTCATACGTCACTGTCACAGTCAATAGAAGCGTTGGCCAGCAGGCTAACTGTACTCCCAACTATTGCCTAGTTTAAATATTGCGATCAAAGATCCACCGACAGCCGGCTGGCTCATCTACCAAAGAAAAGAACAATTAGCCGTCTCTTTAAATTTAAATCCACAGTAGAAGAATCAATGTAGATGGCCAGCAGGCGATAAGCAACCCAGGCAGCGTCTGTCAACCATCAGGAGTAACCCTGGAGGAAAATTAAATCAGATCAGACTTAAAAAACTGAAACGAAGGCGAACAACGCAGTTTTGCAGTGAAACTGTAAAAACGACGTGTTGAGCTTCTGACCTCACTTTCTGTCCGTGTGGAACGCCGGGCTTTATTTTTCTGACTTTGTTGCCCGATTGTTTACTTTTTCCTCCACTTCCTGTTTCTGCGTGCTTGTGTTCATCACACACACACATTCCTGATCATTTTGGATTTTTTCGGACGGTGTAGGCCGGGCTAAAAATGGCAGCAGGAGCAGGCGCTGAGAAGCAACAACAAAAACAACCTTCATCATGATATCGTCTCAGCCTCATTACCTCTCTAATGGACTGATGATTAATATAATGGGCCCATAAAACAGAAAACCAAAAACAAACAAAACAAAACATGGAGATGAGTTTTGACTTCCCAAGAGGTGTTTTTGACTTTAAGTTACTGAAGATCAAGTTCTTTCGGGCCACCTCTCAGGCTCTGAGGGGAATCCATTGTTTTTCGAGGACAAACATTTCAGTGAGAACGGCAGCCAAACCACAAACCGCCCCCGCCCCTTCCCTGCCAGGACAGACGCACAAAAAACAGCACACACCATTGCGTTGATTACATCGCATCTAATACATTCATAAGGGCTGTCACTTTGGGTGCCACTTGATATTCATAGTTTGGGATTAAGCTGCGCTGCCTGATGCAGCGAATGAGGGTGCCCTCACAGGTCACGACGAGTAAACGACAGAAGCCGACGCTGATATTGTGGTCAACTCAAATCTTGATTGGAAATGTGCCAACGGAATCGAGACATATGATGATTTGCGTGCTCTTACAGGAATCTTAGGATGAAAAGTTCTTGTCAGAGCGACGATGGATGATGCACAGTCAATAACACATTATCATTTCATGCCCGAGTGAACCCAGGAAACCTGAGCAGACCTGCTTGACCTCAGCCTGAACTTAAGAGCTGCCATTCCGAGGAGACATCAGACATGAGGGAGGAAAACCACATTCAAATTATACGAATTTCCGTACAAGTTTCTGCGTTGGGCTGTTACGTTCCAGCTCCGGCGCGGCGGTGGTGTGACTCTCTTCCATTTTAATACTCATAATAACAACCCTGCAGATATTTACAATCCCCTCCCGTGTCATAAATTGGCAGGCTACGAGTTACCACAGAGGACCGCATGCTGGTTGGTTTGAGCAAGTCATAACAAACGACAGGATTATTTTTCCCCGTTTTCTCAGTTCGGCAGAGATGTGATACGGCGATGCAGATATCTCAAACAGGAACAAAGCTTATCAACAAAATATTTCTGCTAGCCGCCGCTCTCGACAGGTTCTGATTTTCTCACCGAGGAATGAAAACTTTGATTATATCTGGATTAGCACTGAGATGCAAAGCTGTAACTTCAGTCTGATAACTTGTTTTAACAGCAAATTATTACCGACCGGCTCTCTAAAATCTTATCTCCCCTTCACCTACAAATATTTTGTTTTCATTACCCCGTCTCTGCGGTCGCCTCAGTATATTGGAAGTAATGGAAATGGTTAAAGCTTTTCAGCTAATTGCTAACATCAGCATGCTCACAACACTGATTCCACTGTTTCTGTTTTAGCTTGCTGAAACTTTGGCAAATGTGGGCGGGCACCATCATTCATTTTTCACTTTTATGGTGCAGATGGGGAGTTCAGGAGAGTTCAGGAGTCGATAAAGTTTTGGAAATCGCTCCAGAGAGACGTGGACGGCTGGCAAATTTCACATGAATTCGTTCAAAAGCTCTCGAGACACAAATATTCTCCGACAGGCGTCGCGATATAATCCATAGATGTGTCCGCCATATTACCGGCACTGCCATTCAAAGATTTTAAAATCTCTTTCTGAAAAATGATGACTGTCATTCTGGATTATCCACTTTCTGCTGCGGTCCTCACAGAACCTAATACGAGCAGCTTAACTAACATTTTAAATGTCTTGACTTGACTTAAAGTGGAGATATACTGATTGTAGAGCGTATTTTCTCTGTCCGGTTTGTGTAACGGAGGACAGATACACAGGAGGCGCTTCCTCTGCCTCTTATCTGAGGGAGGATGAGGGATCGGTGAGGAAATAACATCACTTTTCTATCTGTATACGCTGATCTGTGGTGATGACTCCTCTGATAGGCATCTCTGAGCAGAGACACAACACGCCTCTTCCCTTCTCCTCCCTTCCTCTGTCAAACCCCCCCCACCCCCATCTCTGAGCCTGGCCTATGAATCACTGAATAAACTAAGTGGAAACAAATCACTTATCCTTTCAATACAGTTCCTTTTTTCTTCTTCTTCTTAAGATCAGCCTCGATCCGCTAATTTGTGTCATCCAAACACTTTTCGGCGGGCTAATTGGTCCTGAGCACAAAAGCGTCTGTCGTGGTCCAAATGTGGCTCAGAGCGAGATGAAGGGGAAGAGACCACTGCCTCCGCATTGCTCGGGTCACGTATGTCACTGACTGGCAACCGTTTAATTTCAAACCTTTTCAGACCTGAACGTTTCGTTTTCACTCCGGGGTGCCACTTAGATGCTGTGACTGTTTGACTGCATCCAAAAGAACTGTAGTCATCATCATCATCATCATCATCATCATCATCATCATCATCGCCGTCGTCGTGAATAACTTAAGCTGTTTGAACCAACTGGAGCTCCACGTCACTTTAGTTGCTGAGCAAACACCCAGCTCCTCGTCTGAGCGTCTGTAATAAACCGAGTCTCTGAAATCAAGTGTTTGACATATCTGCAGATCTAAACACTTCAGGTAATTATAGGAGCCACAATAGTAATTACTACGGTACAGAAAGAAGAAGGTATCCACTGAAGGCAGCTTCAGTCAGACTGTTTGAAGTTATGAAAGATAATTCATCTCTGCTCTGTGTGGTGTGAAAATACATCCATTATTCTCCTGGTGCCACAGCCAAGGCTGTTTTCCTTTTAAAGGTAATTTAGTAGAAATTATTGCCTGTTCGGTTTCTGAAATTAATCCAAACTCTTTCCCCCTCTGAGTTTGGTGGTAAATGAGAAGCTTTAAGCAAGTCAGGCTAATATAAATGCGTCTTTACCAACAATTAAGACCTTCCTGATCCCGGTCTTGGCAGCATGAATTCTTCCAGTGCCCTGCGAGGGAATTGGATCGTGACCCAGATAACTCTAAAACACAAACTCTGTTTACCAACTCTGCCTGACAGAAAAGTCTGCAGTCCTGCACCGATAACAGAGAATCACTTGTGCCTTTGCAAACCTATTTTTTTTTTACTTTTCAAAGCTGAGGTTTAACCCCGGGGGGGGGGAGAATCAAAAGGCCTGGTTAGTCACTTAAGGAAATTGCTGAGGCACATTATACAAGCGTTGATGACAGGATCTCTCTGCAGTTCTTTGACTCCGGCGTCCCAGATGAAACGAGTATTAAATATAACATCTATGTCGTAATTACAGAGCAGGGGGAGGTCAAAGCTCCTGTAAGCTGATGTGTGATGCTGTATACTTTGACAGGAATGAGAGACTCACTATCAAAGGGTTGTATTTTCCTCCAACTTTCCATCATAAATGGGAAATGCCGATACGAGGAGAGAAAAATAAGTCATACAACTCAAAGTGTCCAAACAGAACTCCGTCCTGATGCAAACACAAACACACACACATGTAAAATCCCCAAAGAAGGTTTCTAAATGCTTCAATTATAACAGTTTCATGTTGCACAAACTGCTGTTTTATTATTATTATTATTATTATTATTATTATTATTGGTCCAGAAGATAGAACTGTATTTTTACCCACTCTGGCTTTTGTGCAGCTCAGTTACAAATCCGACACACACAGACACACAAACACACACTAACAAACGCACAACCTCATCAAGTTACCTGTTTTTCAGTCGAGCTTTCAGGAAGTTTTTTCCAAACGGAGCCATGACTGAGGAGCGAGACGAGACGGAGCACGATCCCCCAGAAAGAGTCAGCGTCCCCGCATGCCAGCAGTCGGTCGGTCGGTCGGACAGGCAGGAGAGATTCTGGAGGAAAAGTTCAGACTGTCCCGAATGCAACTTGTGTCGGAGAGATGGGAGGCGTTTCCTGCACTGCACTGAGCTTTCCTGGTGAAACTCTGCCCCCCTGCAACCTGCAGAGGGAGAGGTAAAGGCAAAGGTATCCCAAAAATAATCACAATAATAAAAATAAAAACTAACTGAGTGGAAAGCTGATAAAAGATCCTGAACTCCCTCATAAGTTTAAACATTTACCTTTTAAAAAAAACCCCACATATTACATCATATTATTGCCTAAATGGCACTTTGTTGGCTGCAGTTGAGTCTTAAAACGGAGGATGTCATGAAAAACCATCAGTTTGGGTCGTTTTGGATAAAAACTTCTGCCAAATGAGTTAATCTAAAATTTAATGCCATAATGTGCTGCAGGAGGAGACTTCACCTCTTTGGTTGGAGCTTTAACTCCAGCCTGACTGCTTCTCTTCTCCAAAATCAATCCTGAGCACTTGGATGTTTACTGTAATTTAAAAGAAGATCATTCTCTGCGGGGACCAGTTAGTGTTAATACGGACAAATAATGTCTGGCCCGATCAACGTGTAGTTTCCCAGATGTGCAAATATCCTCTGTAATATAGAGTACAATGCATCCAGATTGATTTTGTGTGTACATTTTTTTTAATTAATTAGTTAGTCTGTTTTTCTGTTTTAATTAAACAAAAAGTGCTAAAGAGCAAATAAGCAAAAGGTGTGTGACTCCAAGAAGCCCCCAAAAAGCAGATTTTAGTGATTGAAATGAATGAATTATAATATATATATATATATAAGATTTGCTGTAGACTGTAAAATATGACCAACATTTCCAGAAAAAGCTATCAGTTACTCAAATGAAAACACATTTTCAAAGACAGAGTTCATCACAGACGTCATCTGTGATTGATGTGATGCTGTTTTGTTTTTTTTTAATTAAGATATTTGCATAAAAGAACTGGCTGCTCTTTGTTTTTGTTTGTAAGTTTGTAAGGTTTGTAAGTCACACCTGTTGATCTGAAAAGAGCTTCAATTTTCCAGAGAAAAAGGAACCTTCAACGCGCACCCTCCCACTCTCCCCCCACCGCTCCTGCATCCCGTCCCCGGGAGACGAGAGCAGAGCCAAACCTCAGCCTGTGTGCATTCACGAGGGGAAATAACCAAATCTCCAAAAACCCAGACGCCAAAGTGACGTCTGAGGACTCAGAGAGAGAGAGAAGGGAAAGAGGAAGCGGGGAATGGATGGATGGATGGATTGGTAGATTGATGGATGCAGTTAATGGGTGGGAGGGGGACAGCGGTGGTGGTGTGAGATCCTCTGACATCACATTGGCTCTTATAAACTGAGGGAATGGAGCCTTCACTGCACTTCACATCCAACCTGAGAACCTGCGAGGAGGGGGAGGCGTTGTTTGGAGCTGGGAGACGAAGAGAAGAAGGAAGGAGAAGCAGAGGAGGAGGAGCAGCACCATCACCGCCTGGGTGGACTAGATTCAACTTGTGGACTAAGGTCTTCCTCTGGTGAATCATCACCTCCATCGTGGGATCCTGTCGTTGTTTTCCTCCTTTAGCTTCATTATTTTACCCTCTTTTTATTCGCCTTCTCGTCGAGATGCAGGCACAGTTGGCGTGTATGCTTCTCCTCTGTTTCACGTGTTGTGGACTTTGCACAGGTAGGAACCGGGACGCCCTTCAGCAGGTTCTGCATGTCTGTGTAGTTTTATCAGCGTAAATAAAAAGACACGAGTCAAGGGAAGGATGGAAGTCACTTCATGTCACTCACTATAACAGGTAACAACAGGTGCAACATTGTGGAGTTCATATTCCAGATTAATTCCTGTGTTACCTCTTCACACTTAAAAATCTAAATCTTTAGGTTAAAAGGTCAAAGTGAAGTTCTTTAATTGGAAAAAATTTACATATATTTTTATTTTCTACTCGTGACTTATTGAGCCAACATTCCTCCTTCTTTAGACTCGTCTTCATCCATCCTAACGATGACTCTGTTTTATAATCTATCTGAACCCATGTTCGTATAAAAGATCCTCTAAATAAGTCATGAAAGAAGAAAAAGAACATTTATTGGCTTTTCAGTTGAGGTCAGGTTAAGTCAGTCAAACTTCTGAGGGGCTTATTTGGAGACACATGAATTAATCACCTGTTGAACCAAAAGTCTCCTTCCATCTTAATTCCAACTTCATGATGACAGTAGCAGAAGCCAGTTGATGGATCAGAAAAAAAGAAGAAGCAAAAAACAAATGATGAGCTGAAGCTGATTTTTAGATTTCCAGATGGAAGTGCGAGGAGTCAGGATGGACTTGACTCCACATTAGATGGATTTGTCTGAAGGTTGTAATTCTGTTTCACCTCCCTACTCGCAGACGTCGACCTGGAACAGCAGCGAGCGCTGGAAGAGGAGCTGCTCAGCAGTGTCTTTGCCTCTAAGGTAAAGGTTATCCCTTTTTCCTGTCTTTTTTTTATTACTGTTAGTCTTTTTTCCATCAGAGTGTCCAAAAAGCCTCAACCCACCCAGCCAGTTAGTGACCCACCACATCAAAAACTCTCTCTCCTGAAGTCCAGTCACCTTTTTTTTGGCTTTGCTCCTGCTGAGTGTGACATAAATCACTTATCATGAGAGATTCCTCTGTTTCACTCGAGGCCCTTATCTTGTTTTTGGACCCACTTTCCTTTCACTGTAACCGAGAAAACAAATGCAATCAACACACTCCGGTCGCCCCAGTCGAGGGCAGGTCCTCGGAGATGAAAGGAAAATAACAGCCGAGGCGGAGAGAAGTTATTCAGTTGTAACTTTTTCAAATATATATATTTCTTCTTATATCAAATCTATACGGAGCCGTGCGCTGAAGGCCAGGCAAAGCTGAGGGATGGCCGAGCCTAATAGGATTCAGATGGACCTGACAGCATCATAGCGGCGCGCCTTCCTCCTCTCTGTGTCTGATAAATAACCATGGCGCCTCCACCCGCAGATGTGTGATTCATTGCTGCCGATGCGCTGAGGTTGCTCGGGGGTGATGATTGTAATAAAAACTTGCTGGGTGACTGATGGAGCACTCCACACGCTGTAAAGCGCAGCACTGTACGAGACACTCTCGGCTTTATCTTAAAAATATGTTGTGTGACAACTAATTTCTCTGACCTGCTTGTCCACTGATCACATTTCCCCTCTGGCTGTTATTTTATATTGAACATGATTATATTGTTCTGCAGAGAGGGCTGTTCTGTATCGACCCCTGCGCTCTCTGTCTTTAGTTGATTGCGATGTTGGAATGCAGATTGAGCTTTTTCAGCTCACTGTTAAGACATGAGTAAAATGTGGAAGGGGCGTTGCAAAACGCATAATAAAGCAGAAAAATCCAATCCTGACTGAGACAGAGCCGATGTGAGAATGTCAAAACCCCTGAATTACTGTTTACATCACTCCTCAGTGTTATTGATTAAGTGATATTAAGGGAGACGATCCTGATGAAGGCACAAAAAAAAAAACAAAAAAACACAGTTACATCCAAACCTGCCCCTCCCCCAGCTCATTTAAAGCTAAATGAAAATAACTGAACTCTTCGATGTGTGACTTGAGTTCTAAATGTCAGCAGCTGCATCCGTCTCCCCTGGAAAAGAATCCAGAGACGATGCTGCTGCTGTCTTTTACATCAACAGCCGAACCCACCGAGTCTCGGAGGGATTGCACATTGTGGCCCCTCAGGGTTGGGGCCCTTCTATGACCTAAACCACTCACACTACATCATATCAAATCCACCTGCAGGTAGATGATGTTTACATGTGACATAAATAACTGGTGTTTGAGCACCAGGGGCAGGTTGCAGCAGCGCTTTCAGAGCAAAGTGCAAAAGCCTCCAACGGAGCATCCACAACGCCTCCTCCTCCAAAAATTTGGTGCCTGTGAATATGAACCTGAAAAAGAAATGAACTACACCAAAGTAGATAATAACCCTGACCCTAACTACGAAAGGACAAATGTTGTGGAGAAAGTATCTGATGATGCTGAGCTGTAATACCAGCATCTTTCCAGCTTCCTGTATTATTTCTACCCCCATCAAACTCAAACAGGAACATGATAATGAGTCATGGATTAGGCTCATCATCTTATTCTTATTCAGGAGAAACACAAAAAACCTGAAAAAAAAAAAACAACAACAAAACAATCAGTTTTCTTTCTGCAAACAACAGTGATGTGTTTTGGTTTTTTTTTTTTGCTTCACAGCTGTAGATGAAACTTAAATTAAATCACCTCCTGAATCCAGTCTCCAACCTTGGCCCACCCCTTTTTCTCTCGTCCCCTCTCCTGCAGATGAAACAGAATAAGCAGGTCGCCCCCTACTGGCGTGCGTCTCTGGCCAACCTGTGCAGGATGGTGAGCGGCCTGTGGCAGGAGACGTGGAGCGGCGAGGAGCAGGAGCCCGGCGAGCTGAGGGAGGGGGCCCTGCAGCTGCTGCAGGAGCTGTACAGCCTGCAACACATCTGCCGAGCGCTGCACAGCCAAGAGGAGAGGGTGAGGCGATGCTCTGAAGAACTTTATCACTTCCTCCACAGTATTCACATTTATATGTTATAACTTTTTAAGGCTGAACAGCAGAATGTTGTATTGTAGGTCAAAGAGCTCATTTGATCAGATGCCGGTTGAGAAAATTCTCTAAAAGTCTTTTTTAATGAAGTCAAACATGGATATTGGCGGACCTTTTAAAAAATTAAGACACAAGTTCAATAACCCTAAAAGCAGTTTAGAAATGAGCTGGTAAAGCTATAAAGAGCGTGTGGAGATGAATTTAAAGCCACATAAACACCCCTCCATTATTTTCCTTTCATCCTTAGCACCTCTTCTTTCTTTTTCTCTCTCTCTTTTTAACACATTAACACAGCGACTGCAGAGCCGGTTTAATCACCTCAGCAGCAACAAAACATGTGTTTGTCTGCTGCCTCCTCCCTCGTTGTGCGACTCTCACCTGCCTCTCTCTCTGACCCCAACAGCTAATTCAAGACTCCCTAGACTATTTAGACGAGAACGGCGACACCCCTCTCAAGCGGAAATCACCCTACATCCTGAAGAGGCAAGCGACACAGAGCACCAAGTCTCGGAGGCCATACATCTTAAAACGGAGTATGATTTACTGACGACCACCACCGGAGGCCTGAGACGACGTTTAAGGGACCAGACCATCCACTCTGTGTGAAGACGCGTTCTTTCTCGTAGCTGCTGATGTTCTTTTTCTTTTCCCCACTGTTGTTTTCATCCAGTCCGACCCTCCGATTGTATCTCCGGCGTTGAGCCCTGCCTGTATTTTCTGCTCCTCTCAAATTTAGGTCTTGGAAATAAAATCCTGAGCATCAAAGCAAATTGTGTATCTTTGAGAGACTATATTTATTTACTCTATATTTCTTCACTCACTGTTTCAGGATGTGATTAAAGGATTCATGATACAAAATCAGAGTGACGTGACTATCTTTTTCTCTTTTTTTTGACTTCTTCCCTTGATGCAGAGCAACCATCGAGGTTACTGAAGTCACATCCTTCACATCACTTCTGACAGTTGGCAGCCATTTGCATTAGACTCATTCTGACTCCTATTTACTTAAAGGCCCTATAGTCTCTTTTAGTTTTAGTTTTTCTCCTGGACTGATCAGGACTAAGAACCAGAACAAACTTTTTGCCTTTTCCTGCTAACCAGTAGCTCTAAGCTCCTCACAGAAGTTTCTAAAATTTTTAGACTTTGAATTTGAAAGCGGCGGGTTCTTTGACTTCCTTTAAAGGAGCGATAACACCAGGAAAGCAGCAGTCACAAGTCTGACGATATCCAAAGAAGATATCTATAAAGCCACAGCCCTCATGGTATATTCCTTAGTCAGCGCAGAGGAGTCAAAGTGAGTGATGTGCAAAAAAAAAAAAAAGGATTTTTAGTCCTAAACAGAGTTTATTCAGACAGAAGGATAGATATAAAATGACACCAGCCTCATTCGGCTGCAACAGCTGCTTTTATTTGTTGCTTCAAATTCTGATTATTCCATTTCAGGTATAAAAAAAGAATCTATGGTTGAAACAGCTTTGATATAAACTGGTGTCATATTTATCAAACTCTTTCTTTATTTTCCATTTCCCATGAATCACATAGACATCTTCAGGCGTTCCCCTCGATCATCTGCTTCTCCTCGATACGACTGTTGCATGTGAAAAAAATCCATCCAGCAGATTTTCAACAAAGCAATCACCAAACGGGCAGATCACAATCTTGGCTCGTGCCTCAACGCTGATTTATTGATGTTTAAAGTCGTGTCTGCTCTTTGAAGTATGAACTCGGTTGAACATTTTTCAACAGTCCCAAATTTTGACTCGGGTGTTTTGGTGTCATCTTCAACCCTGAAAACTAGAAACTCACTTTGAGCCTTCCAGTCTTACCCTTCAGATTTCTGATTCATTGTCAAGTATTGCTTTACAAATTAAACAGCACCTGCTGTTTATTCCGTTGGCCAGAGAACCGGTTTGATTTCTGTTTTTAAGAAAAGAATAAGCATTTGAGTATGTTTCATGAAAGCGATTCCTTTTTTTTTTTTTGCTTTTGGATGATCTGTGTGAGCTCATCCCTCCCTGAAGCTGATTAGCTACAAATAACTTTGTTTGTTCCACACACAAAGCTTCGGCAACACTTGTCGAGATGTGCGAGGTGGCAACCCAACAGGCACGAAAAAAAAAAAAATCTGTATTTCACTCACGCTGCGACCCAAATTTAAAAGTGGTCGAGCTCACTCACCAGTCTGAGCACAGTGTGACTGTTTTGTACGCCTTACATCTGTATGTTTTTAGCTATCGATAGTTTTGTCCGCTCAGCCAAATGAAACTTTAATTAGACTGTACTTCTGAGGCCTAACTAGAGCGACAAATTAAAAACCCAGCACATTAACTCCACATCCTCCAACCTGAACGACCCTGCAGGTCCGATTTGACCTTTAGTGTGAGTCTTGTCATCATAGCCACGACGATGAGCCGCGGCCTTAACTACTTTCATCACCATGGTTACTGTGGTCAAGGCGATGGCGTGCTAAAGCAGTCACTTCCTCAGCATCGGGTGACTTTTACGATAATAACCACGGCGTGGTTGTGTTTTGTTTGCGGCGCTCATCCATCCCGATGCTTTCCCAGGCTCGTCACTCAGGAGTACGCTCCACTGGAGCCGTGACGCCGCTTCCTGTTTTATTTTGGCACTCATGTTCTGACTTCCTGTTCCCCGCTCCTTGGCCTAATGTGCCTCACCTGTGTCTGCCTAATCACCTTCCTTTGTCTGCGTGTGCCTGTTCTTTCATCGTTGCAGCACGCCTCACGCTGCAGCACTCTTTGTCTCTCCTGTTTGGATTTTTTGGACAGTCCGTTTGTGTTTCTGCCGTGCGGACTGAGTTCTGTGGACCGACCCACTGCTGCCGCTTTGGTAACGTTGATTAAGATTTGGACTGACTGCTTGAACACAGAGAGTCAGAGGGACATACTGCTGTCTCCCTGCCTGTTCTTCACAAGAACTAAAAACGCAGAAACGAGAGAATAATAGTATTAAGCATCATCATTAGATTTTATTCTCTTTCAGGAAGGCCAGTGGGGTTTTAAATGAACTGTGTTGAGTCAGAGATGAAAAGCCTCTGACATTTTCTTCGTTGTGTAGGTGTCAGGGATATTTTAGAGTGAGCAGTAAAATGTCTTAATTACAGTGTTAGATCACAGAAGAAGCAGCAGTAAAGTGGCGTTTTGTGCTTTGCTTAGGCCTTTTTTAAAGATCAACTTCAGCTACAAAAGCCACTACATTCATCTCAAACAGCCAGCACGATGAAAGACCAAAAGCGTTTTTTCTTTTGGAGATGATATCAAGCCAAACCAATATTTTGGCTCTTATTGGGGTGCTGAGGTTTCTCGTCTTACTCCAGTTACTGGCGATGAACCGCAGGCCTCGCTGCGAACACGTTTCAGCGGCGCTATTTCTTTGGATGAGAAAGGTTACGATGAAAACTTCAAATGTAATTTTTCTATTTATTTATTTATTTTTCAGATGGAGAAATGAAAATTGCAGCCACCTCCCTCCCGTCGGGGTGACGGCCCGAGATCTCAGAAGGCAGACAACTCCGAGCACCCGCAGGTGAAACTTAATCTATCTGCCTCTCTAGATACCTTTTTTGAATTTCATGAGTTTCAACCTTTTTAATATATAAAAAAAAAAATTAACTTTAAGTAAGCTTTCGAGTGACTGTGTCAAATCAATCAACTCTGTTTTCCCAGGAATATTAAGCAAAAAGCAAAGGCATCAGAGACACAGAGATATTCAGGTCTGCAGGTGTCGACACACTTAAATCATATCTCATTTAATCTCTGCAGGCTGAAAAATCGTCTGTAACCATCAGAGCTCGTCTTGCCTTTTATTCGTTGCAGGCATGAATGTATTCATACAGTCATTGTGGGGGAGAAAAAGCAAAGCTGCTGTTTAAACTTCCCCTCGGGTGCGTGTTTTTAAGTCAGAAGCTGCAGGAAGCTTTGGATGACTCCAGCTGAAGCTGTCAAATTGTTCATGTGTAAAGAAAAGGGCAAATTTTGCATAAATAAAGGTAAAAAAGAGGGAAAAAAAAACTCCATAGGCAGCCTCCACTTGTTATTCGCCTCATGGACGTGACCTCTGACCCCTCCCCCTACAGTGCATGTGCTCATGACAGGCAGCGGATGGCAGTGTTGTTTAACTAGTCCGGTGGACCTGATCTACAGTGTGACTGACTGCGAGATGTCAGGACAAATACGTTTCCCCCTGCAGGGAGGAGAAGGAGCTTACTGAGGGAAGAAAACAGCCAGAGAATGGCTCAAGCCCTCAGGAAACCTCTTCCACCGGCTCCACAAAATGAGGACTTGTTACCTTTGGTCCCGCTTCAATGTCAACAAATGATTTCAAAAAGCCAAAAAAAAAAAAAAAATCTTATCCATCTGCAATTTTTCTGCTTGAAAGTACACCAGTTTAAGTTTCCTCTGGAGGGAGCGCACTGCTACAACAGACTGTCTGTGTTTGGCTGAATTTTCCTGTTCTGTTAACTTTTAGGGATTTGATGACCGTGAGAGGAAACTTTGGGCAAACTTATCACAGTCAGGTCGACTTAGCTACAGTTTGTGGCACCAGGAGAAGATGTTAGACTTTAGATTTTTGCAGATAAGTTTCAGTATTTGTTTCCCATTTTGCAGTGAGCCAACACTGATTTCGAAAGCATGTTCATCCACCAATGATGCCGGTGAAAAGGTCACTGTAATCTGTAGCTGTATGTTTGACCTTTGACTGCGAACACATTAAAATTCCTCAGACCTTTTTAGAATCAATTACTTGTGTGCATGTTTAATTAGAAACAAAGCAGATTTGTGGACTACGATCATTTTTGTGACGTTTCCACTGTGAAACCTCAGAACTCTTGAGGTGCATCCTACTTCTGAAAGCTGGCTGAACTACACGCCCGTTTAACGTCCAAATGTTAATTAAAAAAAAAAAATCTGGAGAAAAATAGGTTATGTCCTTGTGGAACAACAACAGCAGCAGCAGAAGGAAAATTATTAGCAGGGAGCGTTTTTGTTTCGGAGCTCGTCGTTAACCAGCCAAAGGCGCCACAAGTTTTGATGATTCTCAAAAAAGCCTGAAGGTCGAGTTAAAGGTGAGCAGTCTGTCAAATCTCAACTAGGAGATTCTTGTTTTTAATAATTGTAACCCAGACTGTCCAAAAGGACTGAGTCATGGCTGGGACAACAGATCCTTGTGGCAGCAGATGTTGGCGGTTTGAATACTCCTAAATGTTTGTGGTCCAAAAAGAAATGACCATGTGGTGAAGTATTACTTTCATAAAGAACCTCCCTGACACCTTTTTCAGGAGCAGGACGCCCCCCCTTTTTCAAACACCTAACCTTTGCTCTAACCTGTGTCACACCAGCAGGTGGCATTGCAGTACAAAACTAATCCAAAATTTGGTTGAAAAGTCAAAAGAGCCCAAAAAAAAAAAAAAACAGCAGGTCTTCCAGGAAGAACTTTTTTTTTTTTACTGTTGCACCAAAATAAAACTGAATCGTCTTTGTGTTCTGCATGTACAATATTCAGACAACTTCCTTTTTTTTTTTCCCCTCTTCCTCAGTGTTTTCCTCAACTAGATCATTTTAACCACGTTCTGCAGCCTGACATATTCAGACAGTCCATAAATGTGACACGGCGAGGCTTCAGTCTATTTCCGTTCGACTACAGTGTCGGGGAGAAATACAGTACGTTTGCATTGGATCGGGCCCAAAGCAATGAGCTCTGGCTCTGACGCTTCACTGTTATGCTTGCAGACTGCGCAGAAAACGGCTAAAATAATCAAACCTCTAATGGACGGGCCACTTTGTTCCCATAAGTAACTTTGGCTTTATATTTCTGTGAATAAATATAGCAGGAGATTGTTGGGTCATGAATAAATGACCTGAGGTCATACTCCACGTTATCGGACTTTAAAGGTCCTATTATGTGTTTTTCTGGTGTTTTATTTTGATAGGATTAATTTGGGGTTTTAAGCAGCAAAAATGCTCTCTCCTGATTGGCTGACTCTCCCCGAGTGACTGAATAAAAGCATAGCAGATTCACGTAAACACTCGCAGACCACCCAGACGGTGGGGCTTGGGGGAGGGGGCGTGGCTACAGGTGTTTTGTTGTGACATCACAAAGTGCCAGAACACCAGTTTCTGAACGCAGACTGTTTCATTGGATACTTTGATAGTTTCACTGCATTAATCTACACCAGATTTTTTTAAAACACAAAAGCAGAGATGGAAATCTCCTTTCATACAACATAAGACTTTAAAATTACTCTTCTCGGGGTGTCGGATGAAATGGAAACCCACCAGAGCAGGAGGATTTTAGCTTTGCCCTTTACAGCAGCCCTGAACCTGCTGTCACTCCCGAACAGGCTGTCATAAGCCGACTTAAGGAAACAGCGACTTTAAGAATTTATTTCATTGATACTGCAGACTTTAGTGGGTTTTTAGTGGCAGCCAATTTAAAACAGGACAGCTATGACACACTGCTGAATACTAGAAATGACGTTTCAGTGTGATTGTCGGGCTACGCCAGCGTTAGCTAGCAAGAATATGCTATTAAAAGGCCCTTAAATCAATTGTCGTGATAAAATCTGCAGGACAACAGAACATCAGATCGTCTCCTCGGAGAAAAACAGACTTTAACACTCTGCCTTTGCAGAGTAAAGGCCAAACATGTGAGGACACAACAGGCCACACATGAGGGGAATGCAATTCATCATTATCTGAACATCAGAGCAGATCTGTCAGTTTTTGCAAATTCGCAGGCCGCCTCAGCAGATGTCTATCAATATAACGACTCCTGTGACCCTGAAAAAGTTCAGCCTTAGTACGCCGCCCACATCCACAGGACAAATTACACCCTGCGTGAATTAATTCAACTCCATTAAAAACCTTCATCGACATCTGCCGCTGCAGCCATGCTTGGGCCCGCTTGTCTTGGCCTTTCTCCAGCCATACGCCTCTTCAATTTAACTCCAATTTGGAGTTGGTGGATGTTGGCTGACAGTTTGAAACTTCTCAGAGGGATGAGCGCCTTCGCTCCCGCTAAAGGAAAGTCATTCTCTCATCTGGACAGCGTTGCAAATTGCGTAAAAAGCCGCTCCGATCAAGATAATGGCTTGTGAAGGAATGAGATTAGCTCCCTTTGTGAGAAATCTGATTGTGTGGATGGGACAGTGGCATAACAAGTGTGACCTTGTTGCAGGGGCTGACCAGGAAAGTAATTAGGCCTCGCATATGGGGAGCGTTACCGTAGCCTTCAGCGGTGGCAGTGAAGGGACAGGCCGTGTCCGAGCTGTTTATTGTCACAGGTAGGACTGTCATTGTCAGCTGTGAATAATGGCCCGCGGTTACCAAGTTAGACAGCAGATAGAGACAAAGAGGAGCCATTCTGTTCACTCAGGCTGTTTTAATTCCAAAATGGCAGCAGCGCTTTGTGATGTCTGCTGATAGCGCCGCCGCTCACCAGCTTAACCACGGCGTTACCGAAAAACAGACCTGGATCTCTGCAGTTTTTACAGATTCAACAGAACTGAGGTCACGACTGTTGGTGGTATTAAAGTGGAATTTGATTTCAGCGCAGCCACTTCCTGTCCCGTTTTAAATGGACATGATATATATACTTTTTTACCATTTTGAACTGAAATCGATTGTGTACAGGCACGGATTCAGATCTGTTCTTAATGAGTGCTGGTGGTGTTGTATCAGAACCTCTGGTGGTGGGATCAGCACCTTTTTCTTTACGGAGACATTACGCGGCCTCAGAATTGCTGCGTGGTGATTTGATGATGGGTATATCCACCACCGAAGTACAAATCCCAAATAATGATGCTCTTAAAACTTGACCCTCTTAAAGACATGGCTCTCATCCCGTCTGATGATATTGTCCTTTACTGGCTTCATTCCAAAACAAATGTTACTCGTTCTAATCCTGGAGCTTTTAAAGAGCCGATGTTTTACACTTTTTTTGTGTTATATTTGAAGTTTAGATACTCATAAGAAGAAGAACAACTCAGTGAGATGGCCTAACTGTTTTCCAAGATATCAAATAAAAAAAATATATATACACAGAAAGCCAATTGGATGACATAGTAGTTGCTACTGCTTGTGACTGTGACGTCACAAAGTTACAGAAGTCCTGACAGATCACCTTAAAGTAGTTTCTGAATGTGTGTTTCTCTGTGGAACGATTTTGATACCGCTATTAATATAGATAATTGAAAAAGAATTGGAAAGGTGGAACCTCTCATGTTTGGGAGCCTGAGGGGCAGTTTTTTTTTTATTTTTTTTAGCTTTGATCATGGGCTGTGAGAATAACACAATACCTCGGCCAAGCATGTGCAGTCTCAAATTAATCGTCATGATTATTTGTCTGGAGTTAATTAAACACAGCCCTGCTTTTGTTTCTTTGTTAATTGTCGGTGTCAAAGCAGTGATGATGTCCTCCGAGGCATCTTGATACAGAAAAACAATTAACCTGGGCGGGGAGGGGGGGGGGACTCATCTTGCAGAAGGGAAATCATCGCATCATCTCCTGTTTTCCCCACATCATGACATTGTGTCACGTTATCGCAAATGAAACAGGCGAAACGTGACTGTGTGCGCTCTGACTGCCGTCCCTGCGCACGCCGGACTAAGTTGCTGCTGACTCGGCCTCGCTATCGACTAAAGATAGCATCAGTCCTGCCTGACATGTTGATCACTATTGAAGAAGGGAAAAATCAATCCCCCTCACCCCCCCCACTACAGAAAGGAGCTAACAAGAAGGCAACGCCAGACGGAATCAATGTCTGCAACTGCCATTCGCTCTCTGAATCAAGGTAGATATTTGCTCTCACGGAAGCAGCCCCAGCAATGATGGGTCATTTTGGCTCCTGAATGTAAAGCGAATAAAACAACATTCACCCCAGGGGTGCGTGTCCCTGTGTCTGTTGTCTACTATCCTGCTGGATGTTGCAGCGTGTGCTTGTTTTCAACTACTGCACGCAAGCTTCTTTCATATTTGCTACTTTACAAATCCCGCAATATTGCCAACTTTCATACCGTCAAAGTTTCCTCATTCTTATTACGCTGGGTCTAAATGTGGGGGCTGATGTGCCTGAGGTTTTTTATTTCTTTTTTTATCCTCCAAATGAGAAATTAAAACAACCTTGACTTGCTGCGAAGAAGAATTTTTGTTTTGTGTTTGCAAAGAAACCAACAAGCCGACATAACGCCGCCAGAGTCGCTGGGCTTTTCAAAACGCTGATAAAACGAGTTTGCACGTCCGCGGGCGCGCATGAATGAAGCCAGTAGGTCCACGCTGTGCATTCACACTTTCACCTTGTGTCGTACGCTTGCACAGCGCAGGGCTGATTGGCAGACACGCCACGGCGTGCCCTGACATTATAAACGGGCTTCCAGAAGAAGGCGAGCCTCGGTAATGGTTGTGAGGGGAGGAGGGACAAGTTGACGGTGCAGCCGGGGCCTTCAACTGGCTGATTGTGTCTCTTTGCATGCCTGTGATAATTAAAATGACTCAACTCCCCCTTACCCTCCTCATACACACACACACACATGCAAACTCTTTTGCAGTCACAGCGGTGGCATTGCAATAACAACAGCAAGAGCAGGAGGTGTTATTACTTGTCCTTCAGCTGGAAGGATCCTTCAGCTGGAAGGTTTTTGTTCTGAAAGCTGAAAAATCAGCTGTCCAGCCTGGGTGGTTTTTTAGCAATGCCCCCTGGGAGATGAGGTAACTCAGCAGCACATGAAGACACCCTGACATGACTCTTTAATTAAGGCCTTTACAATTTTGGATGACATGCCCGGGAGTCTGAGAATTACTGGAGGGGATAGATACGACACAGGGCCAGGCAACATATTGTATCTTGTGGTGAGCTCATTTTGTCTCATCAAATTCAAGGCTTCCTTGATCTGCCAAGACATTGCCTGGCTTTTCTTTTTCGGCTGTTTCAGTTTGCCTGATCACAAGACTCAGTGTAAGGTAAGCGTGGCATTTAGAGGTTTATTTTTAAAGTCTTTCTCTTCTGAGAGAAAAAGATAATAATCCCTGGAGGTAACAGTAAGGAAACGCGTTCACTGTGGCTGCTTTGTTTCCCGCACAATGAACCAGATTGCTATTTGTTCCGCTGTTGTTGATGAGAGGACTTTTTGTTGTTGTTGTTGTTGCCGTTGTTGTTTAACTGTTTGTCTGAACATATCAAGGTGACTTCACACATTCTCATATTTCTTCACTTCTTTTGGGTAATTTGTTGCGGATGCCTCGTAGAAAGAGCCAAGTGGTGAACCTGCCGGTGCAGCCAAACTGCAGCTGAAGCTTCTCTTGTGTTGTGACAGCTGCTGCCTGTGTGATGTTCCACAAAAAGCCCCCCGAGACACAACCTGTTTCAGTCTGGCTGAAGATTCCCAAGAAACAAGACAAAATGAGACTTGGCGAATTGTTTTGATTACTCATTCCTCCTCTGTTCCCAGGCTGGGTGAGGGAATGCCGAATTGAAACTGGAGGTGGGGGGGGTAGCAACACTTCTCCCTGTGGCAACAATAAGGGACAGATGGGAGGGTGGTGGTGATGGTGGTGCTGGTGGTGACAGGGGAAGGGAGGAGGTTTGCGTATGTGCGCGCGGGGAGGGGGGTCACACCTTTTGTGAGGCAAAGCAATTGGGAGCGATTAAACCCTCATTCGCCGCAGGGACGCTCCACTTTGAGGCGGGAGCCAGCTCCAGCAGCGCCGCAGCACCGCTCCTTTTATCTCCACTTCTCATGAAGACCCTGTAAATGCCAGGGGAGTAGTTAAAGTGAAGCACACCGCGTTCTGCCGGGATGCTTCACTGTTCGCCGTCGAATATCAAGACGTGCAAATGAAAAGAATTTCTTGGGCTGTCTGGATCATCAGTGCAGCTTAACCCACCTAATTAAACTCCTGACCTACAAAATGACACTTCATCCCTTTTTCCTTTTTTTTTTTTTTTTTTAACCAAGTGCAGCCACGCTCCTCTTCCCACAGCTTCGGGTTGCCACCAAACAAACGATGACTGAACGCTCCACAGAGCTCTCATCCTCCTCACCCTCGGCTGTTTTCACCCTAGATTTGGCAGATAAGAATATATCCTGTTCCTTTCCAATCATGATGCCGGTTCCATACCCAGCGGCCCAGACCGGCCCAGGCCTCTCTGTATTTGCTGTAACTGGCTACTCATCAGCCTGAGAGCTCCTGAACAGCGGAGGCGGCCCCCCTCTCCATCACTGGTAGACACACAATCACAGGTTCCTAACCAGGTTATTACAGCTCATTCATCACCTGCGCCTGCCCTGTTGTTTTCCTGCCGTCAGCTCAGCTTCAATACTTTTACATCCCTGTTCTTAGCCACTCGTCTGATCATTGCACTTCTTCCTATCTCCACCAATATGTAGTTTATCCCCCTGCCCCCCCCCCCCCCCCCCATCCCCATTCCCTCCAGCCTGGCTTTGATGTTGCTCTCGTGTTTGCTTGAAAACATACTTCACCTGTACTGTAAGAGAAGATGGCCCCCCCCCCCAAAAAAAAAAAAAAAAAAAAATCAAACAAGCCATGCCTGTTGTTCTTTTGATTTTCTGTTCACAGTCCTGCTGCTTCCTAATGGACAGACGGTGGATGTGAGGTGGAATTAAACCCAGATTCTCAGAGGAAATCCACACAATCCCCATCAGCCTGACATCATGTGGTGGTTCGTCCTCGTGCGTAGGTACGGGCCAGCAGCACCATGGCAACCAGAGTAATTGATTGGCCGACCCCCTTGCTGTGCTCAGTGCAGGTGTCATTATGTTGGAAATCATTTTTTTTGTCTGTAGTTGTTACCCCACACCTTTCGTACTGTGCATCCGCCGAGGTCTCCTCAGATACCCGCTGCACCCTCCCTTCGGTTCTGGATGACTTTGAAGGACGAGGTGGGCACGACTGTGACAAAACACTTCAACTCCCTGAAACGATGTTGGAGCTTTGAAAGGCTGAAACCGAGTATGAAGCTCAGCTCCATTTTTTTTTTTTTTTTTTTTATCAAAGCAGTCACTGCAATGACTGTAATTTAGCTTTTAAAGTGTTTACACGTTAATTCAACATTTCCTTCTGTCGCTGTTGTTAAGTTGCAGTATGCCTGATGTGCTTCATCAAGCGCTCGGTCGGTCACATCCATCCTTTAAACCAACGGATGGTTCCTGCATTTGTAGACTGTTGAATGAAGTTGAAAGCTCCAAAAAAAAAAAAAAAAAAAAGCCATTTTGGAGCTTGTTTTGTAACATACAGTGTGTCATTTACTGTTACTTTAATATTTCATATTCAGAGCTGCTAGGCTGCATGTTTGAAATGCTCAGAGGTCTCAGGGGAAGTTCATCAGTCGGCGTAGCAACACTGCATTTCGTGCCAACTGACGCACAAAGACTAAACACTATAACTCCAATTTTGTTCGGCGTAAAGATTTAAAATGGAATAACTGCTTGTGCGGATTCATTGTGTGTCAAACTTTTTGCCTGTACTCTGAGTAGAATGAATGTTGTTCAGGTTGAGCCAGTCATAGTAAATGTTGTGAGACACCTTTTTTTTCTGTGTCATAAAGCTTTATGCATTTCACATTGTGTGAAAAGAAAATTTGACAAATGTCAGGTGTGTGAATTAATAATGAATGTCGTGGGAGATCAAATACGGCATTGATGCACTATTACCTGCCCCGGTGCCAAAAAAGACCGGCTGTCACTTGAGAACTGTTTATTTATTTACACCCCAACTTGCATTGAATAACCTGCTTTATCACCTACACTCCTTTTTCTTTTTTTTTCTCCAGAATCGTCTGTTTTCGTCGACAGCCGCGTTCCCAGGTGTCTTACTCTGCACTCAAGGTGAGAAAATATATGACCCCTCTCGACAAACACGCAAGGAGCACGGAGCATTAAACAGTAGAGCATCCCCCTAAGCATCATCCCCACACTTTTATTTAGTATGCGGTAAAAAAAAAAAGAAATAGAAAGCATATGAATGGTGAGATGAATAATGTATGGCTTTGGCTTTGGGCTGTAACAAGATCAGAGTGAAACAGGCCTGCAAGTTTCAAGGAACTGCTAATGTCAGTTATCTTTTTTCTTTTTTCATCTGAAAGTCGTAGTATAATTGTATGTTCTAAAAATATTTGGAACGATGGTACAAATTAATATTCAGATGAAGGAAAAGAAGTGCTTTTTTTTTTTTTTTTTTGGATTTGGGAGGGAGGGGGGGGGTCATGTAAATAATGTTTTGTTTTCCTCCAGGCATCGAAGCCAATATTCAAGGCCTGACACCACAGACAGAAACTCAATATTTCCCTCACGTTCCCCTCTCAGCAGTCAACACTCGGCACAGTTGGCATTCGTTCGTTTAATTTCATTTAAAGTACAATATATACAATACGTTTTTGAAATGATACATGTAAAAAAATATATGTCATCTTACAATACAGTACCATTTAGAGAACGATGGAAAGTAAAACAGACACAGGAACAACATTGTAACACGCTCGCTCCACTTGACAATATACAGCACGTGTGAACCTGTAAGAAAGGTAGTATCGGTTGGCTTCTACGTACGAACCCGGTACAATTTCATTAGCAGAAGCTGAAAAAGAATTCATAGATCCTGATTTACAAAGGAAGAAGAAGAAGGAAAAAAAAAAAAGGAGTTGGTTTAGCCATTGAAAATGCTTTTTGATCATGCACTTTGTACATGCTCCACTAGAAGACAGCTCACATTTCAAAGAACTCAGATCATATTCACATCTATCACTTGAACTTTGACCCCCACAGCTGATATAATTACACAAACTTAGACATTTACTTGCCTTCGAGCGGCCCGAAAAATTGTTAGCTAAATTTTTTTGTCACGGGGGGTTAGGAGGGATGCTGCGAGCTTTGATTCTTAATAAATGGACAGGTGGACAGATGACGATGGCTGTTTACGATCTGTAAGTGCTTGACGGGAGGCTGGACACAGAGAATTTTATGCAGCTCTGGCTGTTGTTATCCTCAAGATGTAAATCTGCCCACAATTCTGCAGCGTGCAGCTAGTTTTTGGCCCGGCGTCTTGTTTTAAATAAAGACCCCAGAGTCCTCCAGGAATATTGGCCTGACTCACAACAGTTGCTCCACTCGGACGTGAAGCGTATCAAAGCCATCCATTACACTTGTAAAGCAGCTAACTGCCCTGCAGTGACATCATGTGTTTATAGCTCATAAGCAGGCAATACTTGGATGAATTGGCACCGCGGCAGGCGTCATAAGGAATATAACACACGCAGCCCAATGCAGATTTTTTTTTTTTTTTTTTTTTTACCATGAGCATCGTCCATTCAAGCAAACACAACCCTCCTCCCCCACCACACACACACACACACACACACCCCCACCCCCGGAGGACCTGATCCATGCAGGTCACGCAATCATTCACCAAAATGAATTGCCACATTCCAAGGGAAATGCTGAGGAAAAACAATAAGCCACATTGTGAGGATGGCGGGCATTCTAATTTCATTTCAGACAGCACAGGGGAGATTTGCTGAGGAAGGCGTTCAAGGTGGTGCTACAAGCCAATCTGCTGAAGGTCTCGATCCGTGGCACCGAACAAGACCTCAGAGAGAAAACAGAACAGGTGGCTATTGCAACAAAGCTTTCCAAAACGGCCGCCGAATGCTTAATCTGTTTCCACCTCCCGTTCCTCGGGAACGTCAGAACGTTATGTAAACATTTACCTCTTTATTGCGTTGTTGAGAGACTCGTCTGCCCTGCAACAGATTGTAATTACACGAATGTGGGAAGGGATGAGATGATTTTTTTTTTTCCGAAGCACAGCTTTGACTCACTCTGAACTCCGGTCGGCGATGTAGAGTTCACCTTAATTCGAATGTTTAATGTTCTAATGTGCAAATGTTTGCTGTTTTCCAACAGAACCACGTGTGAAATTTGAACAAGGATCAAGGAGCCAAAGCAGAGTTTCCTCAAAAGCAGCAGCGGCGGCAGCATCAGTCTGTATGAACCAAGAATGAAGATCACAAAGAGGCAAACGTATAGGAGCAGAAACATCGGAGTCGTGAGAGCGCAGCGCTGGGGAAAGAACGAATTGAGATCCTATAGCTCCAGGGGAGATGTTGTTTTGCTGGTGTAGAGAGTGAGGCAAACACAGACCAATTTACTCTGGGAAAATTGTACTGTGGTGGGAAAAAGAGAGACCTAAGATCAGACCTGGCCCATTCTTCTCCGTGCAATCTAATCTCAGCTCTTGGAGAGGATGGGTGAAAACAAACATTGTTCTCCTGTCAGCAGCCTGGCCAGAACATACAGTGCTGGTAAAAGAGCCCGGCCCACTCAATACACCCACCTCTACCACGACGGAGAAGATAATTACAGTGGGAAGGAATATTTCAAACCAAAAAAGGAAAAAAAAAAAAAGGTTAGGCGCAACATGACGGATTTCCAAGGTAGCAATGACAGCTAATAATTTTTTTGATGAGGGGGATAATCAGGAGCCACACGGGAACATTCTCGTACAGAAATCCCATTTTGGCAGGTTTAATATCAATCCTGAAAAGCTAGTTTCAAGGAGAGACTGTTTTGATCAAGTAGATTTAGTCGCGCTTCGTTGCAGCTGTCCTGCATTCCCTCATTTATAAATAATTCAAAGTGAAATTATCTAGAAAAGCATGAATTATTATGACGTTAACAAATTAAGTATAAATCAGCAGAATGCTTTCTGAGGAGCCTTCAAAAACGACCGTTCATCACATCACCTGTTTCATTTCGGGCTGGGCGACGGAGGTGAAACAACCGTTGTGGCATTGCTAAGATAAATTTGACACGGATGCATCAGAATGTGATAAATTCATGCAAAAAACAAGCGTGAGAAATGAACTTGATGTTTAACTTTGTTGTTATTCTTTGGGCAAAATTAGAAGGGCTTCGTTGGGCTGACTCCACATGCACTTGAGAATGCTAACAAATCACCATGAAAAAGACCACAACAACCTCGTCTTCACTGTCTGAGCGCCCAGCACAGTCTGCGGCGCTCAATTCTCTCAGCGAAGACGTAAATCTTTACAGATGTGTTACGAAGCATCGTATAGTACAGTGTTGGATTATTGTTTTCACTGAAACAGCTGGACGCTGAACTTTTAGCAAACTTTACAAGAAACTGGACAATAGGGAGTATTTATTCGGGGCTATTTCCAGCTGTGGATTAACACACATTTGGTTCTCTAAGAGAATATTTACTGAAACAGGACGGTGTGGCGACTCAAAACGAAGAATGAAGAATGAATATGATTCTTCAGCTTTTGGGATTTGGGTCTTTTGTAGAACTTGTTAATGGGGCGACAGAATATTGTGAGGTGTTTTACGGACTGAAGGAGATGATGCTGAATCATCATCAGCCCTGTGTTAAGGATGGATTTAAAAGACAGAAAACAATAAAGGCCAAAGGGAAACTAATGAAAATATGTGCTCATGAACACTGAGGTTATTTGAACAGTCCTTAAGGGGATTGGGAAGATGCTCCGCTAAGGTTACAACTTGCACGTATAAAAAACTATAGATTGATTTTGGCAATCAAAATGAGTATCAATAAATACATACAAAATGAATAAATAAACCCAGAAATACTTACTTAACAAATAATAATAAAAACCTTCACCTCTATGACATACTAAGAGTCTTTGTGTTTAGTCCTCATTGGCTGGGAGGTTGTGTAGTCCATAAACTTATACTTCTAATAATAAGCCACTCTTTCTGGCTGGCTGTGACAACAATGCGTACACACTCAATTTCAAAGGCAATCTTGTGGTCGACGTCTTGAACCTCGATGTTGCCATTTTTAAACTCCCCTAAGGTGATGTAGGACGAACACTGTTTCCCTTTCTTGGTCCCGACCAGCTTCTCTCCGACTTCCAGAGCTCCGTGGTGAAGAATGTCATTCTGCCTGTCGTCGGAGCCCGTGGCAATCTTAATTTTGCTGATTTTGGTAGATTTGTTAAAGACTATGACAAAGAAGTCTCCGGTGGAAGGAGGCTTCCCCCAGAAGTATTCGTCCACCGTGCTGTAAGCCTTGGCGGCGTCGTAGTTCTCAAAGACGTTGATGTTTGTGTAAAGGCTGGCCGGAGGGTTGTCGGGAATGTCTATGGAGTCTTCCTCAAAGTCGTCGTCCTTCAGTTTGTTCTCTGCCCCTTTGTAAGAGGAGTAGTAGCCCATGTGCTGGAACAGCGAGGGCTTGAAGCGGATGACATCCTTCTGGGCCAGGAGGCCCCGGAAGTGGATGAGGAGCCAGTCGCAGGGCATTTCCTGGTAGAACATGAGGAGGAAATGAGCCAGACGTGGCAAGTCTCTGGCGTGGTACAGCTTCCCGATGTAGCCCAGCTTGGAAAACTCGAGCATCACCCAGTAGGAACCGTCCCTGGAGGTGATCACCTTCTTGAGCGCCGTCAGGAAGTTCCTGGAGCAGCGCACGTCGTCCTCCAACATCATGTAGAAGTGGGAGAGGTTTGTACAGAAGTTGAGGAGGAAGGCGTAGTCGACGTTCTGCTTAGAACGGAAACGGACCCGGTCCTCCGGGTCGTTGTAGTTCCTTTTCAAACCATCCAGAGACGGGTAATACTCCTCCGGCGCCTGGATCACCAGCAGGCGTCCGGCAATGATGTGGTGAGCAAACTTCCTGGTGATTTCCTGCACCAGGTTCTCACACCAGACCAGGTCAAAGTCTGCCAGGTGGACCACGACAACAATCTCTTTCAGTTCCTCGTAACTCGACTGATCGAAGATGGATTTGATCGTCTCCAGGAGGTAGTTCCCTCTTTTTCTTTTGACTGACGACAGTCCGATGGTGAGATACTCTGTGAAGAAAATAGAATCATTTACTTAATTTATGTTCATGCTCTAAATCTCAACATCACAGATTTTAAGTCTTAGTTCATATTCCTCGCTGTCGTGACTTACTGTAAGTCCCCCGAGTTCAAGGAAGAAAGAAAGGGGGAAAAAAAAATATTGTCAGTGTAAATTCCTCTTGAAAGAAGTACTAAACTTACTCTTGCGGCTCAGCGGGGTTCCAGCGAGATAACGATACGTGACATTAATGGTTCCAGAGAAATTACTCAGGTCTCTGAAGGTGTGAACGTATCGCTCCGAGCTCGGAGGGTGGACTGACGTTTCCCTGAGCTGCCTTTTATCCTCCTCCTGGAACACAACGTTGGAAAAAAATAAATAAAAACACCAGAGAGATAAGAAGTCATTTTGAAAATTATGATTTCGACTGAATAATTCAGGCAGAGGGAAAACCGAGGCTTTTTGTTTTCTTAAACGTGTCATTAATGTCGTGTACAAACTCAGCAGTATGCGTTTTGAAGCGGCTGAGCTAACTCTCGACGTTCAGAGACAAAAGGAAATCTGGAAACCCCTTCAGGCGGTTTACACAACCACGTGAACGGACTTGAGAGGAGCAGCCGAGAGACGAAAATGTGAACTGCCTCTCAATAATTTAAATAACAAACACGGATAATGTACTGTGTTCACCAAGTTTTGATGCCATCATGAATAAGAAATAAATCATCTGGATGATTTCAACTTGGGTCCACGTCATGAAATTTTAAAAGTGTTTCTTTTAAAAAACAAGTAATTATAAAAGGGACAACATGGGTGGAATGAACAAATACAAGAACACATTTGGTCAAATTTGTTTTTCTGACGGCGAGAGGGCCTTCAGATTCGGAAAAACAAACAATTAAAGGAAGGCCGGGGAAAGGCAGCTCACTGACCAGCACATAGCCGTCTTCGATGTAGAGGTTGAGGAAGAGGAGGAAGGTGATGAGGAAGCCGAGGAAGGGGATGGTGGAGCGTTTCCTCAGACACCTCATCTTGTCCAGGGATTTCCACACCAGCCTCATGCTGAGCGCCCTCTCACTGGGATCTGCATGAACAGGAGAGAGGACACATCGCTCTGAATGCTGCATGCCTATAATTTGCCTTTTTATCGAGCATCAACAGATTGTAAGAGGTATGGTGGGGGGGGGGGATTAATTTTAGGGACGGTACGACCACGTATGACATGATTATATTCCAGGAGGATAATCATTTATCTTCAGCAGATTTTCTAATGGTGTGTGGAAGATAATGAACCTGAGAGGGAGGTGGACCAAATCACACTGATTGGAAAATCACGAGAGAGAAAAAGTGAAGGCGCTACAGGACATAAAGGATATTGATGTGCTCAACAATGGATTACTGATGCGAATCAAATGTGTTTCTTTGCTAATAACAATGGAAACATTCATCAATCGCTCGCTGAATTTGTTCAGCAAATCCACCCCCATCCCGAAGCCCCCCCTGCCTCCAACCCCTACTGGTATTTTAAGCTGTTTGGTAATGAAGGCTGGTTTATGGGGGCTCTGAATTCGTCAGAAAGAGACACTTCTGCCGGCTCTTATCAGCCTCCTCTTTGTTGTTGAAATGTTACTTTTCCTGTTTGTAGATTACAGGCCACCATCAAGCCTCAAGGGATGAAAGTAAATTGCATTTTCAATTCAGTTCACTTTATTTCAGATTTATGGTCCATACGGGGGGAAAAAAAAAAAAAGATAAAGGAGATAAAAGGCAAAAGATGAGAAGATGCAGATATGCAACAGACTAAAATCTGGTGTCAGCAGTGTAGTTTGGTCCGTGCTCATTAATGCCTTCGCATATAAGGCGGATCTTAAAAGCTAAGCCTTTAAAAGCTGCGGTTATATCGGTTATGATCCAACAACACACGAGCACTTCAGCCTCGTGGGTGATGGAGGACATGGGGGGCAGGATGCTTTACAGAATCTTCCTTGGTAAACAACTCAATGATGGCTTGATCACTTAAAAAAAAAAAAAAAGTGAAAGCCACTCAGAGAACACAGAGAACTCCACCCAGGCCACGACAGAGCAACATACACCCCTCATTAGAAAAAAAAAAAAAAAGTGAAAGATCTGGGTTTCTTCCCGGCGCCATGACCTGTCCAGTCCCTCCGCCAGCTTCAGAGCAAATCAGCTCACTGCTTTCTAATCTAATCTTGCCGACAAATAAACAAACCAACAAGCGGGCACGGGTAAAAAAAAAAAACAACAAACAAACAAAAAAAACACATCTGCCTACGTGGAGGTAATAACAAAGGTCAGGAGCTGTGAGTTGTGTCGACGGAGTGAACACAATATCTGTCCATTGTTCACTGTAACAATGAAACACAATCCAACATCATGCATTATATTGAATCTGTGGGCCGGAGATGTCTTCACTGAGAAATGCATATTATTATGATAATTATCTTTATTATAAGTTAGAATTACTTTGCATTGGGAATGAGGCACATCTCCTTCACAGATTCATTCACACAGCCTTAAAAAGACGCACACAATCAAATCGAACTTCCCTCCACCTTCAGCAGAGAAGGTGAGATTTGCAGGTCCAAGCTGTTGTGCGATGGAAAGGTATTAATTATATGCCCATTCCGGTGTATATATATTCCTTTATTCTATTAATAAATTATCTCCATCCCAACACAGATAAAACCAATAAATCACAGAGCTTATCTGACGCTGACAGCCGAACATACCAGGAGGCTTATTAGCAGCAATGAAAGGCACGCCGTTTCCAGACAGAACAGATTTATGTATGGGGGCTCAGTCACAACAGGATTGGAGTCTCCTCATAACAGTACGGGGAAAAAAAAAAAGCCCATGAGCAGCCGCAGCAGCAGCAGCAGCAGCAGCGACCTACACTGGCATTGGTCTTTTCTTTGCCAGCAATTACTGTAGGCATCAGCGTGTGCTTTTGTTCCACTGCTGCAATGCCCTGGAGACACCTAATAGAATACAAACTACCTCTAAGCTCAGTTCAATGACCACACACGCATCAATCTCTCGCACCAGGAGTTGGCCTCATCTGGGATTCACCGAGTCAATACCTCTTTGTGCACACTTGAAAACTGAAATTAACATATCCATTCACTGCAGCCCATTCTGTGCAATTTTCGACTCATTGTGTTTTAATATGAAAGGCAATTATCAGTGATTTTGACATTTTGAGCAGTTTTTTTTTTTTTTTTTTTTCTTTTTAAGCAACACAACAAAGCAAATAGGCTTAACTGCCTGGAGCATATGAACAAATTAACTTTAGTTGTGAAATGGTGAGCTGTTGCAGTTTTCTTGTAGAATACATCAATTATAAATTTTACTATTTAAAGCGTTAGTTGTCCCTGTGTCTGGTGGAAATCTTTAGTTTTAGCATGCTCTTTTCTGAACAAAACTTTTGCATGTTCTCCAGATGGTTGACCAGTTCTGTTTGTTCGGGCTTCAGTTTAGTTTTCAGGAGTGTTTTGTCTACTTCCTGTTTTATTTTGAAGTCTCGCTGTGTGTCACCTGCGTCTCGTTGTCCGCTCCTTTGTGTGTGTATATAAGTTGTGCTGCCTGTTCCTCCTGTGCCAGATTTCTTGATGTGACTGTCAGCGTTGCAGCATCTTTGTTCCAGCTTCCTCACTTCCTCACATCTCTGCCCCCTCCTGCTTGGACTGTCAGTTAGACTTCATCTCTTCATTCTTATGTCCACCTGCATGTGCTGGTAAGAATGATAAAGTGCCATCAGATAATGATGTGGTGCTATACAAATAAACTTAAATGGATTTTGAAGCCTCAGATCTACACACCCAGCACCTCTTTATTCCTTCCTGGAGTCTTTATATACAGTCTGGGGACAAAGGAGGATATAAAGGAAGAAAGCCAAGACAGCTACTGACAGAGTTTTCTCCTTAGATATATACGGATCCATTCAGAGCTCAGAGAATCTTATTAAGCTGTCAGGAATGGCCTGAATATCATACATGTGCAAACGAAGCAAGCCACGCAAACTTACTTCTACTTTTTTTACAACTTCTGCCAAGGCAGAATATGCCACGTTGTTCCCATCGTATGCGTGGCATGCCCCCCATCCCCCAAAAATAAACTGCAGATTTCCGTTGGAGAAAGTTGAGCCGAGAGTCATCAGAGCACCTCCGGAGGAATCGCAGCTGATGCCTACGAGCGCGAGTGTGCTCGTGACGCCACGGTTCTGCTTCCTCTTGCTTCTCAGTGCTCTTTCCCTCTGCTTCAGCCACAGCCATGTCGAGGCCGCTGACCTCCAATTACCTTCAAGTGATCCGATGGGAGAGTGTCAGTTACAACTTTTCTGCTTCTTGTTGGGGGGAAGGGGGTTGCTCTCTCATATTGCAGCCAGGGGTGTCTATAATGATGATACGAGACAAAGTGAGGCGCCTCTCTTGTTTGAATAATTCAGAATGAACAGAGAGCTGGAGAGAGGATGCGATGGTTATCCTGCTGAAGGTGTAGCTGGGAAACATGTTTGCTTCTGTTACCCCAGATTCAACTGTGACTAAGATTGCACAGCGGTAAAAGCAAACTCATGCGAGGTCCTATGTGACTTCATACAGGATGAATCCACTGCTAACATCCATTTAACAAGAGGAGAGCTTATGTGTATTGTTGTGTTCACTCCTTTGGCACGAATCCAGCGACAAACTGTAGCAGTGAAATGAAGCAAAGTGTATTTTAATGGGTGTGTCATCTCGGCAGTCACACGCTCCCTCAGATATCCCCAGCGCCATTTCAGGACACAGTGCACTTCCAGCAGGCCGGGGCTGTTAAATATCCATTATGCACTGTGTGTGTGTGAGCTGGACCAAATAAACCACAGCGACGCCTCTCTCCTCAGCCTCGCAGCAGCATGTTGCGCACTTAACTCGCATCAACCGTCTGTCCCGAACTCCTTCTGAAAAGCGTGGCCCAGAGTAGACGGTTAAATTCCCGTTAGAGCGGCACGAAGGGGCAACAAAACTGTGACAAGGGTGGAGCGGGCGAGCCGGGAAAAATCCTACGA